>NC_058043.1:12347166-12947166 GCF_020085105.1 Siniperca chuatsi
ATAGTTAACCTAAAATTCTTTTTTAATGAAGATGTAATCTTATTTGCATTCACAACACTTACACTGTAGTAGTTTTAGACCTCATGCATTCATCCTTCGAGTAACTCACATATTTAGTCACACACTGCGAGAATATAAGAGTCACAGTTCTGACTGACAGGCTGTTTTCATTATTGTTAATCTGACATTTCTTAGAATTTTCTGGACAGTACAGTATATTACTGCTGAGCTGTGGGAGAAGTCGTCAAGTGTGGCGGTCACAGTATTGAGTCGTAGCTGGCAGTAGGGCGATGGATTAAAGGAGGAATTTAGAGTAGCTGTGACAGACAGAATCACCTGAGCTTC
The DNA here is from genome assembly GCF_020085105.1 of Siniperca chuatsi. Taxonomy (NCBI): domain Eukaryota; kingdom Metazoa; phylum Chordata; class Actinopteri; order Centrarchiformes; family Sinipercidae; genus Siniperca; species Siniperca chuatsi. The sequence continues at coordinate 12,347,512 of NC_058043.1, forward strand.
AACTGGGCCAAACACCACAAATCTCTTTGCCAAGAGATGGTGGGAAAGCCAGCATGAAAGTGCATGAAAACTACCACTCAGACAAAATATTAATATTAATTTCCCTAAATATTTGAGATCCAAATACTGTACAAATGGTGTGCTCAAATTAAAAACATTGAGATAATTATCTGAAAGTGAATTTATTTTCTATAATCATTAACATTATTATCATTTTTTTAATATATTTTTTTTATTCAGGATGTTTGCAGAAGGAGGAAGTTTGGCCCGTTGGCTCATTGTGCCCATTATAGAGCACTGCAACACAACAAAAATCAGTGTCTGCTGCTGTCCCATTAAAACTTAGTTACTTCTACTTCCCCTGAAACATTCAACACCTGCTGAGAAGCTTTTATTGGGGACACCATAAACTTTTGCTTATAGAAAACCTCCAGTGTAATACAAAAAGATGTTGCTGTCACTCCAGAAAATTAAGCTTCTCTCCATAACGTTCACTTTTTAAAGTTAGTTTTATATACATGCATTATCTTGTGCCCCTGCTCCATTATACCTGAGCTGCTTCTCTGTCCCTCCATGTGCTTCAGATCAGTAAGGAACTGGCCCTGTCAGCATGCTGCAGTTGTCTATTAAGGCTCTCAGGAAAAAACGGTCTCCCTTGTGATTAACGCTGTGGTTCTGCTTGTGTATTTGATTGACAGGCATCACCCAGGAGATGATCAACGAGACACGAGCATCAACAGAGAGGAGGATGCTGGGAGACATTCAGGAACTGCTGAGACAGGGAGAGGAGGTCAACCAACAAGACTCTCAGGGAGCCACTCTGGTAAGACTTTATGCTTTGTTCGTTTCAACCTTTCTCTACCAATCTCAATTTAAAACAATCTGACTAAATGTTTTTTTCAAGTTTATTGTCATTTTAACAAAAAACAAATTATAGCTGAATTGAAATTTCTCTTTTATGACCAGGGTATAAAGAAATTATCAAAACATCAAATGAAACATAAAAACAGTACAATAGAAGCTTGAGTTTGTTTTTAAAAAGAAAAGTGCATATGACGGAAAAAAATAAAACGATATATACAGTGTATGCATACTTAAACACGTACACAGTAGCAGTTAAAATGTGAGATGACTAGCATTATATGTGTGTATTTATTTTATTTGTAAGGGACCATGCACAATATTGTAAATGTTACTATTTGTTGTATTTTACCACAGTTAGCTTAAAGCTAAAAACAACTTAAGCCAAGTTTGAGGATACCACAATACATTACAGTGACAAAGTGCTGCTAAATAAAGAGAGTAGCAAACATTTGAATGTTATGTCAATATGCAGTTGATTCAAACTTTCCCCTTCCTGCAGCTGCTTCGTGATAAAAGTCTTCAAGTAAATAGAAGTGATTATGGCTTTTACTTTGAAGCAGCTGCTGGGTCTGTTACTGGGTACTGAGTTTAACCAATATAAGCCAACAATACCAATAACAACCAACACTGCCACTGCTGTAGCTCGAGACAATGCATAGTTTTTTTTTTTTCCTGTGGAAAATGATCTTGCTGAAAGTTTTCATTTGAAAAAGGTTTAAAAAGGAAGTACGTCTGTGATGGGACCCACCTGGTCAGCAACAATGTTTAGATTGTGGCATTCAAAGCTGTAGCACCAGCAGCCTGTATTGACACCAGACAGGGTGCATCCATAGATTCAAGCAGTGTATTTGCATTGACACCTTTTGTTATGTTGTCACAGAAACTGGGATTTATTAGACCAGCCAATATTTATCCTCTGTGGCTGTTTAAAAAAACTACAGTTAGAATATCCTTTTATAATTATTTCACATAAACTTTATTTGTTATTGTTGTTAGTGAGCAGGTTGACAAGGTTCACTCTTTCTTGGGCGAGTGGCTGTAGTTCAGTTAGTAGAGGGGATTGGCCATTAAAAGAGCACTCCACCGATTTAGCATTGCACTCTTATAACATTTTCAGACTCACAATGGACAGTTTGAAAAAGAAAAATAAGTCAAATTGATGCAACAGAACCAGAGATATTTCCCTTTTTATTCCAAACATTCTTCCTCCTTGCCAAAATCTGGCGCCTACATTACCCACAATGCAAATCGACTCTAAAAAGTTTGGTCTGAGATTCAGGTGTGTTATGCTAATAGCGGCTAATGTAGCCTCAAGCCACTAACCTCATGCAGAGATGAGGAGCGGGCAAGGTCTGGTAAGCTCACTCCACACCCCCAGATTTTTTTCAAATTTGTAGACCCAACCAACGTTTCCTCCACTGACGTCGCTTGAGGCAATTTATCAGACTTCATGCAGCTCCCTTTGGAGCCACGAAAGGCTTTATACAACTTTTTTCACATATGCAGTAGTATTTCCCAAGACCAGTAAACAGATTTTGATGTGTTAAGTAAGTAAGTACTTTATTTGTCCCCTTGGGGAAATAAATTTTTTCACTCCATTGTTATTTCTTAGGTGGAGTTCCCCTTTAATTGTAGGGGTGGTGGTTCATTTCTCAGCTCCTCCTGTCCACACTGAACCCAAAATTGCTCCCAATGTGTGTGTATGTATGGAAGAAAATGTAAGTCATAGTGGACAAAAGTTTGCCAGATGAATGTAATGCAATATAATCCATGACAAGAGCAAGCCATGAATGCTATGTCGATAAGAGAGGCCATGATCCTGAAGTTATTTAGGACATATTACTGTGTAGGCATCATTAATCATAAACTTGCAGCAGTACAAAATATGAGACTAAACACTACAGAGCTAGAAATAAGGCTAAGTAACTCCACCATAGCTGCCTCGAAGCCAGCAGATTCTGTTAAAAGTTTAAGCTGTTGTGGGTGTGTTTTTATGTGAGAAAAATGCTGCAGAAATGCACACAACTCTTATCAAATGATCGAGTATCACAGGTCTGCACTGGGTGGAAAAAGGAAATGCTGTGTAAATATTCAGGGGATCATCTGTAGTATAGGTTCACCTTTTAATGATTATGTGCTCTGCAACACTGGCTCATGAGGCTATAAAACCTTCAAAGCTAATCAGGCATTTAGAGACTCATTATAATCATCTTAAAGGCAAATCAGCTATATGATTTCAAAATGCTCTGCAGCCATAAAAGTAATCTGTTTGTGAGCAACAAATACTCCTGCAGTCATGATAGATTAGAATAAACCTGTAATAATATATGTATGCAATAACAAAAAACAATAATACATTATGAGACGTGACCGAGAATCATAGAAGCAAAATTTCACCACAGAATTCATAAAGTGATGCAAGATCAGATTGGAAATTTACTTAAAATCCAAATTAGTGGTTTTATAACTGGTGAGTCAAACAAGTAAAAGTCAGTGAAATAAAACACAATCCATCATTAGCCAAATAAGCAAAAAGCTTGTATTAATAAATGATTGGATTTAAAACATAAGATAAAAGCTTCAAACATGATGGTTCATGAAATAACAAATGACATAAAAAAATACATTTAGACAAAATAAATTAATGACACATAGCTGCTGTAGGTTTTTATCAGTACAGTCATCAAACAGTTCTGAGACACATCCTCATACTTTGCCATGGACTGTATATTGTGCATCAGTTAAGATACACATAACACTGTTTAGACATGATACATCCTTTTGAAATGCTGGTAAAAAAATTAATGAATTAATCTTTCCGATCCGAGACTCTGTATGTACCAGTTCTGCACTGGTATGTAGTGCTTCCAGTAAAATAGCCACAGCCTGGCACTAGCGCCATCTCAAGTTTTATATATTACCAAACTAACTGCCAGCAATCGAAATAGAAGCATTATAGACTTAAACAGTACTACAGTCTCGCTCGAGTACTGTGACAAAGTTTAAGGCCCTGTCAACATTGTGATCCGATCACAAGTGGACAGCTCTAAGTACAGGTGTGAATGCACCCAAGATGCATTGAGACCCGATCGCTCAGACCACATTCGGAGGTGGTCTGGGCTGTATATGGCCACATTCTTTTATCAGTGTGTACGCAGATGTGTCCTGGGCCACACTGAAGGACCGTCTACTCAACTGATGTCCTCTGTGTAAGTGGAAGTACGTACTCATCCGCGCGTCATATTAAAGGGCGAAACAACAAGAAGCCACAACAGGCAAAATGGATTCTCGTGGATGGAGTCCAGTGCCAGGAACACGCCAAGGAATAGTCTGTATTGTTTTGTTTTGTATTTGTTTTGCCAGCGTGCGAAAGACTTTGCAAACTACTACTTCTTTTTATTTCTGGCAGACAAGGCACAGGAAGTACATTAACCTCCCGCCGGTTAAAAACAACAACACATTTGGTCTTTGCAAACGGAAATGATGTGCTTATTTGCATATAGAGCAGGGAAGTGAGATCCAATCACAAGTGGTCACTCGAGACGCATGTGGAGATGCATTCTAACACCAAGTGTGAACTGACGTACTTAGAGCTGTCCACTTGTGATCGGACACATGTTAATGCCAGGTGTAAACAGGGCCTAAGTTGCTTTCAGCAGTGCAGGTGGTGACTGACTGATTGATGTTTTCCGCTCTGGGCTTACCCTAGCTGTATGCACTCGCTGCTGAGACAGTTCAGCACTACAAACCCATAGACTCGACCTGACTTGACACCAGCTCCTGTACATGCTCGCTGCCCTCGACACTTCCTGAACAAGCCAAACTACTGCCTGTGTACTGAAGAGACTGCTTTCTTCATGTACTGTTCGCTTGTTGGCCTGTGGATACTGTTCCTAGAAGGATTATGAATCATAAATTGCTTTACTTCTACTCAAAACCAGCATGTTGTATTAGTGTGCCCTGTGCTCATGTTGTTGTGCACCTTTTAGGCTACAACTGAGACTTGAAAACTCAAAAAACTCAATGATTCGAAATATTTTGTGGTCGGACCTGGTACTTAGTCAACATGACAGGCCAAGTCACCATCCAATACATGATTAATTGGCAAGTTGTGTTGTTTAATATTAATGCGTAATGGATTGTTTATTCCTTTTGGAACTGTGCTGTCATTCTTGCATGTTATGTCAAATGCATTAGAGAAGACCCAAACATCCATGGGAATGATATACAGACACTGTCTTTTGTTTCTTATAGTGAGTCACAGCCTGTGTGGATAAATCATGTTTTTTTTTTAGTATTACTGGGTAAGGGGGTGCACGGTGGCAGAGCGGCTACAGCTCGGCTTAATTGATAACTCTAAATTGCCCGTATTGAATGAATGTGTGAGTGAATGGTTGTCTGTCCTTGTCTGTGTCTGTGTTCGCCCTGCGACGAGTTGGCCACTGTCCAGGGTGTGCCCTGCCTAAGGCCCGAAGTCACTGGGATAGGCTCCAGTCACCCGCGACCCCCTAACGGGGACCAAGCGGTAGAAAATGGATGGATGGATGGATTACTGGGTAAGTGTACCTAATGAAGTCATTACTGAATTTGCAATGTTTAGAAGTTCAGTGCACTGATGCATTAAAAAGTTAAGTATGGCACGAAAACTAGTTGGCCTATAATTTCCTGAGTGGAGCGTATAATGTCAGATGCCTTAATAAAGTCTTTATTATGTATCATGGATTTAGCTATGCTGGGGAAACACAGTGACAGATCACTGGATGAAAATAGCTAAGGGACATTACATGGTAGTAGCCCAAAATAACCCTGTTAAGCTTTAAAGTCTTACCACAGATTGTCTGATTGAGCCGCTTGTCCCCCTGCTTTATGCGTCCTGTTAATCTTCATTCGAGCATGATGAAGCAAACTAGAGCATGCCTTATTAAAATCTCTGGCAAAGAAAGGGGAAGAGACCTGGAACTGGTAGGAGTGTTATGTAAGGTTAATCTTTGTATTTCCACTGAAATACATTTTGTGTCCTTGTTCTGATGTGCAGGAACAATGATTTTCATCTCTTGTGGTTGCAAATGGGTTGATCAAACTCTGAGAGGAGAAACAATTTATTTAATTTAATTCATGAAGTTCTGTCAGTTTAATTTAACTGATGCAAACAAATGACAAATCACTTCAAGGGGGAGAGAGGAAGTAAGGAAGTACAAGTACAAGTATGTTGGTGTGACAAATTCACTGTGAAAAATCTGACAAAAACACTAAAAATAAGAACTTTACAATAATGGATCACATTAATTATTTTACCTTCAAGTTAAAAAAAAGATTGCTACAAATTCCAGTTCTTGCATTAAATTCATGTGAATAAACAATTCTTGGCAAAGTTTTTCACAGGTAACAGAATATGTTTCATACTGCAGAATTAGGCACGTTTAGTTGTATATACACAAGGCACGTCAAAGTGCTGTACATAATGCATTTTTAAGAAATGACAGGAAATGCAGCATAAGGCACTGACAACAAATTAAACAGATACCATTTTACAAGAAATTGAAAATGCTTTAAAAAAAAAAAGAGTCAGTTGTAAGGGAAGTTTCTGTGGTTTCTGTGATTATTTGTAGGAAAGTACAATCCATCCTCTAAACACACTGTTCAGTCACAGGGGGCTGGAGCATGCCCCAGCATGCATTTGTATTGGACTAAATGCAGGGTAGATCTTGAACAGGTCATCAGTCCCTCACAGGCCTAACACACATAGACAGACCCAAACACCCTCAGGATCACACCTGCCGGCAGTTTAAAGTTTCCAGTTGACCTAAAGGGCATGTCTTTAGACTGTTGGCCAAAAACCGGATAAGACAGAGAGAGCTTATCCCAAAATGCTTTGGGCGAGAGGCAGGGTACACCACAGACATGCTGCGACTGATATTGTGCAAGGAAACTGAAATGCTCTGAGGAAACCATTGCAAACACAGGGACACCATATGTAAACATTAAGAAACTTGTGATTTTTGGCATTTGTGATGCTAGCGCTGTGGCTCTAGGGATGGCAATGCTGGTCAGTCCACCACTTTGGTTCAGACTGAAATATCTCAACAATGACTTGACCCCTGACTTTTCCTTTAGCGCCACCATGAGGTTGATATTGTTGGTTTTGAGTGAAATGTCTCAGTAACTTTTGGTTGGATTGGCATTGAATTTGGTTCAGACATACATGTCCCTATTAGGGTGAATTGTAATCACTTTGGCGATCCTTTAACTTCTATCTAGTGCCATCATCAGGTCAAATTTTTTATTTGTTCAATACTTTGCTTTATGGCTAAATACCTGCAAAACTAACTTATTCTCATCAGCCTCAGCTGTGCTTAGTGCTAATTAGCAAATGTTAGTATGCTAACATGCTGAACTAAGAAAGTAAACATCAGTATGTTAGCATTGTCATTGTGAGCATGTTAGCATGCTGACATTAGCATTTATACTCACAGAGCTGCAAGCATGGCTGTTTAAAAAAGGGTACTAAACCAGCATTGCCCTCCCATAACATTGTCTGACTCACAATAGACAGCTAAAAAAAAAAAGAATCAAAATTGATGCAGCAGAAGCGGATATATCATCTTTATTATTATTCCACACATTCTTTTACCTTGTCAAACTTGGTGCCTACTTTACCTCCAATGCAATTTGGCCACCAACAGTTCAGTCAGAGAGTCAGGTGTGTTATGCTAGAAGCAGCTGATGTAGCCTCGAGCAGAGATGAAGAGCAGGCTAGGGTTGTGGGGGAGGAAGTTATTCCATCATCCGACAAGCAGTTCTGAGGGAATATACTGGCCCCTTAACTGCGCACTCCCAGAATTTTCTCATTTTCGCACAGCTCCTTCTGGAGCCACAAAAGGCTTTTTTTCACATATGCAGTAGTACACCCCAACAGCTGTTAACAGACTAAAAATTAAGTCAGTGAGGAGGCTTTTATTTAGTTAAGATGCTGTGTTTGGTCAAATAATACAGAAACCTGAAATCCAGGTTTCCAGAAAGGCAATAAAACCATTCCAGGAACTGATAGACCTTAACATTCCTCATATGCTTTCAAAATGTATTCTTATTGTAGCACCTGAGATAAACATCCACTTAAACATGTCCGGTACTCAAAAATCAGGCAGGTACTCAATGATCAGGCAGCTGTTGCAATAACTGATGTGTGGTGAAGCCTGAATTTAGCCTTCACATTCTGCTTTCAAATATTTTTGGATGTTATATTGTAGATACATTTATTGTGGGTTATAAACATTGTGAACTGTCACAGAAAAAGCTGCTTTTAAAAGCCACCTAGACACTATTTAAGTTATTTTTCTCTATATACATGCTCCCTCTCCTGCGTTCTAGGAGACAGATAAGAACACTGTTGTACTAAAAATACTGCAGTTTGGGCGAAAAAAAGAAAAATTCTGCCTGTAATTTCCTTTTATGTCACTGTTTTATTTCCATGAATTCTTTTGTTTTTCTTTTTAAGTCTTGGTTTCTCTAGGCAATTTGCATTCCTCCTTTTGATTCCATTTGATTTATTTCAGTGAGTTGATACAGAATGAAAGACTTTAAAAGAAGCATTACCATATCAAGTGCATGTGTCTGAACCCCTGCAGTGTACAAGGCTGTAACTTTCCCCTGCCAAATACAGTACACCCTCATTTCCACATGAGGATCAATAATGTTGAATCTTATGTTGTGTGCTGTTCTCTCTTTCTTCAGTAACACTCCAGTGTGTATAAGCTCACGTCGTCACCAGTTGCTCAGACTCAGTCCTCTCCAGTGATGCAAGTCCTACAAACCTGCTTGTTATTTCAGACCAGTTATGTTCACCCCAAGATGTATTCCTTCTCACTAGAGTTTGAGTGGAGTGTAAGGTTTGACATAGCAACCAAATAAACCTGCCTGAAACATCATTCCTGATGTTAAAGTAGCTTTAAGGTTGTTAAAATCATCTTATACCACTCATTGAATATATGATGTAGAGCTGAAACAAGTAGTTGATTTATTAATGAATCGCTATAAAATTAATCAAGCAACAGTTGTAATTATTAAGTCATTTTTTTCAAGCAAAAATGCCAAAAATTCACTGGTTCCAGCTTTTGAATTGTAAATATTTAGTGGCTTTCTCTGTCTTCTATGATAGTAAATGTATTATCTTTGCGTTTTGGACTGCTGGTCAGTCAAAGCTAACAATTTGAAGATGTCACCTGTGGATCTGGGAACTTCAGCCTGACATATTTGGTATCTTTGGAAACTTTGATACCTCCATTACAATTTAAAATAAAGAACTGTGGGTTTGAACAATGTTTGGCTGTATAACACAAGTTTCTACTGACTGGCATGCGGGTGGTTCAGAGAGGTTAAGACTAGAGTTAATATCCTGATAGAATAGATTGTGCAGTGATTTACTCTTCTCAGCTCCTGGTATAATTGCCAGCAGGATCAGTTTTTATCTTTAACTGTTTATAAACTGAACTGCATCAACTGCAGAAGAGCGGTTCCAGCAGGACCAAGCACCCCATCAGCTTGAAATGATGGCAGAGCCTTTTTACAATGCTGTGGACCTAATTTGACAAAACATTAGTGATTGAAGGTACAGGTACCCAGTGACACACCCACATCCCCAAACTTGGATGCAAGTGAATATCTGATTCAGATTTTTGCAGGTGTAGTGTGATATCTTATACATTGTATGGTCAACATTTTTGAATTAATAGTACATCATTCTTTGTGCATAAAATACAGTGTGGATTTCACACTAAAGCCACAATTTAGATGCCAGAGCATTTCTACAGCAAATCTTGCGCACTGGAAAAATCATCATCAATCATCTAATCATCAATCTAATTGTTCGTCCTCTGTCCTTGCAGCTCCACATCACAGCAGCAAATGGCTACGTGCAGGCTGCAGAGCTGCTGCTGGAGGGGGGAGCTCGCATGGATCTGAGAGATTCAGATGGATGGCAGCCTCTTCATGCTGCAGCGTGCTGGGGTCAGGTAAGGTAAACATAACAGGAAACAGATAAGCGCACACACACAAAGGCTTCTGAAACCATTAACGTAATTTGCTGCTGTTGTTTCAGATGCATGTGGCAGAGCTGTTGGTGTCTCATGGAGCCAGTCTCAATGCCAAGACCTTTCTAGAGGAGACCCCCATCGGTATATTTACACCTCAACACTCTTATCAATACACCTGGTGGGGGGTTAAGAAAACAAATGTCTTATCTCAGCAGGGTCTCATTTCCAGCTTGTTCAGTCAATGCAAGTTTTACATCATGGGTTTGTTTAAATCAACATGGAAAGCAAATCGAAACCTTTTTTGTACTATTTTCATCACTGGTCATGTCAGCTTTTACATTTTTGGTGGTCTTGATGGTTGGTAAATTGTAAAATGGTACATTTCTACATATTAGATTATTAGCCACACGACCAAGGCCGGTGGAATTACTTATCTATCTAGTATGAAAGACTAGTAGCATCGCTAAGGATAATAATTATCTAAACAAATTCATTTTATCATCCTTTGTTCTTTTATTTGTAAAAGCAAAGCACAACAAATAGTTTTATTTGAAAGGAGCTGACTTTTCCTGTCCTTCATCCTCCTCATTTTAAGATCTATGTGAGGATGAGGAGTTCAGAGCCATCCTGCTGGACCTGAAACACAAACACGACATTATCATGAAGTCACAGCTCAAACACAAGACCTCACTGTGTAGGCGAACGTCCAGTGCAGGCAGTCGTGGGTAAGTGCTGACATCTGCTGGTGTTACTACTACAAATGTTTTTCCCCCCAAAGAGTCAGGGAAGATCAGCAGATCAAGGCAAGTCAGACAAAAAATCTGCACAGTGTTCTGATTTAATTTAATAGAGTAGCATTTCAATCTTACAGAAATTCTTGTCAATGAAGGGAGCCGTCGGTACAGTGTGCAGATCTTTTGTCTGAGTTCCACCTTCTTTTGAGTTTTTGGAAATGTTTTTTGGAAACAAAAAGTTTTTAGATGAGCAGATCAGCCTCCCCTAATCTTCAGATGTAAAACTTAAGTATCAGCAATTCCAGACACAATAATGTAGAAATGAGAATTGTATAAATTGTAATTGCACTTAGAAAACGCTTTATTTGTTGGCATGTTTCTTTCCTACCTGCACTATCTCACTGGAAACTCCTGTGTCTTGTGTCCACAGGAAAGTGGTGCGGCGAGCCAGCCTGTCCGACAGACACAACTTGTGCCGCAAAGAGTACGAGACAGAGGCCATCGTGTGGAGAGGAGGGAGGGAGGAGGCGGATGAAAAAGAGAAGGAGTCTGATCAGGAGAATAACCAGGTGGTTAACGTGAGTCTTCAGGTTATTCATCTTTAATTTTTGTTGCTAGTTTTTTAGAATTAGGTAAACCTATGCATAATTATACATTACATTTGTTACAGTTTTAAAAGTAGCATTTGAGAATTAATCCTCTGTTTGATGGTGTATCTTCTAACTTCCTGCACATAACTTGCCAGATATATATGACATGACTGAGATATTTTTAGCACAGCTTGAAAGGTGTTAAATGTCAGTAATATAATCATCTCTCCCACACATCAAGAGCCTAAATGTCAGAGTTTGGTGTAGGTGTTTCCTTAAAAACAGTCAAACAGGAAGAAACCCACAATGGAAAAAAGTGCAATACAATCCTCCACCAACAGAAGAGTGAATGGATAAGAATGCAGGATAGTCACATATTTGTGAAGAGTGCAACAGTTGCTTTTCCTCCACTGGAAAAAACTAGACTACAGTATACACCGTTATTGAGTTTTATTGAATTTGAATAACTGAAATATTCAGTGCACATTAGCTAACATAACTACCTTCTCATTAACGAAAATAACTGTATGGCGGTAGTCTGATGAATGGTAGCTGAAGGCTTTGCTTTAAATAAAAGTACTAATACCACACTGTGAAAATGCTCCAAGTAAAAGTCCTGCATTCAAAACCTTAAGTTAAACTATAAGTATTATCAGCTACTCATTGTGCAGTAAAATGTTACCTGTCAGTGTTTTCCTATTATATCTGATGTTTCTAGATTAATATCACTGCTGCATTTTACTGCTGTAGATGTTTATGGTTGAGCTAATTTTAACTTTATATACTGTTGGTTGTTTAATCTACAGCAATGCATCATATTCTGTAAGATCATCATATGTTTGTAGCGTCGCTGTCCTGTGAGAACCACGTATCTCTAAAAAGTCAACTTTTCATGAGCTCAGAAACACAGTCCAGTTTTCAGTTTTGTGACTATGCATTTTCCAGCTGATCCAAGAGGGTTTTTAAATAGTTTTAGCTCAAGAAGTAGGAGAATTTTCTCAACACAAAGGAACACTTCATCCAGTTTATCACAAACATTCAAAATCACCACATTTGGAGATACACAGACAGGATGGGGATGAAAAACTGTCATCTGAAAAGTAACTAGTAACTAAAGCTGTCAGATAAATATAGTGCAGTAAAAAGTAGAATATTTGATGCTGAGATGTAACGTTAGTGGAGTAGAAGTAAAAAGTGGAATGAAAAGAGACTCGAGTAAAGTAGAAGTACAATACTTGAGTAAATGTACTTAGTTACATTCCACCACTGCAGAGCAGACAAAGCAGACAGTAGACAAATCATCTCTAGTGCGTACAGCCAAACTACCAGTAGCAGCGTACAACTCGATGAGCATAGTACTATGAGTGCTAGCATAGCCCTTGTGCTTTTGAGATTTCATGTGAGTATCCATGCTTAGCATTGTTCCAAAGTTGAATGTTTTGCGACAAAGTTCACATCGCACCTCATACGAATCGCTGGAACTTCTTATTGAATTTGCATTTACCCATGGCTGAGCCTGCATTGCTTGCTCGCAGTGTCACGTTCTTGTTTTCCTTTTCCCCACTGCAGCCCTCAAATCGGAAGCTGGATAAACACGTTCTTCTAGATTAAAATGTGGATCACAGCCTGTACACAAGGCGTACTACCACAACCTACCAAGCGGAGTGTACGCTACCCATTCAACGTACAAACAAAGATATTAGACGTTGCAGAAATTCTCATTGTAGTGAGATATAAAATACTGGTAAAATAAAACATAAAAGCTGAAGAAAAAAAAATAAAAATAAAAAAACGCTCATTCATTCTGCCCCAGATCAAATTCACCCCAATCTACTATTCCAGACATTTTAAGACCTTGAATATCAAAAACAAAAAAAAATGTAAGACTTTAAGGATTCGCGGGAACCCTGAGACATGTAGGAAAACATGACCTGAAATGGAAGTACGTTGAGGCAGGTTGTGGAAAAATAGACAAGAAAAGAACTCCTAGAATGCACTCAATGATTTCTGAGGGGAGACTTTCTCTTTATAGTAGCAAATAAATTGGCTTTACATCTCAGTTTATTTGGGCACCAGATCAAAGATATCTGATCTCCCCCCATACAGTCTGGCCTCCATGTATTTAATCATCCAAAAGAGAAGCCTTTTAGAGGGATTAAAGTAATCTTTGTTATCCTGCAGGTCAAGCCAGTCGTAGCTGTTGAGCTGCCAGACAAGCCTAAGCTGCCCACCATCCTCAAAGATGGCAACAACAAACAGAACGGCCTCATCTCCACGACAATGTCCATGCCGCCGCAACAGCCCTCCAATGGCAACACGCCATCGTCTGATAAGGGCGCGGTTATCACCACCCAGCCCACCCAGGAGGAAGCCTGGCCACGAGAGCGAGCTCAGACACTGTCTGAGCTCAAGAAACAGAGGGCTGCCGCCAAATTGTTGAATCACCCCTTGTTCAATGGTCACCTAGGTAACGGCTCCACAGACTCCTTCACTGATGCCAAAACCAACTCCGAGGACCCCCGCATGCCGCTAGTCTCGTCCAATGGCAGCGCGGTTTACTACACACCAGCCAGCGGCGACCCGCCCCTACTCAAACTGAAACAGCCAATAGAGGAAGAGCAGCCGAAGGCGCAGACCTGCTGCTGCGTGTCATAGCGCCCTGGTCATGTGACTGTTGACGGAACAGGAAGTGTTTGCAGAGAGGAGGGAAGCGAGGAATGTGCTGTAGGAGGGAGGAGAGGAAGGAAGGAAAGAGGGAGCGTTCCTGTCTTTTAACGTCCTTTTCCTCCCCTCCTTTAAACTTCTCCCAGAGAAGATGGTTGGCCTGAAGAAGGTTTAGAAACTTATCCTTGTACCTCCCTGCCATGTAACTTCTGCTATAATTGGAGACACCTTCCCCAAATGCAGGCATGTTTCAAGTGTAACAAGAGGAAAAGAAATGAGCAGTGCCACTTTTTTCCTCTAGATGCCACTTGGATTAAAATTCCTTTTTAAATGTCTCTATACAAGACATGCCAAAGGGATAGAAAGAGGGCAAGAAGCTGTTACTCTGGCCCTGCGCAGTTTTTTTTTTTTTAAGCTTTTCACCTGGAAAGGGTCAAAAATTTTGAATTTCAAGGTACAAGGTGCATGTTCTGCCCTCAAAGATGAAGATGGAAAAGAGTTTGTTTGTTTTTTACCCTGCACATGGATAGTTATCATGTAATTAAACAACATTTTCTTCAGGATGAACTCAGATTGTTGTCAAACCACATGTTGTCATATTCTTGTCATTTTTAAATGCGCAGGAAGGCCATCACAGAACGTATCAGAAACAGCCAAACGTAGCAGAAAGAGATCTGTGACATCTCTTTTGAAGTATCAGCTTAAAATGCTGCCTGCATAAGTAAAGGGAAGGAATGCCACAAAACAGTGTTAAAATATTCAGAAAGTGTACTTCTACAGCGAGAGATAACAGGAAAGAGTATAGTGCGCTAGTGTTTGAGACTGACGTTATATTCTGTCAACTATACTTCACCTCACCGTCCTTTCATATCAAACCTGAACTGACAGGTCATGCTCTGTTTTATGCATAATCCACTTTGTGCTCTCTTGTTTAGATAATTTAAGCAAACATGTTGAAAATTACTGTACATTTATTTATGAAATTAATGTAATGTGTAAAAAAAAAAAAAACAGAAAAAAAACCATTATGGTTCCTAAAGTTGAGTGTATTTATTATTTGGATGGTGTGTGGCGAGTGTGAATGCAATATAGGATGAGCTGGAGAGTCTTCCAGCAAAGCACCTTCTGACATGGAAAATCAAACGTTCAACTGATAAAGTGAGGGTTACTGTCTGCTATATGTACATGTTATTAAAATCACACACACAAGCCATCCTATTGGGATGGATTTCATATGTGTCACTACAAATAACAGTGTTATTTGTTTATCGAGTTTATTTGTTTTTTTTTCTGGTGGCCATTGTGTGGCTTTATCTTCTCCCAGTCCACTGTATTTGTCTCATTAACAGAAACTGTAAATGTTATGTAATGGATTACTGTAATTATGAGTTTTCTGACGATACACATGGACTCTATGCTTGCCTCAGTTTTTTTTTTTTTGTTTGTTTGTTTTTGAAAACATTAATCCACACATGGATTTGGCATGGAGCGAGCCCACACCAGTATGTCAGGTGTCCTTTAATGCATCATGGGTGCAATGCAAAATATAAACTTTCCACCCCAAAAAACAAGTAGTAGAAATAGTTTCTCTGCTTAATTAAAAAGGAATAGTTTGACATTTTGGGAAATACGCTTATTCGCTTTCTTGCAGAGATATATATATGTATATATCAAGATCAATAGCACTCGTGTGCTTAATATGTAGCTGGAGCCAGCAGCTGGTTAGCTTAGCTTAACAAAGACCGCAAAAAGGGGGAAATAGTCTGATGCTGGTATGCTGGTTTGTTTGCTTTGGACAGAGCCAGGCTAGCTATTTCTGGCTGGGTACTTCGGTACAGAAACTTCCAGGAGTCTCAGCTGGTTGCCTGGTAACCAGTCTGGCACATACCCCGCCGTAAAACTACAGGGTTTGGTTTTTGTACATATTAAACAACCAAGATATAACATGTGAATAGAGGGCAGATGACTAGTAACTGTTATGAACTAACAACATTAACAATGGTTTTGTACCATTAAGTGTCCCTGGAAGACTCTCCAGTGAGCCAGCATGTACAATACCAAACCTTGACCTGACTTGGTTCACCTAAATGGAATACAAACATTCATTAAATGTTATTAATTACACCTGTGATTTGCCTGGTCAAATGTCAGCTGTGAAAAGTGAGCTTTACAGGTGCCGTTAGGAGAAACAGCTAGCCTGCTAGGTAAAAAGAAAAAAAAAATCCACCCGTTTCCAGTTTTTGTGCTAAGCTAACCGGCTGCTGGCTCCAGCTTCATATTTAACTGACAGATACGAGAGTGGTATCAATCGCCTCATCTAACTCCCAGCAAGAAACCAAAAAAGTATATTTCCCAAAACGTTGAACTACTCTGTTTAACAGCTCCTCTAATCTCCTTGTGAGTGCCAAAGAGTCTTTCATGATTTAAAAAAATGACTTAAGGACATTTGAAAACTTTGGGGGAAGGCTTTCTTTGCTGTTACAGAGATCTGTTTGTTTCTGATGACCAACCCCTTTTAAACATGTGAATACCCACAATGCCACTACTGCTTTATCCCCACATCTACTGTACAGTGTCAAATATTTGTACAAATGCGTTTGTAAATATGTTTGTATTAGTATCCCCTTATCTGTTCCCATGAACTGCATATACATGTCTGTGTTGTTACTGTTGAGGAACTTATAGGAAAATACAATTACCCACATTGATAAACAGTGTTAGCAGACATTTGGTTGTCGAAGGGGAAACTGCGAGTCTATGTAGACCCCTTTAGTAGTCCAGCAGTCTAAAATCTTTCTGTAAAGTCAAGTGCACCCAGGTGTCATCGTCATACGTCTTCCTGCTGTTGCAGTGACCAGCGTCTGCAGTTGATTTTTTTTCTGTCCAATTTCCTGCAGAGGGCAGTTTTTAAAATGTTGCTCTCTCGTGGGAAGCAGTTTGGTTTTCAACTCCATTTGAGGAAGTACAAATTAAGTCACAGTCAAAGAGATTGCTGTATCCCCTATTTTTGGTTCCTTCTGTTATTTTAAGAAATGTCCGAGGCAGTGACGACAACTTGTTATGATTCATCTAAAATTCATTGAAGTTACTCCAGCTCACGTCTGTCCAGGCTGCTGCAATCAATTCAATTTAAATTTCAGTTCTGCCTCCTTATTAATGAATTCCAAATCACACTGAATTGTAACTTTGAACTGCAACCTGGTCAGTACCTGTTGAAAAGTACGCTGTGTTCTCATGGTATATAGAAATCAAAGCTTGTGTTTGTCTACAAGCCTGGTTGTCTATAAGGATAAGATTATAAAGACGAAAAACTACTGATTTTGTAATTACTGGAATATATTGATGGTTGCATTAACATATTTTGAATAAATTGTATATTTTGAGAATTTTATATGGTCTTTTCTGAATTTGTAAAGCTCTTTTGTGTTATCAGGTACGACAGATTTCTTCCCATTTTAATTCAAGTGTGTCCCGCAGGCATGGACACACATCTGCTCCCAGCTTCTCAAATGTGAGGATTTGATGCTTTTCTCTGTAGATTGAATATCTTTGGATTTTGGACTGTTGGTTGGATACATCACCATCTGCATTTCATAGGCCAAACTATTAATCTAGAAACTAATCAGATTAAGTCATAGTGAAAATAGTAATTAGATGCAGCTCTGGCAGTATGGCAGATACTTGCAGATCTTGGCCAGACACATGAAACATAGCCTCAAAAATGGATGCTCATCTTTTAAAAGCACCATTATTTTCTTCAAAAATGTATTCAGACACTTTATTGCTGAAGCCAGATGAATTTACTGTATGCAGCTCACGTTTGCATGCCGTATGAAGGTTACTAACGATATATTTCACTCTGAGACGTCTGCTTTCTCTGCCCTACTTCTACAGCTCTTTTCTATTCTTAAAAAACAGACAGAGACTGGACCGTCCTTCACCACACAGCTGTCAGGGTCTTGGCCCAGCATCAACTGCTTCCTTCAACGATTCTGTTTTTTTTCCTCTCTCGCGCTCTCTCTCTCTGAGCTTCCGCTCATTCACTGGCTGTGGGGTCAGCGGGGTCAATATTTCTACTGGCCGCACCCAGCAGTCATTGCTCAGACATAACAATTGGGTTAGAGAGACAAGTAAAAACGAGTTTAGAAAAAGTAATATTTTATATTTATCAAAGTTTATTTTGGGTATTTTTAAACCTGACTGACATTTTCCCCTGCTATTTAAGTACTGCTCTTGCTCCACTTTCAGGTTCTCCGCAGTGGCAGTTCATGTGGAAAACAGCAGCCATTTTCCAGCATGGTTGTTTTAGTTTCTTCAGTTTCATTGCGGCTGACTTTAAGGCAGTGACCTTTTGGCACAGATATAGTTGTCTGTCTTTTATGGTTAAGTTTATCAGTAGTTACAGTACATTACACTGTCATAAAACAGCACCTATTGGTTAATATGTCAGCTCAGGGATTTGAAAAACAAACCATCAGCATCATCAACTAATTTGACAAACATCTACATCAGGTTACAGTCTTTTGTCACAGTGTCTTGAGCAAATGTTAGGAGAAATCACCCTTTCATTAGAAGCTCCCTGTAGGCACAGTCAGTAGGTTTAAGGCATATAGACACAGAGGAGGACAATGGTGCTGAAAACACATGATCCAGACTGCATTAACCTCCTCTCCGTGGCCTGGCTCTGCTATTGTGCCTGAGTTACACTGAGTCCAAGCCAGCTGGCTCCGGTCCCAGTCCTTCAGTCCTCTTCACTGAAGGGCGAAGTGGATCAGTGCCAGAAAGAGCATACAGACACATACTAACCACCCTGCTGGACACAAATGGAGGGACGATGATGGAAGGCACTGAGTAGCAGGCGGGAGTGTGGAGGATAAAGTAGAAAAACGTTGCTTAGACACTGATCACCATGATGGATGGATAGAAAGAAGGGACAGTTGCACTGATGAAATAAAGACTGCATGCAAATGAATGGTGGATGGCAGCATTTAAAGTGGGGAGGAAGCCGCAACTATTGACCATCCTGCCAGCTCGTTAGAAGACAGAAGAGCTGCACAAAAAGAACTGATGGATGGAGGGATGGCTCAGTGGGTCAGAACGTCTGCCCAGTTCCCAGTACAGGTTGGACTTAACATGGCTTCAGTGTCCTATTTGACCTGAATTTAAGATGCCTAAGTAGAGCGAGTCAGTGTCTGTCTGTCCGACCGGTGATAAGAGCCTGTCGGCCGAGGTATTTACGCTCCGAGATCAGATACTCACAGTCAGACATGAGATGCCATTTCAGTATTAGTTTCAAGTGTCAGTAGTTGTTGCACTGAGATATATAGTTGATTATTAATTTCTACACTAGCGGTGTGGCTCAAGGAAGTGCAATGTCAGTTGTATCTCAACAACTACTGGATGGATTGCCATGAAATTTTGTAAATTTGTAAATTTTACAAATTGGTCTGTGTTTTGTCCCAGAAGGAAGCCTCTTCTAAAGATGATGCACAAGAAAGCCTGCAAATAGTTTGATGAAGACAAGCAGACTAAGGACATGGATTACTGGAACCATGTCCTGTGGTCTAATGAGACCAAGATAAACTTATTTGGTTCAGATGTTGTCAAACGTGTGGGGCGGCAACCAGGTGAAGCGTACATAGACAAGTGTGTCATGGTCTGGGGCTGCATGAGTGCTGCCGGCACTGGGGAGCTACAGTTCATTGAGAGAACCATGAATGCCAACATGTACTGTGACATACTAACGCAGAGCACGATCCCCTTCCTTCGGAGACTGGGCCGCAGGGCAGTATTCCAACATGATAACGACCCCAGACACACCTCCAAGACGACCACTGCCTTGCTAAAGAAGCTCAGGGTAAAGGTGATGGACTGGCCAAGCATGTCTCAGACCTAAACCCTACTGAGCATCTGTGGGGAATCCTCAAACGGAAGGTGGAGGAGTGCAAGGTCTCTAACATCCACCAGCTCCGTGATGTCATCATGGAGGAGTGGAAGAGGACTCCAGTGGCAACCTGTGAAGCTCTGGTGAACTCCATGCCCAGGAGGGTAAAGGCAGTGCTGGAAAATTATGGTGGCCACACAAAAAATTGACACTTTGGGCCCAATTTGGACATTTTCACTTAGGGGTGTACTCACTTTTGTGGCCAGCGGTTTAGACATTAATGGCTGTGTGAATTATTTTGAGGGGACTGCAAATTTACACTGTTATACAAGCTGTACACTCACTACTTTACAAAAAAATGATCTCTCTTTACACAACAGATTTTGTAAAACAGTAACACAATGTTTCAATCATCACAATACTAAAAAACTGAAAGTGTTATCATCCAGCCAATTATTTTTATGGCATTTTTTTAAAGTTTCAATTGTGTGTTGTTTTTTTAAATGGCTTTTTTTTAAGTTCAAGTTTTTCACCAATGGGCCAATACATTACCTAGTGAAATCATTTTCCCCAGGAAGACACTGCACACCATAGGAATGGGAGAAGCTACTGAACAGATCCACCAGTTTAAGTCATGACACACACCAACAGCCCTACAGCATAGTTCTAAACAAAGTTGAGTCAGAAGACGGAAATGTTACAGTCCACAAACAGTTAGGCTTGTCTCAATAAACCTGATTAACTGGTTTTCTGAGTGTGTCAGAGCTGCGACACTTCCTTCCTTCCTTGGAACACAGGGCTGATTTGTCACTTTATAAAGGGAGAAACACACTGTCCTGACTAATTTATTTTTGTAAAAGGAACATGGCCTATAACTGGAACATTGCGTGCAATCCAATGCAACATTACAGCCTCAAAATTCACCATAGTAATTACCTTGTTGACACCCATGTGATAAAAGGATATTTTACCCAACCACAAATATGAGCAGGGGGTTTATTTTAAATCAGCCCACATGTTGATCTTGTGGGTTTGCTGAGGAAAGGTCAGAGGCTCCGTTGCTGTGCTGACTGTGGGCCGTTTTTCATGGCTTCCTGCCAAACATCCCACCCTCTTCTTTATCTCACCTCCTACTCACTCTGCCTTTCACCTCGTGTGTGTTTATGCATTTTTAACTGTAACGTGTGATTAAGAAGTTAGAAATGTCACAGGAAAGAATTACTCTTTTACATCTGAAAAACAGATCATGTTTATCACATGATGCAACAATGACCACAGACATGATTCAGCATTCTCTGACATATAACACTGAAATATTTAAAAGGAATTATGCTAACTGCAAATGTAGAATGACATTTCTGATCTTGTGCTTTCCCACCACTTCCTTTTTAGGTCAGGCTTTTCTCCTCACATCTATCTGGTTTTGTATACGCATGCAAATTTACATGACAAACAAAGGGAATGGTGCAAAGTATTGTTCTTAAATGCAACTTTGAGGTACTATTTTTATACTTCTTTATTCTTCTACTCAACATTTCAGAGGGAAATATTGTACTTTTTACTCCACTACATTTATTTGACAGCTAGAGTTACTAGTTACTTTGAAGATCAAGATTTTACAAACAAAACACATGATCATCTTATAAAATGATACATTTTTTAGATGAAACTACTCAACAGTATATAAAGTTATTTAAATTTGTTCCACCTTAATGAGCTTAAACATTAAAATGCTGCAGTAAGGCATCAGTGAATATAACTCTGACAGCAGCCATTTTGCCGTCTATTGAGTATTTTTTATACTAAGTACATTTTGGTGCAAATTTTTTTGTACGTCTACTTAAGTAAAATTACAAATATGGGACATTTACTTGTTAATGGAGTGTGGTAGTGCTACTTCTAACTAAAAGGTCTCAATACTTCTTCAACCAAAAGAAGAGCGGAAACAGAAGAATGTTTTGGCTTCAAGTTAAGGGGGAAAACAGTAAAGTTTGAGTGTTTGATGCATTACATCTAACTTTTTTTTAATGAGCGATGTGGACAGTCATAAAACATCACGCTGACAGTTAAAATTACTTTTGATATATTTTCTTTCTACTGGTTGAACAGCCATATCTCTCCATAACATACAGTAACATCCAAAAACACAGATAAGGTCAAAAAAATGAAAACTAGGACATACTGTATTGTTTATCATGATTATGAGTAATTGTGTTGTTAATTTAATTCTGATGATGTCTTTGCTGTACCTTCAGCATGACCTCCTTCCTCCTCATCAGGTCTTTACTGTAAACAGCATGTTCGAATATATCCTGCCTGGTTAAAATAAGTGAATAAAGGAATTGCTTGGATTGTGGAGTTTAGATCAGCTCATCTCCTACTCTGCTCCTACAGAGAGGACAACTGGACCAATATTCAAGACTCAACCTGTTCCCTTTCTGCCTGAGGTGCTATAGCGGAGGATAATCCTGGAGAAAGCTAGTGAATCAGCAGCCTGGACCTGCAGAGAATTGTATTTAATAAAATAGTAATAGCTTTACAAACACATGTATTGGCCTCAGTTACATATACTTCCCAGACGGTTCATGCTATAACTCAATTGTAAGAATTAACACGGTTACACCTTTAAATACCCCCTCCTTTCTCTTCAGGCTTTACTATCTGCGATTGCGCGTCAGCCCTCATTGGCTGTCGGTGATAATCGGTCAACAAGAGGACCGGAGGGAGGCAGGAGGGCACAGTGCAGCACGTTAACAGCTACTTACACTCCTAATTAGTTGTCCTAAGCGATTTACTCGCTTTCTTTATTTGAGACACTAAGCTCGTTTCGGGGCGGACAATGTCTTTGTGTCGCACGGGGAGACTGTCTACAGCGGCTCTGGATCAGGTTTTCAAGGCAACTGCCTCGTTTCTAGTGCAAGTTAAAGCGAACAGACTGAGGGACGTCACTTTGACATTACGCAAGGGCCACACGTTTCAGCTGTACCGGTGTTTCTGTGTTTCCGTCGGGGTTGTCGATTCAACTCTTGTGCAACTGAGGAAACAACAACAACAACAACAACAACAACGGGACCTGCAACCCGCCCAGAACTGGGACCCATCGTCTGGTTTTGTATCCACGGACTGGGGACACTTGGACCGGGGGGCTGCTATAGCTGTTAGTCTCTCCAAAAGCGTGCATATAGCAGGCGGTAATTTAGATATTGCCAGGCAGCCGCTCGTTCACGCGAGCAGGCGCTACAGCAGCAGAGGAGAGGCGGGTAATGTGTTGTTTACAGGTAGCGGGGGGGTTAACAGTGCACGGTGCTCCGCCAGGACCATGCAGACCAGAGCCGCAGCCACGAAGAAGAGCGACGCCGGCGAGGGCCAGACGGCTGACAACAACAACAACACGGGGGTAATTTAAACTATTCAACGCAAGTGTTTGTCTAACCCCAGTGACCGGTTCATAAGAGCTCACAGGTCCGAGTCTGTGTGCACACAGTGTTCAACTGGTGGGGAACACCGCGTATTTTATGTGTCCCGGTGGCGCCAGGGTTGAACTCAGAACCATAAAATATGCAACAAGGCTTGTTATACAACACAGCATGACGCGCACAGCTGTGTGGGCTGTCTACATTTCACAGTAGTTCATGCATAATTGATCTGCATTCACGATTTGAATCTGCACCAGCAGAAGTGTCATTTTCAGAGTTGAGAGAGAGAGAGAGAGAGAGCACATGCTGACTCACTGTTCAACAGGCTCACAAGACACCTGGCCGTTCAAACTGGACAGCAAACTAATGCCGGCTCCTTTTTGTAGAGCAGAAAGTCATTGTAAGAATGAGTCATTCTGTCCAAACCCATCTAATTTAAATAAGTGGCAAATTCAGTGAGCACTTTATTGTTGACTCACCACTAAAAGAGCACCTGCCAGTCATGTGAAAGAGCATTATATTAAAAAGTGGGTGAATTTGACCTGCAATGAGCAGTTCTTATAAGGCACAACAAACACTACTACACTGGTGTGCTGCGTCTTCTCTTCAGTGCTATGTAATTCAGAGTAAGACTCAGCTCATACTTTATTATGTTAGCTAATTACACAAGACTAAGAGTCTACAGCCAGGCTGGCGGCTCTGCGAGGCTGTACTTAGGCACAGTGGTGCTTTGAGCTAAATGCTAACATCGGCCATGCTAACATGCTGATGTTTATCAGGTATAATGTTTACCGTATTCACCATCTTAGTTTACTTCTTTTAAATGTATTTTATTGTGTTATTGTTTCATGTATTATGTCCCAGCTGTTTGTTGCATGTTTGTTTTAATTTGTGCAGCATTATACAACATCTGTTGTTTTTAACCGTGCAATATTATTATTTTTTTGACTTGACTAGTCTATTAGCATGCTAACATTTGCTAATTAGCACAAAGTACAGCTGAGGCTGAAGGGAGTGCCATTAGCTTTGAATGTCATTGAGCTTTGTGAACCTAAGTATTTGAAAAATGAAAAGTGAGGGAATTACCAAAGTCATCAAGATTCATCATCTGGGCACCATAAATATCTGTACCAAATTTCATAGCAGTGCATCCAATAGTTGTTGAGATATTTAAGTCTGGACCAAAAGTGGTGGAGTGACCGACACTGCCATCCTATGGGTGCCGAAAGCATGAGTCCAAAACTTTAACCTAGACTAGTATTTGGTCAAAACCCTAACCCAAAAGATAAAAGGTAGCTCTTTTCTTGCAAAAAGTGAACATTTTATTTAGGACTTGGCTGATAACTATTGGCAGATATTCGCTTATTGCAGATATCATATTGACGCTGATGTTGGCAGACAAGTAACGAGAAATTGCAGTACAGAAATGCCAAAGATATGTTTGAGATAGGGCTCGGCGATATGGCCAAAAGACTGTATATCTAGCTTTTTTTTCAAGCCTAGGGACAATCATGAATTTAAATCGGTTTGGTTTTGTTTGTTTGTTTTAGAAAATATAAAGAACATGGGTTTAAAGACAAGGTCATAAGTCTTGCTGGTACTCTAAACAGAGTTTATAGCCAATATTCATCTTCTGCTCGATATGCACTTGTCAAGTAAATATTGATAAAATCCTCACTCTTTGCAAGCAAGCAGCTAATGCAGCTAAATCGCCATACTGCCACTTTTATGAAGTGGGCAGAATGGATTCGGGGGGATTTTCGGCAAAATTTTCGATCGTGTAAAATCGGCGGCGTTCCCCTTTACGGAGACAAGAAATTAGACAGTTCTGTTGCAGGATGCAGTAGGTTACTGCTTAGTTCAGTTTGACATTTCCCTCCCGCTCTGTCTGTATGTGCATGTGAGTGTGTCTTTGTCTGCGTTTGCATGGCACTGTGACTTTGCATATCTGCATGTGTTTTCATGCCTCTGAAAAGCTGTTATCAGACACAGCAGTCCCACTGTTCCCCTCCCATACACCCTCCCTGGTACAACTCCCTTTGGACGCTCGCTCACATGACCCTCCCTCACTGCTGCCCGCCTTTACTTTTAGCACGGCCTGACTCGCCTCTGAAAAGCAAAGGCCTGCTCCCATGCCCACTCTGGCCTTTCTATTGTCCATTGTTGGCAGGCTAGTGAATACATCACCAAGACTATGGCTTCATCCAGGAGACTTGGGCCAAAATTTAGCAAGACAAATTGCAGCGAAAAGAACAGATCAGCTTGTTTTTCTCCTGTACTCTTCTTCTTCATTGTTTCTTGATTAATTGTCTGGCTCAGGCCTATAAGGGCAGCTGGAAGCAAGTAGGATGTAAGTGCAGCAAAAAAAAAAAAAGGCGTAGAAGGATATGAATGAAAGTTACTGTATGTTAGACCAAATGTCGCACATGGCAGTGAACGGACAGCCGGCTACATCTGCCTTTCACAGTCCCAATTTTCAGAAACAGCCTAATTTCTGATCCTTTCAAGTAACTAAATGTCACATTTGACCGTGGAGTTACTGCACATGTCAAGGAAGCAGTTACAAAAAAAAAAAAAAAAAAAACTTCCAAAGAAGTTAGAAATCAAGTTACCAAACTTCAAATCAATTAAACAAGAGAACAACTGTACGAGAAATATGCCGTTATAGCCGTCATAGCTATGAAACGTTGCACATTTCAGCACAGTGCTTTACCTTTTTAGTCATAAATCTAGAACACTACATATACAAAATTTTTGATTTTGTTTTTCCATTTTTGTAAGACATAAAATTACTCTTAATGCATGTTATCACCATAGTTATACTTTCTGTATTCTTTCATCTGCTTATTTCTGCTATACTATCAGGAAAAGTATCCTCATACACACATTTTCCATCGGCCTACATTTTGTCCTCATCACTGTTCAAGTTGACCTTGACTTGATAGTCTACTATAATAATACATTGCCTGTTAAAGGGCTCACTGTAGACAGTATTCTTTGTATTTACTAAGTTGTCTCAGCTTTGTAGGCACAATGTCAATATTTTGTCTAAAAATAGATTCATTCCATACAGGCCCGAGCCACGTCGTGTTTTCTCAGAGAATGATTGTGTTTCCTCTTGGAAGAAAATATTTTAATAACTTGGCTTCGAATGGAAGCACTGGACACGATGCCTTCCTGTCAGCTGCCATTTTTACTGTTTCAATTTCAGTTTAGCAGCCCTAATCATAAAAAGGAACAGTTAAATATGGGCAGTAAAGCTGAAATTATTTTTCCCCTAGTATCTTTAATCATAATGAAACCTCTAATTAACCTGAAAGAGCTCCATAAAATATATTTTGTTATAATCGCATTACCACAACAGGACCCTAGAGCACACCCATAGCACTGGGTATCAAAAACTGTTACTGAAGTACTGAATTCTGGCTCTGAATGCATCGTCAGATCCTTGGTCTTGTTTACTTATACTTTGGTCAGATATTTCCTGATTGAAGAAATACATTTATTTTAACACAATCATACAAGAATGCTGTTGGACTGCCCTCTGTGGGTTGAAATGTTCAAGCATCTCGATTCAGTAGTGATTTTTTTCTTTAAATGCCCATTGTATTGCTTCATGATCCATAGTAAATCATTCAGTATCTTTACTATGACGCTATTTACACTAATGTCCCATTGCGCTGTGGTATCCCTACACCTAATAATTTCTAAATTCCTTAAAAAGGAGTCCTAGCATTCAAGTAACACTTTTAAAGTCGAGCTTGTCTTTAGAGCCCCTGCTGTAGCATAAACCAGTCACAGCCAGGTAGGGATGCCATGGTTAATAAACTCATGACAACACATTTTACAAGATATTCGTAGATGATGCTCAATATCTGTAGAACGCTTACTTTGATCTTTAACTTTAGATCCTACCCTTACTTTGAATAAAACTAATGCTTACTGTGTGTGTAGATTAGAGATGTTGCCACCAGATGCTGCCACCTTCATCCGACAAAGTTATCAAGTTCCCTATTAGCATTGAGTTTAAATCCGAAATACTGCAAAATAGGCAATTTAGTTTTTCGCTTTGACACCAAATCCTCTGCGACTGTCTTGTCGGTCAACTCTCCTTAATCTCGTCACGTGACAAGTGAAATCTGACTCCTGCTACTCCGTGCTGCGACTCTGCTGCACGGAGCAGACACTTTCAGTTTATAATTGTAGGTATTAGGTAGGCCAGGTATTAACTGAAATGGTTTGAAGAGGTTTTATTTTAGTATGCTGTCACAACAGGTGAAGCTCATAGCCTGGGAAAATGTAGATTGCAGTTTCACATAGTGTTTACTATAACAATGTCAGGACACTGACTAAATGATAAATCATTATTATAACATCAAAATTATGTTTTGGGGAAGGGATGTGATGAAAGGTTTAAAGCCAAATGGCTGTATAACCCCACAAAGCTTTGTTTAGTCAAGTCAGTCCTCAGTACATTTGGTACTCAAATTTAAATTTTCCCTTCCATCAAATTGTAACGTCTTGTATTTCAAAAATTGTGTTAAGGTTTAGACAGTGTTAGGGCAGCAGGGTTGTTTTTTTATATAAAAAAATAAGCCTATCATCTTGAATTCTGATCTTCTTAAAAACACATTGCACACAATTATACCTCCTGTACAGATTCTGCTGCATTAAGCATGACTACTGTTGTAAAATGTAACCCTTGAGGCTTTAGTCAGAGGGAGGATTACGTTTATTTACATGCTGTACTGTGAACATACTGCAGGCTTTCTCTCTTTATTTAAATTCCTGCTTTCCAAGTTGCTCTGTGAGTCACGTCTACACCACCAATGCTTTGTTGTAGTCTGTTGTCTGCTGTGGTGGTCTTATTGTTGTTGAGCGTGTTGTAGTTCACTAATCTGTTTTACTGCCAGCACACACTGGAGAGACCTGTCTGTTCCCTGCTACATGTCAGACGGCTGGATTGTGTTTGTGCTTGTTCATCTTGGAGTGTGGTGTGTCTGGAGGTCATGAACAGAAGCGTGTGTTTGTGCACTTATGAGAGGCTCTTTGTGTGTGTGTCTGAAAGAGAGAGTGACAGACTGTTCACGTTGGAAAGGGTGAGTGATAAAGCGTATTACCTAAACCACACAGTCTATGTTTAATCAGCTGACTTGGCTGCACGATGAAGAGAGAAAGCTGATAAAAAGGCTTCTTCTATTCAGCCTTTGTTTGACATACATTTATGACCTCAACTTCGAAATAGATGACGCACAGTCACAGCACACAGTCGTCATCCCCCCATTTTATGATGATACAGGCATTTCAATTTCTGAACTTGTTTTAAAGATAAGTGTTGATTTTTGAGGTATTTGTTTTGCTAATTTGTGTAATGAGATTGTTTTAGCACTCAGTGGATCAGTGCTATTATGCAAAAGGAAAAAGCAGTAACTGATATTTTTAAAGTCAAAAGGTCATGATTGGAACTTATTGCACCTGTTAATGCTATTAAAATTACCTTTAGATATCTATCAAGTCTTTTGTCGAGACAAGAGTAACAGTAAAGTATACAGTGGCAGTAAAGAACACAGTATACAAACACCTAACAAACATTGTCAACTCGTGTCAAGTGGATATTAAAAAGGTAATAATTGGTTGGTTGTTCGAGCTTTTCTGCCTCGTGTGTTAAAATCCCCAAAAACTGACATCAGTTGAACCAGAAGTGAAGCCTCCATCTTGAAGCTTGTCAGTTTTGTAGTTTGAGGGAGTCCCTGAAATACTAAAGTGAAAAGTGTTACGATTTTGTATGCAGAGTGGACTCTATCGCCACAATTTTAATCCACTTCCTCTTTGTCATTCACATCTTCCCTCTGTTTTTGTCTAGATGTAGTCGGTCTTCTTACAGACTTCCTCTGCTTCCTGTAGCACCAGGGATTGATTCTCAATTCATCCTCGCATTTTATTTTGACCTGCTCACGCTGCTATTTTCTCTTTTTTTTTGTCCAGGAGGAGCAGAATTTAAAGCAGTTCTCTTCCACATCTTCATCTGCCGCGAAGGCCCCGGAGGAGCCAGAGGGAGGAAAACCCAACAAGACCCAGCAGCTAAAAAAAGTCTTTAAGGAGTATGGAGCTGTGGGAGTTTCCTTTCACATCGGGATCTCCCTCATGTCCCTGGGAATGTTCTATCTCCTTATATCCAGGTAAAAAAAATAATCTGATTATTGGTTACAAGTGGCCACTTATAGTAGAGCCTGTTAGCAGCTGGATTGACTATTTTTATCTAGTATTTATTCCATTTTTTTTTAAAAACGAAAATCAGGGATTGATTAAATGAACTTATAAGTGCAACATGATCCACCCTAAAATGTATTTACACTGTTGGGTGTACCTTGACTGGTCCTGTTTTCTTGTTTTGTAGCTTTTTTAATTCTGAGTTGATTTTCGGTTGATTGTCTAAATAAAGATTTATTTATTCTTTGTTGTGAAGTCACAATATGTCAAGTGTGGCTACAATTTTGAATCACTCCCTGAGAATCTGAGAGTAAGAGCATCTTTCTAGATATTCTGATTCTCAGCAGCAGAAGGAGAAATACTTAGAACAAGAGAGTGAGAGATTCCTCTGTATTATTCTCAAATTCAAAATATTCTGAAATTTTGAGTATTTTCAAAGTTTTGGGGGAAATGTAGGAAATCACTGACTGAAGTAAGATGAAGCAGGCTAGAGGACTCTTCTAAAAAAAGTAAAATGCAAGACAACACGCTCAACATATTACAAAATACCTCTGGAATACATCAGACATCACTTACTGATATTATCTAGTAGTGAGAGAGCATCAGAGCGTAATATTTCCTTTAAACCACAAAGTTATGCACAGGAAATTACTGACCCGTGGGCTGCTTTTACACAGGAATGCAAAATGTCTGGTGCAAATTGGCAGCAAATGGGACCTGTTATGAGAGAAAGCAACGTACGGGCTCTTGAAAATGTCCAGTCAGCCACATTACACCGGCCGTGCTGTTGAAATACTACTGCTGGCTGAATCAGACACAGACAAATCATGTTGAGCGCTTGAATAAAACATTTCGTTTTCTCATCGTGCAAGCCTTTTTTAGACTCGTAACTTTGCAACAATTTGTGTAGAATTTAAAACTATTAACTATTGTGTGCATTTTGTAACCTTCTATTGATGGTGACAGACAGTGAAAAGCTAAAACAGTGCAGCACAACTTTAGTTTTGGCAAGTATTCAGTCCAGACAAGCCCTTGTTTTTCTGGCCACATGCCAGTGGCTTAAATACCACAGAGACTTGACAGAGATTATCTGACAGCTTGGAGATTTACTCGTATAGTTGATAATGACCCTTGAAGTGAAAACTGACTCTGTAGCTAGCAACCATTGAGCATTATCACTGTGTGGCCACAGAGCCCAGGCATGTGGCCTGCTAATACAGTGCTGTGTGCCGGGTAAACAGTTGTCAGGGTGCAGATGGAGCTTTATATTTAGCTGACTAAAGTTTGCCGAGTGCAACAGAGCTGTTAACGTGAGAGAGATGTTGTATTGACTGAAGCAGCTCTAAGCCTCGTGTTGGCACATATACATATTTATTTCCCTGAATAGCTCATGAAAATGCCACGACGACTTTACAAAACTGTCGCACAAAGGCAGCGATACATGTAGCTTGTTAAACCCTCTTTGATTTGTGTGATTTCATGCTTGCAGTGCTTATGCTAATCAGTTTAAATGGGTCAAAAGGCTGCAAAATAAATTATACAACATTATTAAACAGCTCCCTCTGGTGGAGATAAAGGTGATTAGCACGCAGAACCAAAGGAAGGAATGGACTACTTCTTTACTTTATATGTAATCTCTTGAAGTCCTTGAGGATGTAACCAGCCAGGACAAAAAAGCTAGACGGTAACGAAGAAAAGTGGTTATTGCAGCTTGAGGATTTTAGGACTTATTGTTTGGGCTCTGAAGCTCCTACAAGTTTAAAACATTGATTCTTTGAGATGTTTTTTTTTTTTTTTTGGACTAGTAATCCAGATAATAGAAAGTCACCTTATTGTTGTTATGTTGCCGGAGCGTTTGTATGGCTTTTTATTAGTCATAATAATTTATTAATCATCATCATCGTGTTTTTTTTATTAATTTCATTTTATAGTGTTTAATAATTTAAAAACAAAATCTAATTTGTTTTATTCATTTTAGGTTTTGTTTATCATCGTCTTTTTTTCATTTTAGGTTATTGTATTAATTTATTGGGTTTTTTTTTTAAACTTTGATGAAGTTATTCCATTTATTACTATTATGTTTTTTTGTTTGTTTCATTCCCCTCACCTCATGTTGGACATCATGATTATTTCGAATGACCAATAGTGAAGAATTCTGATAATTGAGGGGTGGTCAGTATAGTCACTGATACCAGACACCTGGTTAACACACACACACACACACACGCTAAGGAAGCCATATCCTGAAACATCTGTGTGTGTAGCAGACTGTTGCTGATCATTTGATTTATAAAAAAAAAAAAGGGAACATTTGTGAGTGATCGCCCAATATGTGAATTCTATGTACTTCTAACCAGTTTTCTGCGTCATTTGTCTCCCCAGTGGGATCGATATGGCGTCCATGCTGTGCAAACTGGGCTTCAGCGAGACAGTCGTTCAGTCTAAAATGGCAGCAGGAACGAGTACGTTCGTCTTGGCCTACGCCATCCACAAGCTCTTCGCTCCTGTTCGCATCAGCATCACGCTGGTGTCCGTGCCTCTAATCGTGCGCTACTTCAGAAAAACTGGTCTCTTTAAACCACCCACTCCTGCACCCTGATGACCCTTACCTCTGCTGCCTCATCAAGCAACAAACATCTTGACTGTTAATTGCCATAATTAAATATATATATATATATATATATATATATATATATACACAAACACACACACACACACTTACTCATTTGCCTTCATCTAGAAATGCCTCATCTTTTCTCAGTTGTTGTTGTGAATTCAGGTGAAACGTTTCCTACATTAGTTCCAGTAACAGAATCAAAGTGTTAAATTGTGTTACTGTAGGATTAGAAGTCTAAAGTGTTACGGCTCTCCAAAAAACAAGTGTATTTGGAATGTGTGCATTCCAAAAACGAAGGCTGTTTGTTTGTCAATATTTATTTACAATCAGAAGAATCAGGGATTTTAAGTTCTAGTCCTAAGCTCTTTCAGTAGGCAGGTTTGTCTCTTAATGCTGTGAAGGTTCCCTGTGGGTCAAGAAGTGGAAAAAGCTGATCTCTCCTCCACTGTTCCCTGTTAGCTGACTAGGGCATGTTCTGGTGTTGTATGAATCAGCAGAATAATTCAGGTTCTCTCTGTCCCTTAACTCTCTCTCCCTGTCTATCCTTTTCTCTCCTTACTTAGCTCAGACTCTCATGCCTACACTCTGTTTTTATTTTCTGCTGTTTTGCTTCCCTCCTATTTTTCTTCTCAGCATCTCTCGTGGCATCCATTTTATTCCCCTTAAATCCCTTTGCGGTTCCTCTCCTCCCTTTTTGTCTGTCTTCTCTCCCTCTTGTTCTTTTTGCAAATGACACTGCCCAAGAACATTAATCTCGAGTGAGTGAAGCTGATTATAGTTCATTGCGAGTTTTGGATGAAGAATGTTGGTTTGTGATTGTTTTGTTTTTTTCTGATTTAATGGACTGTATTTAATTATTAAAAGTGATGTTCTCCTTTATATTTGGTGTGTTTTTGTTATGAAATACCGTCATCACTCAATTAGGTTATATGTGATCACTTTATTTGGCCCATTTTTAGTTTAAAGCTGCCATAATAATTTTTATATTAACAGCTGATCAAGTGACTGTGCAATGTAAATGCGGTCACTCGTGGTGACAATTATCACCTGACTCTGCAGTTCCCCTCACTTCTATGCTTTCAGCTCATTGTTTTGGTTTTACGGCCCGCAACTTTACTGCTCTGATTCACTCTCACCACAGCTGTTTAACAAATACAAAATAAAAACCCACTGTACACTACCTGCCCAGTCCCAAACAGCAAAGTTAGTGAGTAGCTGGTGAACACTGTGGAGCATTTAGCAGCTAAAGAGCCAAATATTTCCCTCAGGAGACCAAAACAGAGCTACAAGGTGAGTGAATATACAGAAACACACCTTCAAATGAATACCGTGTTGCTCCGGATATATGGCATGGAATAAACACCTGTTTGCTAAAAACATGTTAGCAATAAATTAAGGTGATACTATTTTTTGGCTGGGGGGCAGCGGAAACAAGATGTAAACTGAAATCTGACATCAGTATTGGAGGTTTAAATACAAGCAAACTGGTTTGCATTGGAAGTTTTCAATTTTGTTGTATAATTGTTTATTTTCAATGCAGAGGAAGTTCTTCCACAACCAGGTTGATTGTATTTTGACATTGCAGATTTTACCTCTTTAGTTAAAAGACATTTTTATCCGAGAGAAAACTAATTTAGAATAATCAAAGCTGCTTTGCACTTTTAAAATTTTGTGCAGGAAGTCTCTGCAGATACAGAAAAAAGGGAAGGTAAATCAATTTTTATTTCAGGTTTTCAGGATTTTTAACTGCCATTATTATATTTCTGCATTACTTTTCAACCTAATATATGGAGAGGTGTATGTGAAATAAGGAAAAAAGTAGTTTGAAACTCTGGTTGCACTTCTCCTTTATAACCACACTGGGGAGCTCCTGAACTACAAATACAGTACTGTTCTTCCTCCATTCCTCTGCTAAAAGCGCATCATACAGTTCTCATCTCATAAGATTGAATGTCTTTGTACTCGTAATGTCCTCAAGATGGATACTAGCATTATATCACAAGAAGGAGCATCCCTCCTTATGCGTCCCACAGATATGATATAGTAAAGTGCTTATCAAACTTCTTAAGTGCTGTTCAATGTGACAGATCGGTGTGTACAAAGCAATGATAAACTCCTGTACACATTTTGTGAAATTTCTCAAAACAGAAACAAAAAAACTTGCATAGTTTTCTGTCACAGATAAATGCTAACTGGATAATACTTCAACTTGAAATACAAGCCTCAAAAAAACCTTCATGATTAAGGTTTGAATAAAGCACTGCCATGTGTTTCCTAAGGGGTTAGGTCATCATACACTGACCAGTTTTAGTCCTCATAAGAATTCATTATTTCTGGCTGTATTTTAATCACAGCAGGTATGGTGCCATCCCTCTCCTCCCTCTTTCTTTCCTTGAGGGTTTGATGGGTCAGCCAGCACAGCAAGCAAACCTCAGCTGGTGTGGCGTCCCTGAAGATCTGCAGTGTATTGAATGTTTGCTGCCTTGAACAAGACCTGATCTCCTCTCTCCCGTGTGTATGTGTGTATTTCTTGACCCGGTAAATTATTCAGCCAGGAGAGTTGTAAAAGGAGAACTAAGAGTGCACGGTGGTCTGTGCCAGATATCAACCCTGGTTTTTCAGGAATAGGAGGAGGTTTGACAGCACTGTGACACGAACTGATACAAACCGATCTCTCTCTCTCTCTCTCTCTCTCACACACACTCACACACACACACACAGAGGAAGAAGGAGAAGCCTGGGCCTCATTAGCCATGATGAGGACAGGGAGCTGCCATCGCCTCTCTATCCCCTGCATATCCCCCATGGCTAGGAACAAATTGGTGACAGCGCTCCCAGCTACTCTGTTGGGCTACCTGCGATGCACTGGGCTCTGTCAGGCTCCTCTCCTTCACTGCTGTGCATTTGCGTATCTGTGTGTGTGTGTGTGTGTGTGTGTGTGTGTGTGTGTGTGTGTGTGTGTGTGTGTGTGTGTGTGTGTGGAGATCAGCTCCTTGGTTACAATCCCCGTCACCTTTTACTCGGCCCAGAACCGAGTTGTGAGACGAGTGAACACTTTTCATCTGGTTGGCTTTGCGTTTGGTGAGGGGCCCCTCCCCCCAGCATGAGGGGTTCAAGGGGGTTCAAATACCTGCCTTAGCTCCTGACTTGTGCCCGCTGCACCTTTTATTAAAGTCAGATACACCGTCAGCGCCACCACTGTCAGAGCAGCACACAGAGTGAATCCATTATGGCTGTATATTCAGACCCAGGCTGCATTTCTGACACAAGAGTTGGATGGCGTGTGTGCATAGTAACTGCAAAGTGCTGATGCATGCAGTGATATATAAACATATGGCAACAGCACATACCCTCTTTCTCCTTAAACGCACACTCAAACTCACTTCCTGACAAGCTGCCTTTTTTCCCCCTTGCACCTTCTTTTATTTAATTTCTTCATTTTTATTATTACTGACTATTTCCTCTCCATCATTTCCTGCACCTGCTCATTATCTCCTCTTATTACCTTTCCCCCACCGTCTCCCCATCTCCTGACCTGCTCAGTAAACTTCCTGAGTGTCGGTGTCTAGACGGAGGGGGCACCTATTTCGTCAACCTCGCAGCTTCAAAGACATCCTGTGAATTTCTTTACAGGAAGGGCTGGCATAAAGTTGCAAGGTGCACGCAATCATATGCACTGCGTACACAAACACACTTATTCTCGCTCTCTCTTGCCTGCTCAGTATCCTCCGTCTTTTTTTGCTTTAACCCTCTTTTCCTCATATTTTTTGGCCACTCCTCTCCTTCTCCCCCACTCACTCTCTCGCTCGAGCATCTTTTTCTTTTGCTTGTGTTTCCTCCCTCTCCCTATCTCTCCTCTCCTGCCTCTGAGTTAAGTTTAGCAGATGCACCTGATGGCAGCATCATCCTGGAGCACCTGTCAGCTGTCTGCCTTCATCACGGCTCCTCTGCTGCCACAGGGGCCACGGGGAAGTAAACCTGGAGACAGTCGCTGCTATCAACAGCTGCATCTTATTATTTTAAACACCGGTGCCAGTCAATTTCCACCCGAGATGTGTGCATTTATTTATTTTTTTTGTGCATGCCACCTCCTCCTCATTCTCTTTGCTCCTCAGTATTCAGAAGCTCAGCTGTTAAATGTGAGCAATTATAATCGAGCAGAGAGGGAGGCGAGGTTGGAGACGGAGAAGCAGAGAGTTTATCTAGCCAGTGACAGAGAAGAGGAGGGAGAGGAGGCAGCAGGCATAAGTTGAGTGTTTTTGGCAGTTGTGGATTATGTTTTTTTGACTGTCTGTGACTGTAACTTAGCTGAATGCCTGTCACTTGTCTAACAGGCAGCTGGGTCATTCAGTTTGGGCTTTGTTAATGCAATACTTCAGAATACTAGGTGCAGTGTACTGCGACACATAATGATACAGAGAGTCTCTGTCTTTTCTCGGTCCAATTAATGCCCCAGCTCCCCCTTTTTAGTCAAAACTGTGGCCTCCATTTTGTCTTCAGTGGATTCACAGTAACATTTTTAAAAACTACATAGACATACTGGGCATGAAAATATTGATTTGGCTGACAGGCTAATGGGATTTGTTTCCACAAAAGATTTTCTAGTGAAGATTTACTTACAATAAACTTAAAACATATTCAGCATTAAATGCCTCCTACATCTGGTGATTTCATATGGTTATGTTTCCATCCAGAATTGATAGAGTACAATTGTAATGTTCTAACATCACATATAATTGGTAGTTTAGGTGCAAGTTATCATATATTTGATTTGTTTACCTATAAAGATTCTCATCCAGGTAGAGTTTTCATAGATGTTGTGCAGTGTGTTGCCTTCTGGTTTATTCTTATTCTCCTTCCGACATATACTGTTACATAGTGCCTCACATTGACAAAATGGGGATGCCGGGCCAGGAAATAATTTCCCCCAACTGTTCCACTAAAATCTCTTGTTAACAATGAGAATGCATTTGATAAGCATGAATTGTGTTGTATTTTTGGTGGAAAGTGTTTTACCATCTCATTTCCTCTTAAATCATCTCTAGAAAGTATGAATGCAACAACACACTAAAAACAGTGACTCAGATTCTCAGTTTCCTTGTCGATAATAGGATTAGTCTACAGTATGTTTGTTTTTGGGATGTTTAAGTGCTAAGTTGCTATATTGCAAAATTCTGTATTTTAACAACCTGGTACTCCTTTACAGGTCCAAAAGAGCAGACAATCACACAGGTTTTTAACAAATTATCAGATTAATTATCTAAATCCCTTATTTGGATGTCAAAACAAAACTGTGTCTGCACACAACTACGGCAAGCATTAGGTCAAATTTGAATTAGAAAGTAGCTCTGCAAAATCTAACGGAAGTGCAGCCAATTGCAATACAGTGTCACTATGTCTGTAGATCTCAGTCATGAAGTTGGGGAATAAAATGTTATCACAACAGAGAGAAATATGAAAATATTAAGACCCAAGATTATAAAATCTTCTATCTTCAATTATTCTTCTATAATATTATCATATTATCTTCCTCTTTGACAGAGGGACATAAGAGATGAGGGCAAAAGGTCATTTGAACTGGCTGCTGCATCAGGTAGGTTTATAATGTCTTTCTCAAGGAGTCTTTGACAAAAGATATAATAATGATAAGCAATACACTAATGACTTGCAGTAAAACAAGCAATAATCCCAAATCAACATTTATGGAAGATCCCGGTGTTGCATCTAAAACAATATTTCAAAATCACAGGGCCAATACGATCAGTCATAGTCAGTATGTTTGCATTTGGGGACAGGAGTGAACCAAAACTACAGCAAGTGCAGAAAAAAAGCTCCGTAAACCACCACTGAGCTGCCATTACCGATCGAAGTCTGTTTGCCTGTACACACTTCATAATGAATGCATCTCATAAATCCTCCCTAAACGATTCCTCCTTAAATGATTCCCACAGCTCAGACTGTCTACTCAGTGGAGGGCGCTCATGGATCAAACCATTAACGGGAAAACCAGGCCGGGGTGACGAGTGGAGGGCAACAAGCTCAGGCCCCAGATCATCACCCCGCCTCAACCCACCACCCTCTACAAACCTAATGGAAAGCAAACAGACAGACAATTTCTTTCAATTAGCCTGAACTGGCCGACCCAATAAATTTTAGTTTGTTCCTCAAGACGTAAGGGCCCTGTTGCATGTCCTGCTGAAAATGAAGACTAATGGGGTATTGTGGAGCTGCTGAGTGCTTGATTTTGTGCCACTATACCACTCGCCCGCTCTTCTTTTCTTTCCCCAGCCTTACCTCTTTCCTTCAGCTAACTGGAATCAGTGCTGACCAGGCACAACACAAATGTTTAATACATTTATTCACGACTTGGATTCATTTTCTGTTTTAAGCATTATTCCTGAGTAGTTAGGCGGAGCTATTCATCACAGCTTGACAACAGCCGTGAACATAACCATTGTTCACCCTCGGTGTCAGCTGAAGTGATGGCCTGCAGAGAAAGACTCAGCCACTCAGCTGCTTGCTGAATTTACTTTTTTTTTTTTTTTTTTTGGAAATATACAGCACGTTTTATGGGAATTTAGAGCTGTAATTAAAACTGAATTTTTGTTGGGGCTGTTCAAAATGGGCTGGTGAGTAGTTCAATATCTTTAAGACTCCTATTTTTCTATGTCACTGCCAAAGGGCTGTTGACTTTACCAGTGGTGGAAGAAGTATTCAGATCCTTTACTTAAGTAGCAAAATACTACACTGTAAAAATACAAGTACAAGTCCTGCATTCAACATTTTACTTCAATAAAACTACTTAAATATTAGTAGAAAAATGTAGAAAAAGACACTTTACTTTAAGTCACCCTATTTAGCATTTATAACCAGAAGACAAACATTTAATAAATGTTTTTTTAACACACTAACGTAGTTGTACACAGCTTGAAGGACAAGGAAGTGTTTATTAATGTACAGTATTTTTCAGCAATATAACTTCTATGTATACATATTCAATATTATCACAACTGTTCTACTATATTGTCATTCATTATCTTTTTTGTACATCGGACGCCATTTATGGGTGCCCACAAGAAGAGTTAAAGTTGTTGACAAATAGATTATATCTGCACTTATCTGCTTACAACTACATTATAGTGTTATAAACCATTTATTTAATGTTTATATACTGGTTATAAATGCTAAATAAGGGGAATTAACTTAAGTGTGGACAAATACATTTTTTACTACTGATGTGTTCATGTGTAAGTAGCATTTTACAGTTGTAGTTGTGGCTAATTAGAACAAATATATTTTTAAGATGATCACGTTTTGTATGTAAAATCAAAATCTGAAAAGTAACCAGTAACTATAGCTGTCAAATAAATGTAAAGGCGTAAACAGTGCAATATTTCCCTCTGAAATGTAGTAAAGTAAAAGTATCGAGAAATTTGAAAAGTAAAGTACAAGTACCTTGAGTAGATGTACTTAGTTAATTTCCACCACTGGACTTTAATGAGCAGTTTTAGTTAAAATGAGATAAACTGTTTAAAAAATACTGGTGAATGCCACTTTTCCTTTCAGAAAAAAATGGACATAACAGTAATGCCAATAACAACAATAAAGATGAATAATTTGAGGTATATTTGCCATCAAACTCTGATGTATGGGAGATCCTCAGGCCACCTCTGGTTGATGAAGGAAGAAACAAAGTTGCTTTGTCATAGAGAGAAATATTAACTACAAGAGAATAGGGGGCAAGGAGACATCGATTTTACAATTCAGGACTCAATCAAAGAGAATTATGGAGGGCAATACTACTGTGATTTGCCTGTGCTGCTCATTAAGCTTAACATCCATAGTGTATGTCTTCCCCCTGGCAATGTAGGAATAAGATTTACAGGGTTAGGTTAAATACAGTTCAATACTTGAGAGAGGTGAAGTCACATGATGGCTAATAAAAGGTGGGTGAGATGGAAGAGGTAGTCAGATATACCACAGGGGGAGGAGGGAGGAGAGGGAAACAGAGAGGAAGAGGAAGTGGAACGGATACAAAAGGAGGAGAAGGAAAAATTAAAGGAGGATGCACACAAAAGAGAGCCAGAGAGGGAGAGAGAAAGAAAGAGAAACGCCATTATTATAGCCTGAACAGATTAACTATGCATCAAAGTGTAGCGTTTATTGAAAAACCATTTTTGTGTGTGCTTTGAGGGCATGAAAATGAGAGGCCTATGTTCAAACACATCAATACAACACAGCAGCCAATGTATTTTTTTCTTTTTTCTTCTTCTTTTCCCCAAGATTCCCAATCAGATCTTGTGGCTCCCTGCAGGCTTTTATGCCAGCCACAAATGGTCCGACTGCCAGACTGACAA
The DNA here is from genome assembly GCF_020085105.1 of Siniperca chuatsi. NCBI lineage: Eukaryota > Metazoa > Chordata > Actinopteri > Centrarchiformes > Sinipercidae > Siniperca > Siniperca chuatsi. Next base: position 12,387,877 of record NC_058043.1, read on the forward strand.
ACACGCAATCACTCAGAGTAGAGAGGGAGAAGAAAAATAAAAAAAATAAAAAATAAAAAAAAACTCAGCCTCCAATCACAAAGGCCCTTTTAATAAGCCCATGAAAAAGAGCAAGTAATCCTTTGTAATGATTTCATTAAATGCCCTCATCACACCTGGAGATAATTCCATTATGATTGTGGCAATAAAATGAGGTTTTCATCAAGACCCGCAGACAGAAGGAGGCAATGCTATTATTCCTCTCATATTCAGATATGACGTTGCCTCTAATATTATGATATTAGGCTATTTGGCAGAATTTATGACACTCAAGTCAATCCATAATGCTTATGGAGAGTTTCCCCCACTGACAATACCAGACATTTTAACGTGCTTCATGCAGCACCCGTGGAGGAATAATAATTTATAGTGTTAGAAATCACACACAATAAAGAAACTGCGGTATATGTTGGTACCTTATATTTTAAGTAAGTGGAGGTTTTGAAATTAGGATGCTGGGTAGGGAGAAAGGAAAACAATCTGATCAGTTCGTTTAGTTTCTTCTCCACCTCTTAAACATGTGTTTTTGCCTTGCCTTAACACACCTAAAGCAGGTGTTAAACACATGCTGGTGAAGCAATCAAATGCAGCACCTGTAACACTAAAAAGATGTGCAACTCTTCCCTTAGAAAGTGTGAATTCACCTACCTTTCTTCACGCTTCAGGATAATACTTTATTATTTTAATAAATTTTCAATACATGGCAAAAGGAGAGATGATGTGGCCAATATAGACTTAATAAGCTGCATTAGCTCAAAACAACATTTGACATATTATCCCCTTATAGTTTTTAATGGCGAAGTTGTTACCAAATAGCTGTTCAGTCGCAAACTTTTCCTGTCAATCGTTTGGTGCTAGCCTGATGATCTGACTAAACCGCTATTTTGTTTCGCTTCATTATTCATTCTGACACTGTTCATGTTAGCCGTTTTCTGTTTCGGAATGGTTGTTATTTTGCCTGCAGCAGTTAACATTTTGCACGTTGACCAAAGAAATATGTTGATTTAAGAGTTGTTATTTCTGTAAGTAGACACAGAACAACCTGTATAGCTGCATCAATCTCGTCCACCCTTATTGCCATTTGTAGTGATTTTTCTGTCACCATTTCCTGGCTTAGGACCAGGAAGATGACATCCCCATTTCTAATCACGGCCACAAAGCTTTGATTGGCTTGGTTGTTTTTCCCTGCAAATTAAAAACGCTCAGCCCCAAATCACCAGACTTTTGAGACTATCCTACATTCAAGGCCTGGTTCCAAACCTTTGAATCTCTGACCTCACTAAAGGCAGGATAGCTGAAATCTTTTTGTTGAGTAAAGCATGATGTACTGGAGAAGAGTTTTTTTATTCTGAGCTGCATTGGAGCTCACGTTGGTCTGCAACTCCATCTGTGTGTGCATTCTCAAAGTAAGAAATTGGTTGTTTTTCGAGGAAAACAGCTATCAGTGAGAGCATATACAAGACCTTGTTGAATTGCTAAAAATAAATAAATAAATAAATCTGAGATGTGGGCAGCAATTCACAGGTCTGGAACCAGCCCAATTATGTGCAGGTAAGTGTGCAGTGGGTTTATTAATGTTTTTTTGTTGGAAACAGCTGTGAGAACAGAGTTTGGGGGCCAGAAAACCAACATAATAAGTTTAAAAATGCTTTAAAAAAGCTCTGTAGTTGGGCGATAATTCTCTGTGGGTTCGTCACTACAAGCGACACCTTCCATGATTACATTTGATCCCTTGTTAATATTAAGATATTTATTAGTGCAGCTTTAAATAAATCCATCCATCTAACAAGCAGTGATGGGAGATTAATTGAAAATTACAGTAAATCACATAAGAAAAAAACAAAACAGTGATGTTAATAAAAGTTGGATAGTGTGATGAGACAACATCCAGGTGTTCCAGTTGCATTTTTGCCTCAGTCTGGATAAACACAAACCTACTGGATTTCAGGTCTAACCTACAAAACATTACAGCAAAAAGAGACAGAGAAAAAGAAAGAAAGGAGTGGGGACGAAAGAGAGTTTCATTACAAAGTGTACCAACACAGAACTTCAGCACTGCCACAGTTCTGTCAGCTGGCAGTGTGGAGCTACAGTATAGGGCTCTCTACAGAACTTATATTATTGTTACAAAAATTCCGGTACGGCAAAGAAAATGTGACAAAGGAGAAATGGTGAGGACACTGTGTGCTGTCTGGAGGAATTGGAAGCTATGTGTTTTTGGCATTCATGCCACAGCCCTTTTGAAAAATGCATCAAAGCAATTGCAGAACTCGTGGGACTGGGTTTGGGCACACAAAGTCGTGACCATCATCCAAACCTCAGTGGTGAGGATGGAAGGGAGCTGCTGCTTATAGTGGAGGGCTTGAAACGCTACTGTGCCACTTAATAATAAAAACGAGTGCCCTGCCAGACCATGGTAACACAGATTCCTGTCATTTCTGTGGATGTGCCTGTTGAGATGTAAAATGTGTGTAAGTGTGTGTGTGTGTGTGTGTGTGCGCGCGCTACTGTGTACAGAAACAATTTGTCAGTGACAGTGTATTTTTCATGCCTCTTGAAAAACTTGGAAACAGATTGTGCTGTTTTTCATGCTCACATTCACACATGGCTATTAGTTGAAATGCCTTCTGCTTTAAGAACAACTCTCTCTTCCACCTTCTGCTTGGAGAAATCGCAAATAACGATGGTCACAGTCTAACTATGACTTTCTTACATGTGCACTGATGGTTAGGAATTGAAATGAGATCATTCACAGATGGATAATTCCCCACAGATATCGTGCTCTCTACTCATCTTCTGCTTTGTAATTCTTGGCCAAGACTTCTCTAAAAAGGAAAAAGAAGTTGATCTCTCTGTGTGGTTAAAGCAGCAAAACTCGTTGCTGTTATTACTACAGCTACTTTTATTAGTTCTGCACTGTTTCTGGTAAGCAGGCCTATACACAATGTTTTTTTTGTGAGGATGGGTCACATGGTGCTTATAAGTAAAATCTGACCTGAAACCAATATTGATATTTGATTTTTTTTGTATAAAATGTCAGAAAATTGTGAATAACCATTATAACCCCCAACCTGTTTTATCAAACTAACAGCCCAAAACCCCATTCATTCATATTCAGTTTACTATCATATAAGAAAGAAAAGCAACAAATCCTTATATTTGACAAGCTGGAACCAGCCAATGTTTGGCCTTTTTACTTGAAAAATGGATTGACACAACTAATCAATTATCAATATAGTTGCTAATTAATTTTTTTATTGGCTAAATCATTACAGCGCTCATATTAATGTTTTTTAACATAAACACATAACTTAAACATTTTTAATAAGGATCCCTTAAACTTTGTTATTAAAGAATTGTGACCAAGATGCACTCAGTGGGACATGTTACAGCTGGAAAAAACACAAACAAATAAAAAAACCTTGTCATAGTGACATTGCTACTATTTTACCTCAAACATATCTTTCTGCATAGCATTTCTGCACTGCAAGTTCTTTATCATTTAACAGCTGACATAAATTAATACCAGTGTATCTGTGACAAGCTGAAATCATCTGATAATATTCAGCCATGCTGATGTATTGGTTGGGCTCTAATTATAATGAACTAGTTTTAGCAGGGCACTATGTGATGTCAAGCTCCCCAGCCCATCACATCCCACTGCACTGGTGTGGTGGTCCATTTAAAAAGGCCCTCACTCTGTACACTGACTACAGTTGTGCTTTTGACAAAGCCACAAGGTTCTGCTCTGTTTATATAAACTCTGCAGTCTTTGTTTCTCAGGTAAGCCCACTGGAGGATTCTGCAATACTCCCTACATTATCATATTATTCTTCCATACGGTAATTCAAACTATTCTGTATCCAATACAGTATGTAGCCACAGATGTTGAGATTGGTATGTAGCTATCACGCTCTGTGGAAGGTTATTGACTTCATGCTAAACCTGAATAAACAATAAAAAGCAAGTTCAAACAATGGTCATTCCAAGGACAAGTTTTGCATTTGGAAAATTTGCATTTGCATTTGATTTGATTGCATTTTATTTTATTCATTAAGTTTATTGAGTAGTCCATAGCCCAGACTGAAAGCTAAAGACCATGCAGGTAACGGGGTTTTTCTGAAGAATGGAACAATGAATCCACTCCAACCTGAGCCCCACAAACCTCTATTATCCTGTATTTTGTCCATCCATCCATCCATCCATCCATCCATAAGACTAACCAGGATCTTCACAATTAAACTTTGTTAGTCCATACTGAAATAAATTGCAGCTTTGGGACATGTAGCACCTCGTATTATAGCACCTCGTATTTTAAGTGAAATAACACCTCACCACATCATGTTCCTGTAGTGAGAGGACAAGGTGAGAGCCCTTTGGGGTCCACGTAAGAAGGTGACACTGTACGAAACTAAATACACAGAATATGAGGAACATTTACTCTTTTCATGAGGTTAGTGCATGTAGTAGTCGTTAGTTCAAGCCATTAGTTGACCAGACAGACAGACGGCAGAAAAATGGTCAGAAAATGGTCTGAGTTCCAGGATAGAGAAAGAATGTTATAATTAACATTGTTAACACTGTGTTACATTACAGAGAAATACAAAACTGTAATAACGAGCATTTAAAATGTAAATTTTACAAGCACATGCACAAAGCGTGCCGCCTTAACGACAATGTTAACGGCAAAAGCGGTAAATGATTCTGAATGTGTTGGAACAACCAGCAAGGAGAACATTTTGTTAATTTATTTCAACACAGTATAACATTAGCCTACATAAGTCTCGTTGTTCAAAACAGAGGAATAATAATAATGGATTACATTTAAATAGCGCTTTATCATGAATACTCAAAGCGCTTCAGAGTGAAGGGGGGAAACTCACCTCAACCACCACCAATCCGATCGGTCCGGTCCAAAGCTGTCCTAATGGCGTAAACAACACCAACACTCCCCCTGTGCTCCAAGCTCTGAGTCCATGCAGATTCAGCTAGCAATAGGACCGCTAGTTGCAAAGCTAACTGAGCTAACTAGCTAAAAGCACCTACAGTTAGCAGTTATGTGGCCCATATCGCTATTTTCCAAGCTACTGTAGCACACATATGTCACAGGACCTGCATGAGCGCGGTTTCCATGGGAACGCAGCCATCAAGGCTTCGTCATACGGCCCTTCCTGGTCATGTGATTAGCATTCAGTCTGTAAGATGGACAAATGACACGAAACACACACGAACTGCGACTAACCGACCAACGAAAACTTGGTCGACTAAGACTCTTCTCATCGACCAGCCCTAGTAAAAAGCCATTGTCTCTTACTGATTCCCAGTCACAAAGGAGTTATTTTTATTTACAGTAAACAAAAAAAAAGCAAAAGGAGTTTTAAATAAAGCTTTGAGAAAATGAGGTTGTAACATAAAATCAGGAAGCTACCCTTCGTATTTTGTATATTGAGTGTAAATTACATGCATCAGGGTAGGGGGCCTGTCTCACCTTGTTATTGGGCCAAGATTTTAATAGTGGCACCCCTGGTCCTGTGTTCAGTATCTGAAGTGAAAATAGGGGTTAAAATTCAAAATAAACAGTCAATCTCTGTATGATCATGAGCCACGATCGCAAATAAAGAAATCAGTAACACAGCCATCTATTATTTGGAAGCTTTCCTGGTGTGATCACATGTTGGGGTCACCATTTATTTGTACAGGGGGGCAGACTGAGTTGAGATAACACTGCTGCATTCCCTGGATGTTTCAATGTCATGTCACTGAGGGGACTCGCAACTACAGGAATGAAAGAAAAACTTGTTGAAAATTTATAGGAGTTCTGAGCACCGGGTCATGTGGTGGCTGTCTGGGATACAGCAGGTTGCATGACCTTACTGTAGTGAGGTGTGTATGTATTTTCAAGAGGGTGTGAATGTCTGTGTGACGGAGAGAGCAAGACACAGACAGAAAATGAGAAAAAAAGACAAAAATAACAGGCAAATTTCTAAATGTTTAAAACCTGCAATAACTGATTTTCTGGCCACTTTGGAGCAGTGGAAACAAGCTGTGAACACAACATTGACATACAGTATTACCACCGTTGATATGGTGAACTAGTTAGCAAACAGTTGCTTATTTGAGCAGACAAGGAGCAACAATGGATTGTGTTTCTAGCCACCTGATGAATGTAAGTCCACTATTCACTCTTCTTTTAGCTGAGTTTAGTTTTGTCCTCACTAACTCTTGAGGAATCTGACTCTTTAACTGCTAAATGCTCCACTATGTTCACAAACTAGTTGCTAACTTTGTCTGCTGGTCTGGTAGTGTTTTTTTTTTTTTTTTCACTGAAAACAGTTGCCTGCTGCAACCGAAAACAATGTATGAGAGCAGTGAGAGTGAACCAAAACAGTTGCGGGCTGGAAAAACAAAGCAATGAGCTGGAAGACACTAAAATGGGAAATAATAAAAAAAATAAAATAAAAATGTTGATTATAGCTGCTTTAAGTATGCAACAAAGAAAGAAAGACGTAAAGTCACATGTTTGTTTTCAAAAGTATATATGCAGTATGCATGTGTATGAATGTGGTGATGGTTTGGTTGGGGCCAGGGTCAGTACTCGAGACGGGCCCACCATACTGTATCCATTCTTACAGAGAAAATCTCATTAAAGCCACTCTTCCTCTTAGCTACATCATCAGTGGGAAACAGGTTTGGCTATTGCACTCTGCCTGTTAGGGGGAACAATAGAGGAGACTCGTGAGGGAGGGGGAGCATGTATTGACTTTTTCTCTCTCCTCTTTTATCTTAATGCATCTCATTTCACCCCCATCCTCTTTTGTTGAACACCTTTCCTTCCCCATCAACCTTCATCAATCTCTCTATCCTTGCTGGGTGAAAAATTGCACCCATTACCTTTGACATGTGGTATACAGAAATAGCATTCTTTCCACTGACAAACATCAGGTAAAACAACTTACGGTGACTCACAAGACGGCAGGACGAAATCCACACAGCATACATCGCTCCCAAATATTGGACAACTTTCATACAGTAAACAGAAGTTAAAAGTTTGGGGAAATGGGTGCACATCCCGAATAATGCAGGCTGTGCAAACCGAGCCTCTACACATGGATGAAGGATTTGTTATCTTCCTTATACTTATAATATTTATCCCACAGGCTGCTACTGGAGATAACCGTGTGTTTTGAATTTGGCCAAAATGCATGCCAATCCTTACTATTGCTGTTGAGAAATTTTACGCAAAACAATTTCATCATCGTCTGAGAACCATGAATGTCTATACCAAATTGTGTTCCAGTTCATCTGGTAGATGTTAAAATATTTTTCTGGATATGTACCAAATTTCATGGCAGTACATCCAATACATTTCACTAAAAACAAAACAAAAAAAATGACAACCTCATGGTGGTGCTAGAGGAAAACTCAGGAGATCACCAAAGTCAGTGGGATTTGTCCTCTGGGGACCTTGAATGTCAATGTACAAAGTTTCGTGCCAATCTGTCCAAGCTGTTGAGACATTCGGATCAAAGTCGACTGACTGTCTGACAATGCCACCCCTAGGGCCACGGCACCAGTGTTGCTAAATATGCAACCACTTTGCCTCTTCCACTTAAGCATGATTAATGATGAGAACACAATAGGTACCTTAAGTAAGGAATAGTAATGACCTGTGCATTTTGCACAGTGTAGCATTTTGGTGTTAATTACATTAGGTTGCAAAGTGCTGTTAAGGAACCTGAAAGGTCTGCAGGCGCTGCATCACTGACAATCAATTGCCATTATCATGTCTGGTACAAAGGTCTCGACCTGAGGGACATGTTGGACACTGCTATTACTTCTCTCCTCTTCACACTGAACAAGTTGTTCTGCAAAAGAAGCACAGGTTAATGGCCGCTGGGGGATAATTTAAATTTTTTTTTGGCTGGCCATAAAAACAATGGTTTGACATTTAGAAACGACAATATAACATGAAACTATGCAACACTCTGGGTGTGAGGTCTAAACATGAAGCCATTACAGGACTAGCACTACTGCTGTACTTCCAGGAGGAAATGTTTGGAAAATATATCAGTCTGTATCTGTTGAGTCAGTAAAAATCTGAGTTTCAGTACCTGCAGCTTTGTTGTTGTATAACAAAACACTGAGGACACTGAGTACCCAATGAGCCTCAGTGGAAACATACAGTGTCCTCAACAGATGTGATTATGAGGATTAGGACTGTCTCTCCCTCTCTCCCCTCTTCTCGCTGTCCCCTCTGACCCTCTCAATCATCCAAAGGGAGGGAGAGGGACGGGGGGGGGGGGGTTGGCAACATGTTTCACAGCGCTGGCCAACATCCTGTACTTCAGCTAACAAACAACTCTTTCTATAAATCTGCAGAGACATTCCTTCATATGGATACATTCATCAGACTTTGGCTGTCAGTTTTTCTTTTTATATGATTTAGTTTTTATTTGGTGGATTTATTAGCTTCTTCTTTTGGAAGAATAATAAAACATGATTAAGCTCATGTTTCAACATGCGAAGAAACATCCGGGGGTAGGTTGCATCATATTGATGTATCTATTGAGCTCTGTGATTATTTCTATGACTAACATCAGGCTCTTTTTGTCATATATTGATGTGTACACAAGGCCCAAAAACAGATTGTTAGATTGTTTTTTTTTTTGGGTTTTTTTTTTTAATATAAATAGTAGAAATTAAATGACTTTAGGTTGAAAATATTTTGCTGCAAGCAATGTGTGACTGTCCTGTTGTTGACCAGATCATAAAATGTTACAAAACTACCAATCTTCCGTCAAACTTTTCAATACAATTTTACAAAAACGACCCATTTGAGTCATTCATTCCTTTTCAAGCAAAAATAGCAAACATTTGCTTCTAAGATGTGAGGATTTACTGCTTGTCTTATATGATACAAAATTCAATATCTTTGTGCTTTGGGTTGTTGGTCAGACAAAATAAGCATTACAAAATGTCCCCTTGAGCTCTGGAAACTTATGATGAGCATTTTGCACACAAAAGATTGATTGATAAAAACAATCAGTTGCAACACTACTCAGGTCTGACAATAAAAAAAGCTAGTGTAAAATATCTGCCACAATAACTATTGACATTAATATAATATTAACACCTTAGCCAGTTCCATTAATTGAATGAAGACCGTGAGATAGAGCTGAAAGCTCTACAAGCTAGTAAGTGGACATTTGAGTTTAGATTCTTTTGTTACATATAACATTAAAAAACAATTCTAATTACTGATTTGATCATCTGGATTGTTAAACAAGTACTGTGACTGCACATAATTAGTATCATTGCCATGTTCATTTTACTATCATAATAAAATGAAGAAAGAAAGAAAGAAAAAGAAAGACACAGAAGCTGTTTGTGCTTGTCTTTTTCCCTATTGCCTCAGAGCTATGCTGAGGGTGACCTAAATTCATGGATTGACAGGGTTGGCTTGGCAGTGCACCAGAAAAGTAATAGGGGCAGCAACAGTATCGAACCCCAGCGAGTATAAAACACTTCCTATAATCGGTCAGGCTGAATGGTAAAAGGTGAAACACTCACTTGTGTGGCACAATATGAAGATATCAGCACCGGGGAGTGGACAGTTCCCTACACACAGGCCTGTCTTGATTATTTGCTTAGGGCGTGTGTGTGTGTGTGTTCAAAGCTGACCTGTTTCCGTATGTTTGTGTGTGCATGGCTGTTTGTTTACTTCAATGATCGAAGCTGAGCGTCTACAGTCAGCGCAAAGTATCTGTGTAGTGTGTGTGTGTGTGTGTGAGTTAGCATGTTTGTGTGTGTTTGTATGCAGTCAAAACTTGGTGTGCACTATGAACTTTTTTCCAGTGAACCTACTTGGGGAAGAATTCAGCAAACATAAGACCCATGCTGGGTGAGCACACTGTACAGTACATGACTAAAGAGCCGTCCACACCAAGAAGAACGATAACTATAATAAATATATTGTTTTAAAAATTGTTCTAACTCAAGTGGATGGCGGAGTCCACACCACAACTATAATGACAAGGATAGTGGCGAATGATATTGTTGGGATCACTTTCAGAGAGATTTGATGAACGATAGAAAAACTGACAGCCAATCAAAATCCATCTGAATATAAGGCTGCAAATTAGCTCAGACAAACTGCCAAACGGTCTTTGGTGCTGACGGGTCTCTGAAGTTCGTTTGGCCCTTACTGATGATCGCCAGGATACCATCAAATTGATTTTGACTCATACAAAAAGTATGAATAAAATTGTTCTTCAAAAGACGACAACTCTCTTAACAGTGTTGGATTCTCCTAACTCCTCATCTTTGAAGAATTTTGTAAACCCATATCCTTCTGGTTCTCTTTATTTGTAAAATACAGCAGTAACAGGTCATCAATATCCATTTTCCTAAGATGCCCAGTCAGTGACACAGCTGAAGTGCTGTGTTTACAGAACGTTATCTGTCAGTGTGGATGCTTACATAGTTATCGTTATAATTATCATTCATGGTGTGGACGGCCCTTAAGACAGACTGGTGCTGAAATACCCTAAATAGTTAAATCGATTAGTTTATGAAAAGTGAGGACAATTCTGCTAATCGTCTAATCACTTGAGCAAAACTCTGAAGCAGGAGGTCCATGCTCTGAGTTGTTAAACCATCAGTACACAGGTATTTGAGTATGTAGCTGAGGGAGGGATACTTTCTTCATCTCCCTCCCGCAGCTTTAAGGTAGTGAATATCAAAGTTTTATCACCAGACATTCTCCTAATCAACAACAAGGCAAGTGGCGACACAATCAGACAGAAGACAGAAGTCTAGATACAGCTGAGCAGAGACATCCTTCAGTTCAACCTGATCAAACTGTCATCTCTACAGCTCGACTAGATCTGTGTGGGCTGAGAACAGCTGTTCGCCAGTGGTGTGACTCGCTCTCCCTGTCTCTCGCTCTGTCTCATAGAGTATCACATTGCAAAATTGACAGGAAATGTATGACAGTGTAGTGTTGATGAATAGATGCTGCATGGTGAGAGGACTGACACAGCTAAGCTTTGGGTGTTTAAGATGACATATTACATTATCCCCTGTCCCCCTAATGTGCTTTTCTATTTTAATTCCTGTCGTAATCACAACTCAGAACATCAAATAAAAGCGTGTGTTTGTGTGTGTGTGTTATGCTGTCGCTTAGTCTGACAGGTATAGTATTGAGGAGGAGAGGCTGGCAGACAGAGATGCGGCAGCTCTCTTCCACCGCGTCCTTGCCCATTCAACCCAGGCTGACAGTGAGTTACCTCACACACAGCCTGGGCCTCATGCATATGGAGGAGGGTAGGGAGAGGAAAAACAGGAATAACAACTACCAGTGTGTGTGTGTGTATATTTCACACAGGTGTATGTTCATGGTACACATCACAGCCAACCACTTGATAGAATGTTTGTTTACCTTCATATGTCTCTGTGGTCTGAGACTAATGCATTCCTCCTCTGCTCTCCTCAGTTAATCCCTCAATTTTTCTTCCTGACTGTGGGCATCACAGGGGCCACCCTCTATCTGATCCGTCTGGCAAGAGGCCCTCATGTCACGTAAGATTGTCATCTGTCTACACTTGTAGCCATTGTAGTCTTAATCTTGTAATCTTCCACCTTGCTTTTGATGCTGTGAGATTTTACAGAATTTTTTTCGATTATTGTCAGCTGACTCCAAACGTTGGATAAATAAAGCTGGGTATCATTTGAGAATATTCATTACTGCCAACAGAGTTAGGTTCCAATAGCTGGTCCCCTTTTGGATCTGGGTCCAGGTTAGCAACATGGGGTATAACGGTACATGTATTCGTCCCGAACCGTTCAGTACAGGACATTATGTCTACTACTCAGAGGTGCAGAACAGGAATTCTGAGCGTGTTTTACCCAGAAAGTTCACCAGTTGTTGTCCATCACCTGTAGCATGCTAAGTAAGTTAGCCAAGTTAGTCAAGCTCATGTTGTGTCGCTGCCTCTGAATGGCAAAACAAGAGACCAGAGCTGGAGGATCCTCCAATGACATTTAGATCCACTGTATGAGAGTATTATGATTTCCTGTTTAGTTATCTCATCACTGGTATTTCTGTACTGCAATTTTTTGTTTCTTACTTATTGGCCAACATATCTGATAAATATATCTGTGATGAGTCTGACCGCACACATACAGTAAAGTGTGCACGGTTTTGGGCCACACAGAATCACTTGTTCTGAGGGTCAGCCACAAAGCCTGACCTCATCACCAGCTGGTGATGAGTGCTGTGGTCAGTGGCTGCCTCTCTCTCTCAGAGACTGTCTAGTGTTTGTGGTAATGGAGAGAGAGGGGGAGACATGCCCGCTCTGCCATCAGTCTCTCGGTCTCTTTGTTTGTGCTTTGGCGCCGTGACGTGCTGCCAGAGAGGGAGGAGGAGGGATGGACAGTTACAGAGGAGCGCTGCGAAATCCCGACTTTGGTTAATGAACAGAGAAGTACTGCCAAGTCACTGGGCTGAGTTCATTGCATCTCATAATCGCCTCTTTTTCCCCCCAACTTGTGTCTCCCTCCGGCATCTATGTATTTATCTCCCTTTTGTCTCTGTCCTTCTGTTCCTCTGTCTTCTTTTTCTCTGCATCAGCTCTTTATGTTGCTCTTTGCCTCCATCATGAATGCCTCTTTCATCATGCATGCCATTCTCACGCTCATGTCCTGTGTTTTTTCTTCCTCTCTTTATTCTGTATGCTCTGAATCTTTCCACATTTGCAGCTTCTGGGACAAGAAGAACAACCCAGAGCCCTGGAACAAGCTCGACCCAACCTACCAGTACAAGGTAGCTCCTTCCCCTGTCACGCACTGTACGGCCACACACCTGCTCACACCAATCAGGTCCGCCAGAAAACTAATCTAGACAAGAATGGCATTGTTTCATTGAGTCACTGAAAATCTCACATTCATTATCAGCCTAAAAACCTACCAAAATAGATTTGGACCAACCAGTGCTGGCAAAATAGTGTCAGATCAACATGGCTGCTTCCTGGCTTTCTTCACATCTGTTCAAATAAGGGAAAACAAAGTGTCTTTCAAAAACAAATGAAGGCAGATGGAACCGGGAGCTTTTAGTGGTTGGTAATAATGCCTTACCTCTTGAACAAGGCCAGAGCCACAGACAAACTAATGAAAATATTAACAACGCTGACCCAAAATAGAGCAGAAAAACAACCATCTGACAAGTCCCAGAAGAGGAGATCTGGATGATGTGTTTTTCAGAGAAAAGAGCATTTTCTGAGGGTTTCAAGGCTGTGTTGCTTGCCAGTGGAATGAAAGTCGCTGCAGACAAAAGGTCAGGACATGGCATGTTTAATTCTCGATAGCAAGGCAAAGGTCTTGCATCGAAATTCCACTGAAGTCCAAACAATGATCGTAATGAGGAGGGGGAAGTGGGAAAGAGGGGAGGGAGAAGGGTTTTAATGGCAGACCAATCAAGAAAAATACACAGGGAGAAAATAGTCATTGCCAGTGCAAAAATGTGTGTTTATCATGGTTGAAGGGCTGTGATGAATGCAGAACACATGCATGCAGTCATATATATATAATCTCATCCATGACATATGCAAACTGCTGTCATGAAAGGCTCAGCGAGACAAATCTGGAAAATATCAAATAAATTAGGTACATGGTACATAAGTGTGTTTGGGTTAGTGCGTGCATGTACGTGTGTCTATATTTGCACGGGGGTGGGGGGGGAGAGGAGTTCACCCCTGCCTCCTTTTTTTTCTCTACCACGCATTCTCCTAAAGACAGCACTGATGAATTTAATTTAAGCAAAACAGATTTAAATGTATTCCTCCTGCCTTCCACAGTTTGTGGCCGTCAACACAGACTACAAGAACCTGAAGAAAGATGGCCCTGACTTCTAAAGGTCCTCCAGGCAACTCCAGGGGCACCAAGTTTGGCATGACCCCCTGCTGTTGCCTCAGTGATGTGAAACATCTTCCTGAACATTTCCTCAGTCTCACCTCATGCGCCACAATAAGAGCTCTGAATTAACACTGTAACCTGTGAAGAAAAACTATTAAAGATCATATGAGACAGAAGGCTGGTTCTTTAGCGCATGATTATATACAATGTGGTATACAAGCTACGACGTTTCAGATGCTTTCACTTTGGGTGGATATTGCCAATGAAAATTAATCTTGCATTGAATATCTTAAAATTTTCTGTTAGTTCTCTTTCTTGTATGAACCCCTCAGCTGAGAGGTCAAAAGTTAGGGTCTGATACTGAAAAGTTTAAACTGGTAGTGAAGCAAACTGTCTCTGATTAAAGATGCACTGATCAAAATTTTTTATATTTGCAATGGATCAAATGACTACATTTATATGAAAGGGGTCGCTCGTAGTGACGAACCCACAGAGAATTATCACCCGACTCTGCAGTTCCCCTGAGCTCTACAGAGTGTTTTAGAGTCTTTCAGCTCATTGTTTTGTTTTTGCAGCCCACAGCAGACAGACAAAGTCAGTGACTAGCTGGTGAACATAGTCAAGCATTTAGCAGCTGAAGAGCCAGATACTTCCCCCAGGAGTTGATGGAAACTTAAAGCTAAAAGAAGAATGAAAAACAACTCTGAATGAATGCTAATTTTTGTCTGTGTCTGCTGGATTGGAAATAGGCAACAGTTTGCTATGTAAATGTATTGTTTCTGCTTTAATAGGCCTTTTCCACTACAGGACCTTAACATAACCTAAAGCTTGTGACAAACCTGAAGACTAGCTGAAACCTACAAAGACTGGACAAACCACACAGACTGTTTCCACCAACTTGTACAGATTTAGTCTTTGACAGTCATGGAAGGAGTATAAACCTTACAAAGTAAATATACTAGACAACACACTGAATGACTGGAGTTCTGGCGGTAGACGACCCCACAAATCTCGCAAGAATTGTTGTTTGTTCTTGTACCAAAACAAACATGGACGACAACCAGCAACTTGAACCGTTTATATGAAGTGCAATTTGCACTGCAAAGGCCAAAAAAGGAGGGGAAAAAAGAGTTTGGGTGAGATCCTGGATGAGAGGTTAAGCAGACTGTACAGCCAACAGCCGAAATTGGAGGTGAATGAACTTTGTAGAAGGAAGCTAACTTCAGGTAAAGCTGTTTATTTACCAGTATGTCTCCCTTGGATGACGCAGGTGACCTCATTGATCGCCGATGTCGGTCACAAATATCTAATGTTTTGGAAAAAAAATGAGTCGCAGCGACTGGATCTGAAGACTTAAGATTAGAATCTTTACATATAAACACAGTAAATGATTTAATCTGCCAATCAACTGACCCAGACTGGAACAGATCTGGTCCAACTCAGTCCAATTGGTCACTATTAATAATCGGCTTAACAGTTGTAATGTGTGTCCCTGCCTTAAGGTAATGTAATGTAATGTGTAGCCAGTGTCACACGTTCTGCTTTTGTTTCCACTGTTGTCCGCATGCTTTTGGGAGATAAGTTGTTCGGACTGAATTTTGGCCCTGCTCAGGAAGTGATTCTACATAAAGTTCCAGGTACTCTCAAGCAGCATTAGTGGTGCTGTTGATCGTGACTGGTTTGTTATTTTAACAATCAATATCAATTGAACGTGTATGTTAGGCAAAGAACTGATGTGCATTTGAGGGGAATAGGGAGCTAGAAACAGCTGTAAGAAATTAAAGTGTATGAGAGCATGTAACAGTATTTAGGAGACCTGCTGATGCACCACATGGCAAAACAGTGCAGGGATCAGAAGTTAATCAAGAATATAGAAAAATCAAGAACCATAAACTGCAAAATGTATTAAACTTAGTTATTCGGCACCGTCTGGGAAATATTTACAAAGTGTCCTGATTTGTAAAATACAATAGAGACATAAATGATAATCTAGTGCCAATGTCTCACAGGTTCTTAAAAGTTTATGTTATGGAAAGTCTCAGTTCAAAGTCTGAGTCTAAAAACAGTAGAGGACACCTCATCCACATCCTATAGGTTAAGGACAATCTCTACAATGCCACCCTGCTGCTAAACTAATAAAAGTCTGTGACATTGCTATGCACACCATGTACAGCCAATAATTGCGGTTGACTGTGTTAATGAACTATTAACAGAAAACCAAAATCTTGCTTTTAATTTCCAAGGGAAAAACATTATTTACCGAGCTCATCACATCACAAATCCAGCACTACTGGGACAAGTAAGTCACACATGCTGAGATATGAAGTTGCAGATAAAGGGGACCAAAATAGAAATCAATCATGAGAGATGAATATTCGTGTGGGTCATAGAGTTCTTTTAAACCAGTTTTCAGTCCCAGAAGGATGCAGTCCAAAGAGACAAATCACTGAACTGTTTGATCATTGCTCGTCTGTAAAAACCAAAACATCATTTTCACTTAGGTATGGAGCAGGAAAATGACAAGGCTCGGAATCAGTAGTTTCTCCAAATATGCCTCCTGCTGGCATAAGTCTCCCATGTTGAAGAGTTCATTGAATGATGAATTTGTGTGTCTGTGTGTGCATGTATGTGTGTGTGTGCTCTCACTCAGTATCACTGGACACCAGACAACAACATAAAATCCCGCTCTAATGGCACACAACCTGTCTCAATGTCGGACCCCTGGGTTCTCCTAATACACTCCTTAATAGACAATCTATGTTCCCGACACTGCATGAGCCCATTTGTGTGTGTGTGTGTGTGTGTGTCTCTGCTCCTTTTAAACAGTAATATGCTTCCTGCAACAGTGGGGTGACCTGCCCAGTGGGTATTGTCTGTGGTTGGGTGATGATTTGTGTGTGTCAGATGCACAAAACCTGCTGACAGGTAATCAGCCAGGCCAAAGCATCACACTGAGGCATAATCACAAGGTCACACACACACACACAGTTATTATCCAACCTGAACAGCTTTACAGGTCGTTGTGATTGCATTGCCTCAGTGTGTTAGTATCAGTATAAAACGTTAAGGCCGAGAGTGACACACACCGGCAGCTCGCCATCAAACAATTTACCAATTAGAGTAAGAGCTTGTAGAATATGGTGAGATTTCGTTTATGTTCTATCTTCTTATCTCTTATTTTGAAGCCATTCACATTCTGATTCAAATGCTGGTAGAATATGAAAATGGCTGGTAGATTTCAGACACAAAATAATGACTTACTAATGAGTGGCTGGTGAATTTGAACATTTATCGGTCAGTGGCTGGTAGATGTTCACATTTTAAAAAGTTAATTTCCCACCCTGATTTCTAATATGACTGTTTACTAAAACCTCACACGGTCCCTTCTCAAATGTTCTAAGCGGCTATTATCTAATAACATGAATAATAACATTTTGCTTGCTTTTAGTAATTTTTCCAACTCATGCTACCAATAAAATAAGACTATAGAGCCTAATTACTACATTCATATGGCTTCAACAGTTAGTGACTGTGTCAACAAAGCCACGCAGTCCTTTTCCAAAACAGCAAACATTAAGGCAGACATGCAATCCCGATCAGGTCTCAGTAGGCAGCGAAGTATGGCAGTGCGTGATTAAGATCTCAGTTTTACAAACACAGGTTGTGTTTGTCATTTTTCTACCTCAGAAGTTGAAGTGAGAGCACTTTCTCAACACAGATACTTGAGCACTTGTCAGTGAGAGCGAGGCAAGAAGGAGGGAGGGAGGCCCTCTCCTCCTCGATTGCATCCTCTCTGACGAGCAAGAGTAGATATTTTTAGATGAGGATTAATTTTAATGGGTGAGATAAGAAGTTGAGTCGTGGGTGGAGGAGGGACGAATAAATAAGTAAATAGGACATGCCGCAAAACAGGAGGCAGCGGTGGCAGTGTTGGTAGTGTGGCTGTTGTTGCGAGGCCCTGGGCAGATCCACTGATCCAGTGGAGATAGTGAGGCCTTTCATCCTTTAATGTTTTCTCCCAGAGCTGGAACATGAAAAATCAAAGAGTAAACCAGTGTTTGTCCATAACTCCAAATGGAGCGACCTTTCGTAAAGGAGAGGTTATGAGGTTAGATGGTGCTTTTGGTTCTGACATTTCATTTCCAACAAAAAATTCTATCCGAGATATGTTCTATCCAAGGTCCATGTACTGACCTAGTGATGACGGATTCACAAAACCATGTTTTGAAAAAGAAAAATGCTAGTTTTGATAACTGCAGAACAAAGCTAAGGAAAACTGCTATAATAGTTATGACCCTCATTCGTCCAGGAGTGTTCTATCATAGAAAAGGTTTCAGTCGTAGTCATCTGGACACTGTTTTCAGAATCAAGACATTTCGGCTCCCATTCGGAAGTCATTCTCAATTGAGAATTGAGAATGACTTGAGGGACTTCCAGATGGGAGCCGAAACGTCTTGATTCTGAAAACAGTGTCCAGATGACTACGACTGAAACCTTTTCTATAATAGTTATGAAATAAAACTTGGTGTAGCATGTCAGGGTTCAAAAAGCTTTAAGAGTTAATTTGATGAGCAGGACATCAATATATTTCTTCTGACATTTTAACAGGTGTACACCAACAGACAGCAGAGTTGTAAAGAACCATCTCAGTGGAGTTTCATTTCCACAATGGAGGACTGCAATATTAATTTTTTTACATCAAACATCCAAGGGGCGTCCTGGTGGCCTAGAGGTTTACACCATAGACTGTATATAATGATGGACGACGCGTCTCCACTTCCTCCCACTGTACAAAAATGAAGCCAAAGTATCCCGGATACGGGTGCTGCCATCTTGCGCTTTTGACGTCATTTGGAGCCAGAGTCTGCGCAGTAGTGATTGGAGTTGGAGCCGCGTATCAAGGCCCCGCCTATACAATCAGCCAACTCAATTGTGAGCCGGCCTCAGCTGTCAATCATGCTGCTATATATATATATATATATATTATATATAATTATATATATATATATATATATATTATATATAATATATATATATATATATATATATATATATATATATATATATATATTATATATATATATATATATATATATAATATATATATATATTATATATAATATATATATATATATATATATATATATATATATATATATATATATATATATATATATATATATATATATATATATATATATATATATATATATATATATATATATATATATATATATATATATATATATATATATATATATATATATATATATATATATAAAACTTTGTCCTTCACCCTCCATGGTGGTCTCATCCTTCGAGCTCGGGTCCTCTACCAGAGGCCTGGGAGCTTGAGGGTTCTGGGAGCTTGCGCAGTATCTTTGCTGTTCCCAGTACTGCACTCTTCTGGACCGAGATGTCTGGTGTCTTTCAGGGATCTGCTGTAGCCACTCCTCCAGTGCTCCGATGACCACGGGCACCACTGTTGCCTTCACCTTCCAGGCCTTATCCAGCTCTTCTCTGAGCCCTTGGTACTTCTCTAGTTTCTCATGTTCCTTTTTCCTGATGTTGCCATCGCTTGGAATCGCCACATCAACCACAACGGCTTTCCTCTGCTGTTTGTCAACCACCACGATGTCAGGCTGGTTCGCCATTACCATTCTGTCAGTCTGGATCTGGAAGTCCCACAGGATCTTGGCTCGGTCATTCTCTACCACCTTTGGAGGTGTTTCCCACTTTGACCTCGGGGTATCCAGTCCATACTCAGTGCAGATGTTCCTGTACACTATGCCAGCTACTTGGTTATGGCGCTCCATGTATGCTTTTCCTGCCAGCATCTTACACCCTGCAGTTATGTGCTGGATTGTCTCAGGGGCCTCTTTGCACAGCCTACACCTTGGGTCTTCCTCCAGCACGTCTTCCTCTGTTCCCCATTGCCTGAGACATTCCCTGAGCACGTCATCTGTTGGGGCCTTATCTTGGATGTACTTGTGGATCTTGGATGTTTCATCCTGGATAGTGGCTCTCACACTCACTAGTCCACGGCCGCCTTCCTTACGGCTAGCGTACAGTCTCAGGGTGCTGGATTTGGGATGGAACCCTCCATGCATGGTGAGGAGCTTTCGCGTCTTAACGTCGGTGGTCTGTATCTCTTCCTTTGGCCACCTTATTATTCCCGCAGGGTATCTGATCACTGGCAGGGCATAGCTGTTTATTTGCCTGGGCCTTGTTCTTGCCATTGAGCTGACTTCTTAGGACTTGCCTTACTCGTTGGAGGTATTTGGCCGTTGCCGTCTTCCTTGTTGCCTCTTCGAGGTTGCCATTTGCCTGTGGTATTCCAAGGTACTTGTAACCATCCTCAATGTCTGCTATTGTTCCTTCTGGGAGTTAGACCCCTTCTGTGTGGACTACCTTCCCTCTCTTTGTCACCATTCGACTGCACTTCTCAAGCCCGAATGACATCCCAATGTCAGAGCTGTAGATCCTGGTGGTGTGGATCAGTGAGTCGATGTCCCGCTCGCTCTTAGCGTATAGCTTGATGTCATCCATGTAGAGGAGGTGACTGATGGTGGCCCCATTCCTGAGTCGGTATCCATAGCCAGTCTTGTTGATTATTTGGCTGAGGGGTTCAGTCCTATGCAGAACAGCAGTGGGGACAGAGCATCTCCTTGGTATATGCCACATTTGATGGATACTTGTGCAAGTGGCTTGCCATTGGCCTCAAGGGTGGTTTTCCACAGCCTCATCGAGTTTGCAATGAAGTGTCTTAGAGTCCTGTTGATGTTGTACATCTCTAAGCATTCAGTGATCCATGTGTGCGGCATTGAGTCATATGCTTTCTTGTAATCAATCCAGGCAGTGCACAGGTTGGTGTGTCGGGCTCTGCAGTCTTGGGTGACTGTTCTGTCAACCAGGAGTTGGTGTTTGGCTCCTCTGGTTCCTCTGCCAATGCCCTTCTGCGCTTTGCTCATGTATTGATCCATGTGTCCACTTATCTTAGCCACGATGATGCCTGACATGAGCTTCCATGTTGTGGAGAGACAGGTTATTGGCCGATAGTTGGATGGGACTGTACCCTTTGCGGGATCCTTCAGGATCAGGATTGTGCGCCCTTCGGTAAGCCATTCAGGGTGCGTCCCATCTCTTAGCAGCTGGTTCATTTGTGCTGCTAGGCGCTCATGGAGTGCTTCTTTCTTTTTTTTTTCTTTTTTTTTTTCCCCATAACATTCAAGCTTGTGTTTATACCCAGCCACTATGGCCAAATGTCACATCACAAATTTTTTTTATGTGTATTCTGTCCATGTCTGCAATAAAAAGGTGTCTGTGTGTAGTTGTCAAAGTGATTAGTTGTGTATTAATGTGCTGGCATTGGTTATGACGACATTATAATTACAGACAATACTGTGGATATTCTGGACACAGATGCCACTGGGACTGTGGGACAGAAGCCTTAAACAGGTTGTAACCACGTGTAGTAATTTGAAAGTGAAATCTAGTGGTTAAGCTTGTACCAAAATTTTCAGTTATAAAAAGTCACTGCAGAGCTACTTCCCAGTTCAACTGGCAGGAATGACTACCATACTTCCTGTATTTATGTGCACGTTCTCTTATTCATTGTGGTATATGGCTCACCTTTATGTAAGTGACAGAAGTTATAGTACATTCTTATAGTACATTAAGCAGGGATTTTTAAATATTGCACTACTACACCTTTCAATGATTGACCCCTTTACGGACATTAGACCAAATGCTCCGATAATGCTGAAAGATCTTTGAATGCTTTCTTATACACATATTTAACTCAGGTTTAGGTTTTCCTGTTCACTCCATCTGTCCACACAACATAAAAACCATATCACATGGCTTTCATCAGCAGATGGAGCATATGTATTCATCAACTGCACAAAATAATGGCTGAAGATCTTCTATTCAGATTTAACTAATTAATATGTAAATTTGTGATTAAAGTTAAAGTACTAATCATTTCATCTTTACAGGCAGGTTCTTGCAAAAGTATTCTGTCCAACAGGCAAAGAAAGAACTTGATATCTGATGTTTCACAGCCAGGGACAGATGCCCCAGCCCTGATTTCTGTTTATGCTGTCCCATTGCAGATGTTTTGAAAATTATTTTTTTGGGTTAGTCTAGAGAGAATTCATAGTGAAGTTTCTTCCAAGAAATTCAAAATACCGCATCTTTGATGTGGGGCATCTGCTAGTTTGTGTTAATAGTGGTTAGCAACACAAATTATTCCATAGTTGTAAAATGTATTTAAAAATACTGGAATTAACTATTAATGTAATGAAACTAACTGATGAGAACATAATCGATAAACAGATTAGTTAAAACATTTTTTTGATCACACATATTTCAGCTGCTGTAGCCATATGGTGACATGGTTTTGTATTCCTGTCCTTCTGTGTGATAAGAATATCACTTTGCTTTAGTAAAGTAGTTTCATTCAAACTTTATATAAGTATGCTGAGCTGACCAATACAGATCACTAAACCACAACACAAGTGAGCCACACAAGCTGCAGAGAGAAAACAGACAACAGCACATCCCACTAAAAATATGACAGTGTACAAGGTAACATCCTGCCTATATGAATTCCTAAATATGCCAGCGGCATGTTTATAATATACAGCATGAGAATAGCTCGCACTGTGTGAAAAGCAGGACAAAGAATTATGCTGCATTGGCAGTCTCCCTCATAGCTTCAGGAGCGAAGAGAGTTCCCATCGAGTTAGAGGAGGTGAAAAAAAATAAATAAACAAAACAGGTTTCAATTATTGGCTCCCTGCTGCAGGTTTAGTGCAGGTGTGACAAAATGTTTGTTTACTTAAAAAGGTAAAAAAAGAAAATCTGTGTATAAAATAGGGATAACGGGCTCTTTCAGACATGCACAATCTCACTGCACACACACAGCTTCCTGGATTGCAGTGAGTGTCAGATCTGATTTCCTCCCCCAGATTTGGGAACTGTTGGACAATAAATTGATGGGGGAAAAGATTTCCTCGGTCTCCTGAGTACCATCTAAGTGTCATTAATCCAGCCATAGTGTAGGTGCAAAGAGAAAAACATATCCTTTGTCAAATAAACATTTTGTATTGCTTTATGGACTAAAGGAAACATCCATATTTTTATTATCATGACCAAAGAAAAACAACCGCAAAAAAACAAAAATGTTCCACAAAATAAAGAATTAAATTTATTAATGATTTAATTAAAGAAAGTAGTAAAATAGGCCTATTTGACAGCAGATATTTTGACTTGTCATAGAAAAAGCACAGGTTGACACCTGTTACACAGTAAGCCATGGACACTGACAGTGAGCCAGCATGCACAATACCAGGACACTGAGAATGAAGCAGCTACAGTAAATTTCATCTATCATTATTGTTGTTTTACACCTGTTCTTTTCCTACTGTGACATATTAAACTCAATAACATCTCTTGTTACTATGGAGTTTGAACGCACTTATTGTAAGTCACTTGTAAACTATCAAAGGCATAAAAACAGTTCACAGCTTGCAACTTATTGTTTGCTACCTTAAAGCTAGAATAGGTAATGCTGCAGAAACTAGCAAGAGGCAGCTAGATTTTGAAAGTATCCAACGGAAAAAATCCCACCTCTCCCTTCAGGCCTCCCTCAAAACACATTTTCATAAGTGCACGGGCAGAGTGTGCACAGGTAGGCAGACAGGCAGGTAGGCAGGCCAGCCAATCATTTCACATTACAGGCCTGCCACTGCCACAGATACCGGATTTTTTTCTCTCCCCCCCAGAGCATTTCATTTATTGATTGCTGTCGGGATGTAAAGAGCATTTCAACAAATGCAAAAAATGCTTCAGAAATACATTACCTACCCTAGCTTTAAAGGGAGACTGTAACTTTTGTAAGAAGAAATAACACATCTTCCTCTTACAAATCAAAACATTTTAATAAGCAACAAAACACAACTTTAATCAATTCAATACACTCAGGGGTTTTGCTGCTATAGCCTTCAGTGGTCTGGCATGACCTTTAGCTTATTGTGGCTAATGTTACATTTTAGCATTCACCATTATCTTTTAATTGTGACCATAAAGGCCCTGCATGGTAAACCAACACGGGTGATTTTAATTTTGGCTGATTGCTTCTCTCAGCTGGACCTCCTCTCAGGACTACGTGTACAGACTGTGCTTGATTGACATCTCCCTGATTCTCCTGTTGGCTATGATGAATCCGTTTGGGCGGGGCAACGTCCACCTTTATCAGTCTTATTAGCACAAGGAGTCCTGTGACCTCAGGTAATTCCCATCTTTGCGTCAGGTGCAGTAGTATGGAAGGATTAGGATGGGGATTAGGATTATTGTACAGACAGACAGCACCCACACACACTGAAGTGATGCCTCTTACACTATGGAGGAGCACTCATGTTTCATTACGGGATAATTACAGCGCATTAGTGTGGCTTGGATGTCTAAATATGATTTGGAACATCATTACATCCAGATAGCTCTTGCTATCTATATTTAGATCTTTTTACTATCATATCAATTTCTGTCAGGTTTAATTATGGTAGGTATTGAAGTGACAGAGGTACATTCATGCATACTGTATCCACACACACACGAGAAACATTTTTTATTAATTGCTGACATTGTCATTTATCCCTCTTCTCATTAAACAGACATGATTTATTGTCAGATCAGCTACCAAGGGAACTGAATTTTATCATCTTTCCATCTCACACATTTCACAGTGTGTGTGTGTGTGTGTGTGTTTCTACAACAGCAGAGGGCAGATTAGAGGGGAGTTTTAAGGCTTTGATATATGACGAACATTATGAGGAAATGTACCAGATGGGTAATACTGTGTACAATTATGACAATTACAAGTGAAGAGTACTTTTTCTTGCTTATGGACCTATTCATTTTATAGAGTGATTTCACGATCCGTTCTGCTGCTTAAAGATATCGCTCATCTGTGTTGCTTCTAAGGAATGGAAAAATTGTGTTAATTCCCCTAAAGAGAATGCTCCATTATATAAAATGACCAACAAAAAACTGCAAATTCCCCAACCTAAATACATTTTGATGCAACACCAACAATGCTGCCTGTGAACGCTGCTTGCATGATCATTCTTATACATATTGTAGCTTCTCAAAGAAGTTGCCATTTTCAGCTTTATTTACAAAAGCTTCATTGTCATCTGTTTGAGTATTTTGTTAACAAATCTGACAAAAAGATAGAGTGGGTACTCGTCCCTCTTCATGTCTTCATGTAGCTGTGAGCAAAGCAGACAACTGTTGATTAAATATTGTACAGCGATAACAAATTTGGCAAACCGTTTAGTGTGAAATTGGCCGATACTGATGCTCAAGTATCTCAAGGAAGAAGTGGCCTATTGTGAACCTGGGTTGTGGGTTGTTCAAAGTTTGTGGCTCTTGTTTTGTATAGCTGGCTTTGGATTCTAAGACATGCTAAAATTTCCACTGAAATGACCTGTGCCCTGATGATACATGTACAAATGCTCCATTTAGTGCTCAAATAAACACAGATACCAGTACATGCAACTCAAATTGCTTTAACAATGAGTATGTGCAGAGTAGATACATTTTTGGCATCTAGGCTCTACCTCGTCACCCGTGCAAGTAACCATTAAACTCGGCACAGCAGAAATTGTGAGGTGTTAATAAACAGGCAGCAGTGTTACAAGAGAGCTTGCAAATGAGCAGACGTGCCAATAATATATCCCCCACCAAAACTGCTAGATAGATACAGAGCCCAATGCCAGCTTTTATGTGGAATCTACTACATATGAAATTTACTATGAAACCTGCAGCACCAATGGCCATTCCCCAACACAACACCTCCAGTACAGGTGGAAATCATGACTCGTTTTGCTGATTTGAATCATGTCGTTCAATTCAAATATTCACAATCACTGATTATGCAGTTTGTTCACCCCCCCCCAGTCCAGGCTGTTACATTCAGTTCAGTACAAAACTAGACTATACAGGCACGTTACATAAGGTTAATAGTTCAGCAGTCTATTATTAATGACAGATATCAGATTATGATTGTTTCTGTGGCTTTTGATGAGGAAGTAATGCACTGTGCATTACGGCTGAGCTGACAACAGTGCGCTCAGTCACCAGTGAGGGGAGCACCACTGCTGATTTGTTCAGTGACAAATGGTGATTCGATATAGTCAGTTCAGTTTAAAGATTCACTTTCAAGGATGCGTTTGTACATGAACTGAACACCTCTATAGTTTAGTGTATATGGAATTGAAATGGATAACTCCAAGCAGAGCAATCCACCTGATGATATGCTGCAGCAGGCTAAAACACTGCAGCATATCATCAGGCGGATTGCTCTGCTTGGTATTCATTTACACATGTTAAATTTATTGAAAAGAATGCTTTAAAGCAGACAAACCCCTTATAAAATGTTATGCGATACTGCGCAGCAGAAAACACCAATACATTGATATGAGCCTCAGAAAAGTAAGCAGATTCAAGTAGGCCTTGGTTTCAGCTTAAGCATTTCTGTCAAGTGAAGTTTATAATACAAGGAAATAATATGTGAATGTGGTGCTTGCAAGGCAAAAATCAAGTTTGAATCTTTAGCATTATTACAATATTGCTTGACACTTGGTTTCCATTGAGTCAATAGGAAACCCCCCAAAACAACAACAGCAAGGGGGAATTATGCCACAATTCAGGCCATAAACTCTTCCAATACTCAAAAACATGTATGCCAACAATATTTAGCTATGCCAACTAGTTAACAGAATGACAGCATCATAATGCAGGTGCCAAACAACCAGCCAAAGGAAAAGTTACCTAAACCACTATGTGAAAGTAATTCACAGTTAATACAGAAGCAAATAAGGTTACTGCACTGCAGGTAGCCAGAAGCATAAGATCACCAGAAACCAGCAGACAGAGAGGTCTACAGCAGATATAACCAAGCATTCAAACAGGACAGAGCCAAGACATCAACCCATGACAGGCAAGTTAGCACAAGCAACACACACTTACTTTGTGAAGCAGTGATCCCCGGCATCTTAGCAGGTAGTAAATCCTTTGGAAAGAGTCGCAACAGTCCTAAGTTGTCCAGAGCAGCTCTTCCGGCCTGAAGTGGCGGTTAGTAGGTGACGTTAGTGAGTAACGGTCTTTGAGCAGGTAAATGGCAACAGCAGCTAACGTTAGCTAGCTACGTTAAGCTATATGCTGTTGGCAGGTTAGCTTCTTAATAAAGTGCTCCGAGAGCAGCAGTAGTGGCTGCACAAAGTGCTTTATTGAAGTGTTACAGCAGTTAACAGGTGAGTTGTGAAGCCGCAGGTGAACAGAGTCAAACATGGGTCAAACATTAATTAGCCCGCCCGATCAGAAAGGGTGCGTTGGATTTGTGTTGCAGCTAGTAGCGGTTGTCATGGGTGAGTGAAGCAGCGCCACCAAGAATTATCTCGCACGCCTCACCATAGTGCTTTTACATTAGTCACTTGGAAGGACGATATATTCAAAGTCTTGTGCCAAAGTCTGCCCCCCCCTCAGACAGTGTTTCCCGTAGCGCCCCCCTCCGCGGTAAGGATAGGTTATGGGGTATAGGCTAGCACGGATAGCTGGGGTCAGGTTAAAGTAAGGGGAAACATACTTCGACACCACACCGGATCTGGAGCCTGCAAACAAAACATGACTTTATTTGGCAATTTGTAATTAACCCTGTTTGTCAACCCCTCACAGACTGCCTGAGAAACTTTTCAGCAGCAGTGGAAGAATACACTGGGGAGATACTCTGTTATAATTAAGTACAATGACATAAGAAAAATGCATCTAAATAAATAAATCCTCAATATTTTAAAAGCTGTTCACGTGTTTTGTTTATAAAATCTTTTTTGCAAGGAAACCAGTAACGAGATGTCAATTGACATCACAATGTAGTGGAGTAAAAAGTACAATATTGCCACATAGTGGAGTAGATGTATA
The DNA here is from genome assembly GCF_020085105.1 of Siniperca chuatsi. Taxonomy (NCBI): domain Eukaryota; kingdom Metazoa; phylum Chordata; class Actinopteri; order Centrarchiformes; family Sinipercidae; genus Siniperca; species Siniperca chuatsi. The sequence continues at coordinate 12,415,810 of NC_058043.1, forward strand.
AAGTTGTATGAAATGGAAATAATCAAGTGGCTTACTTAAAAAAATTCACTTCAGTACAGTAAATGTACATAGCTTCATTTCACAACTGCAAAATAGGTCTTCTGTACAGTAAAAAGTGGTGGAAAAAAATCTAGGTTGGTTCTACCTGCACTTGTTTTTACTTCACTGGCTGATAGGGATACATTTTCTTATCCAAACCCTGAGAGATAAACTGATACCTAGTGATTCTCCTAATCAATATTGTACAGTAGCTAGTTAAATATTTATGTCCCTCACATTTATCACATCACTCTAAAGCACACCTGCACTCCCACATATGCACCATCAAGGTCCAGATAAACAGGATCAGAATTTTCACAGAATGACATCTTCCCACACACACAAATGGTTTTTAAACTTGTGCAGTTGTGACAAAATCTGTGAGAAGTGATTTATATTTATATCAACGACACGAGCCAAACAGTGTTTGCAGTATTGTATTTAATTAGGACTCAACTAATACTAATTACATGTTACTTAATAAAAATGTTATGTAAAAGAATGTTAGTTCAAACTTGGGCTGATGTACAATGGCTGGCAACATATCAGAAATGATAGCAGACCAACAATAGATTTATGAACACTGTTGTAAAAAAAAACAAAAAAAAAAACTTGTTGGTATATTTTGGCAAAGTCTAATCTATTGGCTGTCAAAAACGTGCTGTGGCTAATTCATATGATTTGGTTCACTTTAGAAGCTGTGTTTTGTGCAAAGTAAGAAAGTAACCACACCATCTCCAACACCTTTTTCTCAATTGTGCTGTAAGACCATTTCACAAACAAAAATCTATCTCCATATTGCTTCCTCACTGATGCAGTGATAATGACAACAGTTCCAATCTGTGAACCAGACAAACAACAAAATACTGTTTTATCAAATCAAGCTGCTTCACAGTTTCCATCATTGAACACCATGGTGAAATAAATGACACTTAAAATCAGCCTTACGAAAAGTCTTTCTTCTAGTACAATATCTCAGCTGCTATTGGAAACCTTAAGATATATGTAATATGATGGCAGTTACATAGTTAACTCTTTTAAAATAATATATATAGAAAAGTATATACTCTTTGTAAACGCACTTAAAAGAAAGTATGAAATAATCCAGGATGACATTTCTGTTATTCCATTTGGTTATCAGTCAACAAAATATAAAACAATTCAACTGACATCCATGATATGCTGGAAGAAAAAAAGACGATGCAATCACAACAGCGTAAAAAGAAAATAACTAAAAATAGATTTTCACATGAGGTGGACATTTTATTGTAATATAATCTAATAGAAATTCCCATTAAATTGTACTTTTTGAAGCATATATTTTATGCTTGTTTATAACATGTGTTTTTAAACAGTATTTGTGACTACAGTTGGTAATGTTGCTATATTGGACTATAGTATATTAAAAAGGTGTTAGAATTATTAAGTCTGCCTCCTGTGTAATCTGACTTGGACCATTCCACTACACAGACAAGTTGCACAAATCTCTACGAAATTAAAAGGGCTAACTTGAAATAACTTAAAATGATATTCTGACAATATTTTGGGTTAATTTCATATATTCAACAAAATTCCCTCCCCCCAAAAAAATTTTAAAGGCCAACATTGTATGGCAGAACACGACTTCACCTCATGAAGCCTCCTCGTGTACCTGGTTTCATAAACAGAAAATGACAGTAGAAAGCTACCATGCACACATCTCCATATGAATATAATAATCTACAAAGTGGCATTTGTTAAGACTCTTTACAGCATTAAGACTCTTCAGCATCTTAATATAATAACTAATTACACACTAATCAAGTCACAGAGTCTGTGACACCAAGAGCTGTTGGTCGTTGTTTGACTGGTTGTTTGATTTGACATAATGTTTTTTCCTCCCACACACCCACATTAAAGAAATAGCGTGAAGAAAACTGAGAAAGATCTTTACACATACCATAGAAAATAGGTTATTCGGCTCTACAAAATTGTCATATTTTATTGTTTCTTTACCTCGACATGGAGGCCACGTTTTTACAAGAATAGATTGATGGACAACTGCAAAGAAGTATAAAAAAAAAAAGTGGTTTCCCAGATCTGACTGGAAAAAAGGAAACTCAAGAGTCATCCCAATTCACAGGCACCAACCCCTCTCCTTGCACACTTCTGCCAAGCCAGCTTTCTGCCACATGGCTGTTATGGCCCCTCGACTCTATATTGGCTTGCCTAATGGTCGTGGAAACCTGGCATGGGGAAGGGCCTGGCAAAAGCTTCAACGCGGTGGCGCAGTTCGGCGATGCGAGCCACAGTCTCTGGGTCCTGAAGAAGGAAGTTCTTGAAGTCCTGGAGCTTTCCTGGAGAGAACAACAGAGGAGAGAGAGGGATAAAGCTCAGCTTTCCATTTTTTAGCTTCCTTTGTTTTATCACCACTGGGCTTTTTGTTTCCTCTCATGTTTCAGTATCCTACAATTTAATATAACATACAGCATATTGTACTTTTGTTGCCTTTCTAATAAGTGCATAGTTTCAAACTGTTTAAAAATAAAAAAAGACTAAAAAGTGAGGCACATGTTCTTGCCAAACACCATTGTAATCTGTCTCCCTTCTCACAGTAGACTTACCTGTCTTTTTCTTGACATCTAAGGCAATCTTGAAGCCCTCATCCATGAACTCAACAACTTGCACAAAGTCAGCTTCTTTGAACTGTCTAGAGGTCAGGGCTGGAGCACCTGGGGCCGAGAATAACACAAAACATGCAGCTTGAAATACAAAGTAATGACTGGTAATTACTTACTTTTACTTTTACTTTTACAGGTCCAACTGTCTTTAAGTAGTTTTTTTTTCTACTTAGGAACCATATGGTCTTTGGAGAGAAAAAAAAAACAGAACCCTGGAGCTACCTGAAGTTTCAGTAATGAATCTACACAGACTCCAGATGTGTCAAACCTACACTGATGCTGTTGGGTTACTAAGGTGCAGTCCAAATCTCAATATAATAAACAACTGATAATAGGTTATGAGTGCGGTACATTGTACTGTAGATGAAGTACCTTGCCTTAAGACAATGCTAAAAATGTGGCAGTGTAGATGTGGAGCTCTTGAACTTCCTGGAAGATGATTAAAAACTCAAACATGCTTAATAAATCATGTGCTGCTCAGTGCTTGTGGCTTCATTGGTGGCTGACTAATTTCCATATGCAGAACTACATTTTGAAAAAGTAAATAAAACAGATTAAGTGAAGAAGATGTTAAGTGCAAAGTAAATTTGACAAAAAAAAAAAAATTCTAACCTTGTAGTTAAATATGGAACACCAAAGGCTGTATAGCCGACCAGCATATCAAGATTATCTTGACAAAGTAGGGATATCAATAAAACATGTTTTGAGATTTAAAACCTTGTGAATTCACAAATCTGCACAATTTTCCTTTTTTTGTAAATGTGGTTTCTGATCATACCCTTAATAGGTACGACAAGACCTTAAAGTTAAATGTAGCGTAATGTGAAGCTGTTCCTTACCTAGCCTGAGGCCACCAGGAGTCAGGGCGCTCTTGTCCCCGGGGCAGGTGTTCTTATTGGCGGTGATTGACACGAGCTCCAGCACCCTCTCGGCCCGAGCCCCATCAATGCCCTTAGGCCGCAGGTCCACCAGGACTAGGTGGTTGTCGGTCCCGTCTGAAATAATAAGCATTCTTAGTAAAAACTTTTAAAGAGGGGGAAAGTCTGAGGCTTCAGAGACACGGACTTCACTTTTAAGCCTTTGATCAGACCACCTCAACTTTAATTTAACATGGATGAGGTAATGTTACTAGATTCGTGAGCTTTAGGATATATGGAATGCAGTTTATGATTAAGCCAAATTACTGTTGGGTAGTGTGTTAACAGGGCCTCCAATGTGTCACATCTTTACATTTCTCAAGCATTTGTCCATGTTTATATACATATCTGTATCTATATGCTCTCTGTGAAGGTGACAAATGAACAATGTCATTAAAACTATAAAAAGGAAACAATATTTTCACTCATCCTGATAGTAAAATTATTTGTCATAATGATTAAGCAGAAATTACTTTAGGCAATTTAAGCATGCATGCTTACATATATGTTTAGTGTAAGTTGAACTGTATTGCATTATACAGAGGTATTTCTATTTTGGCCACCCTTTTTATAACAATGAGGGTAGGCTAAATAACAGACACACCTCTCTGTATATGCAATACAGAAAAACAAACAGCTTTTGCTTTAAAAAAGGTATACAGCATATACTGAAGTTTCAGAACTACAAGTTTCAACCTAACTAGCCCAGGCATAATGTAAGCCTTTACTTTCTTCTTTGTGGCATCTGTAGGAGCCAAAAACTAAGCTAACTTAGGAACAACATAACTAGCCACCACATTGATTTATGTTGTTAACTAGCCATTACATATAACCATAATTAACGTAGCCTACATTCTTTACTAGCCTTTATATACCTTGTGCCAGGTCAACTCTGTGGACTGGATGCATAGACTGTAACGTTATGCTTTCTGCTGAGATGCTGAAGCTTAGACGTCGTGCTGTTGTGGTTGGCTAGTTCAGTTTTACAAAAGACACACTGTACAGAGTTTTTTGTCGCTTTCTCTGACCGTATCTTCTCTGCTCCTCTCGCTCGTTGTGCAACAGTAATAATAATCCGTGCGAAACACAGTGTGCTGTATATAGTTATATGGATTAAACAAAGCTTTGATGCAAATTATTTGCATCAATAATCTTTAGTAATCGAGTATATATTACTCTAAAACTTTATATACTTGAAAATGCCAAAATTTTCCTTTAGCCATTAATGTAACTAACTTATTTGAATAACTCCACACTCCTTTTTTTTTACAAGTTTCTTATTGACTATAACAGTATACAACACACCTTTTCCATTTTTTTTTTTTATAAAAACGCAAACATCTACAAAAGGATTGAAGGAAGGGAGTATGCACACAATGCAGTGTAAGCACAGGACTGTTTTTTTAGGGTAGCAATTGAAGGCTATACATCAAAAAAGAGCTGAGGCCAGCAAATTAAATGCATTACAAGATTCAAGCATTCGCTCACAACCAGAAAGTGACCACTTTCATCTGGTTTCATTTTCTTGACAGGACAGCTATACTGACATTAGCCTTTTGCACATCATGAATTTCAATGCTTTTCTATTTTTTTCTGTTGCGTAATTTGCATTTTGTGACAGGACATTTCTCTTTATTGACGGTGTTGTATGTTTTTCTACTGTTTGCTGAGCCAGTGTCTCCCAGGAAATAAAAAAAAATAATAATAATTTTAAATACAAGTTAGATTACCTGATACCAGGGTGTAGCCTTTGCTGATGAGAGCTGTAGCCATAGCCTTGGCGTTCTTTAGTACCTGGGTGATATACTCCTTGAACATGGGAGACTGTGCCTGGACACACACACAAATTAACAATAGAAACGGTTGAGCTAGATAGAAGAAGTGAAGTTAGAGTTAACTTTTTTTCAGTTGGAGGTCAAGAAATGATTCACGAGTTATCAAGAAAACAATTTTCTACTATACAGTATAAACATGTTTTTTTAACTCAAAAGTCTATTTAATTTTTCTCTTAAGTCTTATCTGAAGTACAGTAGACATAAAACTCCATTTTTAGCAATCAAAAGCCAAATAAGTTGAGAACTTTGGGTATGGAGAAATTTCACTTTCACATATGTGAGAGACATCACCTTTCCATCCTCTTTAACAGATTAAATTTCAATAGCAGTCTAGCACAGCATTAAGATCCAGACAGTTCGCACTTGAGAAGGAGCAGATGCCCACATCAGCTTAGGGAACAAGTTCCGGAGTCAAGTTGCACCAAAGCATGTCAGCGGTAAGATTTTGTTTTCGCTGTAAAATTTGATTCACCAGTTATCAACTTCTCATTAGGAAATAGACCACGGCAATAAAGCGTTACATCAATACAAATAAAGTTAGTTATTTTTGCGTTGTATACAGTTTGTGTGTTGTGCTGACCTGTCGGAGTGCCACAGCCACACCAGCAATGGCATGGTTATGAGGTCCACCCTGCAGTGACGGGAAGACAGAGAAGTTGACCTTGTCCTCGAGGTCGTACATGATCTCCTTCCCCTTCTTGTCCACTGAGCGAACACCCTTACGATAGAAGATGAGGCCAGCCCTGGAGAGAATAGACTAATTGACTGACATACTTATTGACAGCATATTTACCATTTTATTTTTCTCTAAAACCAAGGTTTCATCCTTGGTAATTTGATTTGTCCCCACATGTGGCTGCTACGGCTCATCAGCTGTCTGATTAGGAGGGAATCACAACATCACAAAATACTGTAACTGCTATTAATAAAAATAACTAATCATTTCCAAGATGCTCTAAAGGTATGTGACAGAGAGAAACAATAACACACTGCTATTGAGCCTCTTAATCTGCTTCTTAACTTCAGTCACAACAGTGCAGCGGTTGTAATGAGATTTTACTGAAATTTCTTGTGTTCTTACCTGGCTCCTCGGAGGGATTTGTGTGTGGTAGAGGTGACCAGGTCAGCATGTTCAAAAGGAGAGGGGATGGCTTTGCCTGCCACCAGGCCGCTGATATGGGCCATGTCAGCAAGCATGTAGGCTTTAATGTCAGTACACAGCTGAGGGTGAAAAGCGTGGAAAAGAGGGAACAAACAAAATTAAGGTTCAAATTTATACCATGAGGCAGAAAATGTTATATTCGATTTTAAAGACCCAAAATCATGACACTACTGCCCAATAACTGAACTGAAGTGCAATTAGTCAAGTCTTGGGGAAGTGACACATTTTTTTTGGCTCCAGAACATTTAAAATGAAACTCTGAATATGAGGTTGAAGTGCTGACTCCCATCTTAATTTGAAAGTGTTTGCATCCACATCAGATTAACATTGTAGGAATTATTGTCCTTCTTATAAAAACTTTTAGGTGACAGAGTAATTAGACAAGTTCAGATAAAAGTTCAGTAACGTTTAATATTTGGTTGCAAAACCATTGCAGTCAGTAACGCTCTCCGACACTTCTCAGCTGCCTTCACTTCTTGCTTGTTTCGGGGGGGTTCTGCCTTCAGTCTGATCTTCAGCAAGTGAAACAAATGCTCAGTTGGACTGAAGTCAGGTAACTGACTTAGCTAGCTAAAAAAACCTCTTCAGTTGCCTTTTCAGTATGTTCAGTATTATTATTGTTAAAATTGTGGAACTATGTACAAAAAGAGGAGAGTCTACACTCTTAACCTCTGGATGGGAACACACTTAAACCCCCATAAAGCTGAAAGTCAGCACTCCAGCCTCAGTCACTAATGTAGTGTCCTGGAGCACAGAACGAAAATGTGCACTGTCCAAATATTTATGAACTGCACTGTATTTGCATATATTATTCTTGATATATGGAGTGCTACCAGAAACTACATGCTTAAACTTCCCTCGATCTGTGTCATCAGTGACCCAACTGTGTATTTCATTTGACTGTGCTCTGTATATGTAGAAATGCGAGAAAAACAATCTCTTGGCGCTAATACATTTACATCATTCCCCCATGGTTAAGACTAACTACATCTGTTAGCAGTACCTATCTTCTCACAGGGCAGATATTTCAAATCAGAGCTGGTGTTATTACACTCTTCGACAGCCTTCAGAGGCCCAAAATATTACAGTTTAATTCAATAAATCTTTGCTGTCTCTTGCCAGCATTTATTGAAAAAGGCACAAAGAATAAATAGCTTGCTAACATGCAAATGACTCGCTGGCGAATGATCAGAGGAGTAAACAATATTTTTAGTGCTCCAATTAATATGCATTATCATGACAATCTCCCTTCCTCTCATATCTAAACTGGATCAGCACATGTTTATTAGATTAAAAGGCAGGATAGATGGCAGGGTTACTGGAGGGGGTAAAGAACACAAGAGGGTGATGAGCGGTAGCTGATGAACGCCGATAGTGAAACAAATTTCAGATTTTAAAAAAATCTAGGTAACAACATTGAAAATCTGGAAAGGAGCCCGGCAGATTATGCCATAAAACAGTGAACAGTTCTACAGAGACATGCCAGGGGGAAAATATGGCCCCACTTCAGGCCTAGTGTCAAAGTAGTTATGGTGCTTAATAAAAACACAGCTCTGTAATGGTGGGACACTCCATCTGACTACTAGCTAAAGTGGAGCTCTGCAACAAAGGGAAGCAGTCATGGAGTGAATGAAGTGAATCAGCGGGTGGGTATAACAAAACAGATAAAGGGGCCTCTTGTGCACTGTCAAAGAGAGCAGTGAAGTGTGCAGTTAAAAGTTGCTGCTGTGTACGCATGAGTCAGTGCGAGTATCCATGTTCATTTCGGATGAGTAGGCAGGAGGAAGAAAGCATCTGTGTTGTTGAGTGCAAGTGTGAAAGACACTAGAAAATTGGTTTGTGTTTGGAAATGTTGACGTTTGAAAGTCAATGCTCAGTATTTAGAGCAGACAGGTCTTTGCTGTGGGACAGAAATTAGTGATGATGTGGTTGGAAGTGATCCTGGTTAGGTCTGAACTATCAGTACGAGAAGCAGGTGTGTGTGTGACAGTTTTAAATAAGAGGACAAAGCTGGTCTGACCTTCCTAATACATGATGAGAAATGGAGAAAACAGGTAGCAGGAGATGAAGAGGTAGAGTGACACACACACACACACACACACACACACACACACACACACACACACACACACACACACAGAAAGATGGGGTGAAAGCTGGGTGAGTTCTCCATGCACCTTCTTGATGCGGGCATAGTCAATGAGGCGGGCATAGGCGCTGGTGCCAGCGATGATGAGCTTGGGCCGAAACAGCTTGGCCGTCATCTCCATCTGGTCGTAGTCTATGAGTCCTGTCGCAGTCTGCAGAGAGATGGAGAGGGACACAGATTGAGGAGAGGAAAAAAAAAGTGGCAGAAAGGGAGGAAAGAAGTGGAGGATGAATGAGAATATTAAGAGGGAGAGTAAGGGTCAGGGGGGGAATAAGGAACATGAGAGGAAGAAAAAAAAGTTGTCAAATATCTTGAGGATCAAAAGCAAACATATCAACACGGAAGAGAGATTTTTTCCCATTTGAAGATCATTTGATGCAGCTGCATTTGAAGTACTTTAGCTACCTTAAAAGGGGAAGGAATTTATCCAAGGGAGACATTTCAATATAATTCATTCATTCATCATATAAAGGAAGAAGATGGAGCAATTGCAGTAATGCACCCCTACTTATCCTATTTCAACCTTTCAGGGATCTACTCAACCGGTGTGATGAGGCTGAACAGATCAAAGGTTGGTTTGGGAACTTTTCCTGCTCTTTTCATTGAGATAAGGAATTTGAGAAATATGTTAGACAATCCATTGTTCGGGGCATGTACTTCAGAGTCACATGAAATGGAGTCAGACTGGACCAGTCAAATGACCAGCATGTCTTGTGCCTGAATCTCCAGTTTTACCCGTCTACTCCTCCAAGCACCAGAAAAAAGAGACTATATAGGCGAGAGAAAGAGAGCAGGATGGAGCAGAAAAACAAGGTGAGAGACAGAAAGGATGGAGAATAAGGGAGACACAGACAAGAAAAAGAAGAGAGAAAAGGAGAGCTTTATTTAGACAACCTGATAATCTCCCATCACCAGAGCACATCTATGGATGCCCCCTCACTCCATCAAGCTGCTCATTGTGAAGACAGAGCCAGTGGTGCTGGCCAGCCTGTCGATTTCCCATTATCTCTCTCGCAGAGGGGTCCTGCCTGCCCATACATCAGCAGGTCTGGACATGCAGACTCTCATGGCCATCCATCAGCCACTAGCAACACTACCACACAACTATGCCCCCAGGAATAAAATACTATACGCTAATATATGATGCGCACTGGTCATATCTACATGTTAACTCAAAAACAAATACTCACATCTGAGAGTCCCTAGTAGTACAGATCTCAATTCTGGTGGAAAACAGCACTTGTTTTACATATTGCACTAAACTAATAGGACTGTATGGTTGTGAGTAAAGAGGCCATACATCAACCAAAACACCTGCATTTAAGCCCCTCTGTTGCCAAGCACCTGCCAGCAAGCATCTGCTGGGTTGAAGTTTCTCAAGTTAGACACTGAATCCCCATCCACACTGCCTTGTGGGGATCACAGAGTTTCTCCTGCATTTTTTTCAACATATTTACTATTTAAATTTAGATATTTGTGCTTACTGAAGATTTGTAATTTCTTATACTTTCTTATTTTGGTCAATGACTCCAACAAAAGTAGTTAAAACTAGAATTACCGCCCAACGATTGTATGCCTCTGCCAACCAGTCAAGTTACAGTTTACATCCATGTCTGTCCAGACTTGTAATATATGTAGCATATACTTGAATAATTTCTTTTTTTTAAAAAAGGTATGAAGTGAATTTTTTGGACTGATTAATGAAGGATTATCATAGATCTATTGGCTAACCAGGTACACATGTACTTGATTACTATGTAAAGATGGATTGGATTGAGTATAGCTACACAAAATGTGGTGCTATGGTTTTCTCCTGCCATTTTGAGATCTGAAGCCTCTATATGAGCTGTAGGTGAAACTCACTCACTGACATGATCGAGATTAACTCTTTCGCGCTCTACAATATGTTGTTTGCAGTCACGTGATTCCGATGACTCGAAATTCAGAATGAGGCAGGAAGTGAAAGGCAGAATGGACAAGAGGAAAGCCCGTACTTACTCTTTACTCATTGTGTCATCCCAGTCAACATGTAAGTGTAATATCTGGAATTGCCCAATTAATTCTTAAATTATGGCTAAAAACCTATTTTGAGGTCACATTGACCTTTGAGTCAAAAGTGTCACCTATTGATTGTCCGACCAACTGTGAAATATGGTCATCAATTCTTGAGTTATGGCCAAAAACGTGTTTTGTGTGGTCACAGTGACCTTAACCTTTGACCACTAAATTCTAATCAGTTTTTCATTGTGTCCAAGTGGACGTTTGTGCCAAATTTGAAGAAATTCCCTCAAAGCGTTCCTGAGGTACCACGTTCAAGAGAATGGGACGGACGGACGACCTGAAAACATACTGCCTCCTACTACTGAAGAGGCTGACTGAAATCGTTGTCTACTATTTATATCCAACATAACGGCAGCAATAATAAAAATGGTATGGTTTATTGTAAGCAGCCCATATGCTGCATGTTGTGTGTCCTGTGGTGGCACAGCTACAAACTGGTCTTTATCCAGTCTTTAACAGTTTTCTCCCATTCTCTATTACAGTTTGCAAGAAACAATCGGTAGAAAGAAAATAGTTCCTACATGAAACTGCTCACAACAAATCTCCAGATTATCTTGAGTAACCGGTTCATGATTTCTGGAAAAAGACATTGCTGTTGAGTTTTTCAAATATATTTTTTGGCGCTTTGAGCACCACAAGCCGAGTGCCATGTAGTCCCTTTATACTAAAAAAAAATACAGACGTCGCTATGGACAATATCTCAAAAACTCAGGAACTCACATCAAAACAATCTCGATTTATAAATAGCACTACAGGTTAGAGGAATAATGTGTATTTTTGATTTTTGGGGTGAATTATTGGGACTGAAAGAGGAAAATATATGAACATACATAATATAAGTATTTTCAAATATTTAACCTGCATCTGCCTCACAGCTTTTATGACACGCTTTTATCGTTGTTGTCCCATTCCCATCAATTTTACTGGTGATACGGTTCCTCACCATTACCGAAAAAGTTGATCATCACTGGTATAAGACAGTCCACAACTTGTTAGATGATATCAGTAGCAGGGTTCTCTACTTACATTTAGCTTGTAGGGCATGGACTCAAAATAGATTGAGGTTGCTGAGATCCTCTTCACATCAGACATGTAGCCATGGGTCAGACTGGGGACACGTGGACAGACAGAAAAACACAAGCACAAACACTCAGTTACATTACCTTGTAAAAACTTGATTTATGACAGATTTTTTTTTTTTTTTTTACTGTAAACAAATGTGCAGGAAAAGAAAAGAGGAAAAATACATGTTATTGATTCTTCAGGTTCTGCAAATGACAGACTAGTGTTGACCAACAAAGAAACTGGGAGAGCTTAAAAAAAGTGTGAGGGTAAGAGAAAATAAGTGACAGGGTGGAGATTAACAATAAAAAGAAAGCAGCAGTGACTACTGACTGTCCTCCGTCGGGCAGGTCCAGGCCCATGATGCGGTCATGGGGATTCAGCACAGCAGTGTAGACGGCAAAGTTAGCAGGGGAGCCAGAGTACGGCTGGACGTTGACACCCCACAGAGATGGGTCCAGGTCAAAGGCCTCCAGGGCTCGTTTCTGACACAGCAGCTCAATTTGGTCGACCACTTCTGCTCCACCATAGTATCTGAGGGCGGGGTTGGAAAAAAGACACCCTTAAGTCATTTACTAACAGATGCATCGCTCCTGCAAATAACCTGCTGGATTCAGCTTTGATAATAATTCAATTCAAACCTGCAATAACTATTTATTTGGCCACCGGAAACAAGTTATGAACACAACATTGACATATAATCACATTTTAAGTTGATATGGCGAACTTGTTAGCACACAGTTGCTTATTTTCACATCCAGCAGTTATGGAGCAACATTGTAATTCATTTAGAGTCTTGTTTCTGGCCACCTGACTAATTCAATTCACTCTCTTTTAGCTCTGTTTTTGGTCTCTAAGAGCTCCTGAGGGAAATATTTGGCTCTTTAGCTGCTAAATGCTCCACTATGTTCACCAGCTAGTCACTGATTTTGTCTGTCTGCCGTTTGGTGCTGAGCAGGTAGCGTACAGTGGGATTTTAAAGCTTTTCGCTGGAAATGACGCTATGAGAGCGGTGAGCTGAACGTCACTATAAAAGCTCTGTAAAGTCGAGAGGAGCTGCAGATTTGGGTGATAATTCTCTGTAGTTTCACTACGAGTGACCCCTTTCACATTGTTACATTGTCATTTGATAAATTGTTATTTTAAAAATATTGGTTATAGCCGCTTTAAGTCAATACCAGCAATGCCAATCATACATTTGCCACAAATGGCACTGTTGGTCACAAAAATCTAGAGCAGGTGAAAATGCTCATCAAACCTTTTCAGTGGAATTACAGATGAAGGAGCAACAGATGGCTACTGTACAAACAACTTATTCAATGAGATCATCCTTTTGTTTCATTACATTAAAGTGTAAAACAGCAGATGAGTAGGATGTGGGGGAGATGATAAATAAAAATTAAAAACACATTCAGTGGGAGGGAGATTTATGGTAGGCTTGTATTCCAGGAATCAAAGGCATCAAATGAGAAACATTTCAAAACATGTCAGCTCTCTGTTTGCTGCTGATAAATGTGAATTATCTGAGGGAAATAACAGAAAATAGGAAAACTGAAAATAGAAAACATGCAACTATCAGCCTAGGCACTAAATTCTTCCAATGTATCCCCTCAGGAATCTTCTTTGGCTAGGCAGAGGCTGTGGATTATTTGCTGTGTGGTTGGCATGTATTATTATAGAGCAAGCTAGAGAACAGAGTATAAATCAGTGTGTGTCTATGTGCATGTTTATGTGTTCATGTCTGTAACAAATATCCTAAAGCAGAGAACATCAACAGTGTTAATACGCTGGGTGTGACTGAATAAACACACTCACCTTCTCCCTGGGTAGCCTTCAGAGTATTTGTTGTTCAGACAGGAGCCCTGAGCTTCCAGAGCTGCTCGACTGCAGAAATTCTGTGGTGAGAACACGGACACACAAAAACAAACACACACTCAGATCAATGGCGCAAGTGGACAGAAGGGACAAGGACTGCAAATTAAAGTCTGTTAAGTGATAGTGAGAAATCCCCCTCCAGCTAAAGGCAATCATTACAGTATTGAACCTCTGGACTTCCATAGACTAACATTCTGCACTTCACAATGCTTATCGCCTCACCGCTGGAGGATACAAGATAATGTAAGAAACTTTTCTGCACATGCTGAGATACATTGGTGTGGCCTTTTTAAAAAAAAAATCATTTTGCAATGCATTTTCCAAGAAAAACAAATTTTAGTGAGTATGGTTTGCTGCAAAAGGGGTATAATTACCCCCCCAGAAGTTTTCCTTTATATCTTGTCTGTGTGCTGGAAGATGAAAAATGTTAAATATTTCTGTTTAATTTATAATATACCAGTAACTGGTATTGGACTCATTCACTGACACATTTGATTAGCTTGATTTCAGTAGACACATTCCTTGGATTTATTTTACTGAACGTCTTAATTATGGATTGACTGCATTAGAGCTGGACCACTTATAATCTGGTACTGAATTATAATCCTATTTTTGTATTTATATTAGAGCTGCAGCTATTTTGTTATATTCATTTTTAAGCAAAAATACCAAAATATTCCTGCCACAACAGACTCACAACAATCCTCTCCTCTCCCCATGGATATCATAAGTCATTTTCAGTATGTAAAATTATACAAAATATTAAATGAAAGCATAAAAGAAAAAGCCAGAATAATACAGAGCTATTCATATTCAAGATACTAAACAAAGTACCATGTTAGATCAATAGACTCACATTAGGATTGGGTGCTATTCCCTTGTAAAGCCCATTGAAACACTGTATGATACTGAACTATACAAATAAACTTGACGTGACTACTTGTTACATATACTGTACAAATGTCTACAACCCTGACTGTGTAACTGACTATGGATACCTCTTTTGGCATGGCCTCCTGACACAACAGGCTTACTGTATATTATCACAGTGGCCAGCAATAGGGTCTGACACACCCACACACACTCTCCACTCTGTCCCTTGTTCGGGTGGTTTTGGTGTGTGTGTGCACGTGTGTGTATGTTGTGTGTGGTTATGCTAATGCTTCACCTAGAAGCCAAGACGAGATCAAGCGAGATAACAGCTCCAGTAACAGCTTTGTGCTGCATCCGTCTGTCATGTCGACAACTGTGCATATATTAGAAAAGGAAATGCATTTGCTTTTAAGTGTGTGTGTGTGTGTGTGTGTGTGTGTGTGTGTGGGAAAACGTATGTCTTTTCATTCAAGGAACGCCTGCCTGAGCTGTACTGTGATGTGCCTTGCAGAGTGAGGTGGGGAGGAGGCAGAATGAAGATATCAGCTTTATCTTACACTAGAGCGGTCAGGCTTTGTGTAGCGAGGGGGCTGATATACTCCACTGAACAACTACCATGGCGATGAAGAAACAGGAGGGGAGGGAACAAACACCACAAGATAAAACCTTGTCTGCTCTTTTGAATAGTAAAATTTCACACCATCCAGCCTTGGAATGAAAACAAAGCAATTGAACTATTCATTGAGCTAACATTTTCACTATGAAAGAAGCCAAGTTTGAATGACTAAATATTAATTTGTTCTTTTTTAAAATACAACACTTGTCAGAGTTTATGATATCTGTTTTATCATTTGTATGTTTGAGCCAGAAGGTCACAGTTTCACTGGCCTAGCAAGCCACTGAAAACATTAAAAAACAGCAAATTTACTGCTATAAAATATTAAAACATACAACAGCAAGATGATTTAGGAATAAATATGAGTAAAAAAATGAATTTACATTTGCAATGTATGACTTTTATGTAAGAGCCCTATAATTTGTTGTACTTGTGCTGTACGTACTGTATTTATCTACAGGATGAACCCTGATAAACCACTGATAAGGGCTTTTCTGTCAATGCTGCCAGCAGTAATATGGAAAAAATATCAACCAGAATAGACATCCATGAGGCTAGCAAGTCTATTCATTAATCCATTTTGCCAAAACATTAAATCAGAGGTGATTCTCAGCTACCTGCACTGCCAACATACAGGGGAGGTGTGAGGGGAAGGAGGAAGGCATTGAGTCAGTACACTGACTGTCTCTTTAAAAATGAGTCAACTTAATCAACACAAAATGGTATAGGATGGGTCTTTATATTATACTAAAAGGCTGACTGAATGAAAAACCTTTTACTTTGAAATTCAAAGTATCTGCCAGCATGTCAGTTCCATGCCAACATTTTTAAAAAGCATTGGCCAAATGATGTCCTTGAGTGACCGATAAAGAGTTTTTAGAAAATGCATGATCGTTGATCCTCAACTGCCCAGAGCATTGTGGCCTGTTGGGAAAATTAGCATGGTGATCCCTGGGGCCAACCGCCTGATTTGCACGGTAAAGATTGAAGTCAGGGACCATCCCTACACCGAACGGTCCTTTTACGTTTATGCTTACACTTTGACAGTTTCTTAACATCTGAAATTTGTGTGTATAATGTTGCCAAAGATGCATACAGTTTTTCTGAATGATTATTTAAGTTTCTAGTGAACTCCTATGTTATATTAACCCACTGTGACTAGGATGCTGTTAGTTTGTTAGCTTGTGTGCCGTAGCCAAGCTGTAGGCTATTGAATATCTGCGACTATTGAATGCTATTGCATTCATTAGGAGTGAGCTGTTATTATTGGCTATCTTGTCTTGTTTTATCTTTCAGAACCACACGCACATTATATATTGCATTAAAGTGCAGTAAATTGATCAACTGTCTCAGGAATCAGTATTTACATCAAGTCTTAGGGGAACATAGGGAGCGCACACTCCGCGATTATAACTGAGAGCAGCCAGCCTGTAATTCTTGAGCCTCCGTAAAACAAGTGTGCCTGGGCTATCTGGTACTAGTCATTTCATTTCCCTTCATATTCCAAGTACCCATCCACTATAAACTTAAAAATGTCTTCAGGAAGCCAGTTCATTTATACATTCACTAAGCTCCACACAAAAGGTATCCTGGCATCCTACATAGTTTTATAATCAGGCTTGAGAACTTTTTATGTCAACCCCATTTCGTTTGCATCCCATTCTTCCGATCTTTCTCCACCGTAAACAGTAAACACATTAAAAGGCAGAATGAGTAGGATTTGTCGGTTGCTGTTTGTAAACACACGATTCAAAATTGGGCCCTCCTCCCTGGCTCAATGAGCAATAGAGCGAGCAGCGGTGGGTAACTGAGTTAGAGAGTGAATGAAGAGAGGGAGTGGCTTTAGTGATAAAACAGTGAATCAGAGAAATAAAGAGTTATTTTCTGATTGTTTCATGGCACACTGCATGCTTCGTTTTAGCGCTGTGCCAGCGCTGGAGATACATCCATGACACAGACAGAGAGCAGAGGAGAGAGACAGAGACAGCGACGTAACCTGGATGCTAAATTTCTATAGAGCCCCGACCTCACAGCCTGCGTGTTGTTATGGGTTGGAGGCTACACACCACTGACCAAAGGTTGATGCCCAGAAATGTCCCAAACACAACAAAATAAGAAGAAACTAAGAAAATACAGGCAGAGGGCAAGGTCTCTGCAGATACAGACGCCGCCACACACTTCTAGTGGCTCATAAGTGATGATTGAATGGGATTCTTTTTGTAAGACTCTATACATTGTTTTGTTTTGTTTTTTGTTTTAGGAAAAACAAACTACTCATTCTGCCTTTAAGGTAAATAATAAATCATTCATATCTGTGAAAGATTTTTTACCTCAGATGCAATGAGCTCCAAGCCGCGGCTCTGCCTGTCCTTCTCCTTTTGCAGCAGATCCCACATCTCAGGGTCGTCCTGAGCCAGACTTTCCTGGCCCGTCCATGGACGATCTTCATCCACTGTATGGGTTTCGGCATGGGACTGCTGGCCACGTACACTGAGACGAACTGGAGCTCGCTGGCAAAGCGGCTGTGGGCAGAAGAGAAGTTGCAGGGTTGGGGGGGTATGTTGATAGAGAGAGGGGATGCAGAGAAAGGAAAAGGATCAATTGAGAGTATATTAGTTTTATTCAGATGTAACAGTTATTGTGAACCCATTTTCTAACACTGGGTCATTGCACTAAAATGGGTCTCATGGGGTGTGACATAAGCTACAAAAGTTTGGGGAAATTCTTTTTTCATCCACACCTGCAGATTTTGCTATTTAACCAAAATAGTACTACTGCACTGCAAATTACCATAGCTTTAATAAAAGTTCCATGAAAGAGTAGGACTACAGTATGTGTTGCAGTTACAAGATTTAGAGGAGGAAAAAAAAAACAATGTGTATGAATTTTAATTTTATTGTCTATGAAGATTAAACTAGTTGGGGACCCATTATGACCCAGAACATAATGGAGAGACATTTTACATGGAACATTGTTTTCTACAGAATATATTTGATCATTTTACATATTTGAGGTAACACCCTGATTTGTCCTATATAAATAAGGAGACATTTCAAGTCCCCTCCTCTGTTCCTAACACACTCTAATATGTAGCCTGGTATAATTAGAAACTGGCGTGTTTGCATGATATCAATAATCAGCATGGTTGTTCAATTATGCCTCTATCAGCACTTCTACAAACTGAGGGACTGACTTTTACAGCCTCAGTGTACCGAAGGAGGCATATAGAGAACAGATTCAGCACTTCCTGCTTATCTAATCTGGACTGGGGCTGGCGAGTTCTCCTGCTGCTGCAATGCCTGATCATGTGAGTGCGCAGAGTCCATACAATTTTCACGGTTTCTGTCTTTTTTTCCTAAGTTTAACATCAATCCTATATTCTGGCTATAATACTGGTTCCTCTATGCACTATGTCTGTGACAGATTATCTTAACACAAAATTTCTGGCTTTGTATTGCATACAGTAGATTCTTTGCATAGATAATATAAAACCTTTGTACGCATCAAAAGATTGTCATGTATTAAAGCTGTATGTGTGCCCTTCACTGCTTAAGTTCCCTTTATAAACCCCAATCAACAAGGAGAGCACTGTGTGGGAGGACACTCAGAGGTTACAAAAAAAATCCTTGACAGGTTGATTGCACTAAGAACAAATTGGCTCTCTCCCATCATTTAATCAACAATATAATGATGACTCTGTGTTGAGATCAATCCCACCACTGCTAACATATAGTTATCATCTGTGCAGGTGTGCTGAGGTGTGAGGGACAACCTCCCTTTAATAGCACCATTAAAAAACAATTAACACAATGCTCAGGACTG
This sequence comes from Siniperca chuatsi, assembly GCF_020085105.1. NCBI lineage: Eukaryota > Metazoa > Chordata > Actinopteri > Centrarchiformes > Sinipercidae > Siniperca > Siniperca chuatsi. The sequence goes on from NC_058043.1 coordinate 12,434,881, forward strand.
GCTGAGGACACCCATGTGAAAAAAAAAAAAACGAACAAAAAACCCCGCAATTTACGCTTATTTCATGTGGTGTAAAAAATGTTTGGATACTTAGTCTTTTATAGTGGTATAGTATAGTATTGCACTGTGAATCTAGCAAAAGAAACCAACTCTGTCGTTTTTAACACATTTTAAAACTAAAAATTTAAAAAGAAGCTGTAAGCGACATTCACTGACACTAAATGTTGCACTAGAGCACCAGCATCTCAGACCACAACAAATGGCCGCTATGGCCCACCAGACTCCATTGAGAAAAACAGTAATTTTACACCACAGATCATCATAAACCACACTTCATTCAAACTGGACAGAAACAAAATAAAACTCACCAAAACAAATAATGTTCATGTTGGGCAGAAATGATAAAAGCTGCACCAAATGGGAAATCTTCTCTGCAATGCAAAAATGACCAACCATAGTCTCATAATGCAACATCCTTTGCAAAAAAACCCTTTTTATAAGAACCCTTTATCCTTAACAGCTTGCAGATAGTTTATCTACTCCATCGCTGTTCAGCCCATCCTCTCTACTCCGCCTCTATCTGCTCCCTGGGATGGCAGAGGGGACAGTGGTGACACACCAGGGGAGGCGTCTGGCACATTAATGACCGATTTCTAACAGTCTCTACTATGGCCTTCTGTCACCGGTGGCAGTGGTGATGGTGGAAAAGGGGAGAGGCCACCCCCCTCTGGGTTCTGGAAGAGATGAGGGCCTGGGGAGACAGGTCGGGCTGCCTCTGAGGATGCGTTTCTTGCAGAGAAATCACACGGGTCATTAAATCTTGACGGGAACTGTCCTTAGCTGTCTGTCTTTCTGCTGGGACACACCAAGCCGGGGAAAACAGTGGCAGAAAAACCCAACGCAAGCCAACACTGCCATGGTTATAGCTCTACTGACGAAAAAACAGACAAGGGTGCCTCTCCCTCCTCCTTCACGCCTCCACCTTCATCCCTGCTTTCCTTTTCCCACCCTCGCCCTGTCTCCGTCACGTCACCCTATGCTGCTAAGCACGCTCAGCATGGTAGCACTCGTGGTGTTTTTATTAGTTCATCTTGTCATTTATATCACTTCCATGGCGTCCAAACGGGACAACACTGGGCTTAAACAAACACACAGGTCAGTCCCTGCGGTCTGCCTCTCCGCTTTCCTGTCTCTTTTGCCAGCCCTGATCATTAAGGGAGATTAATTAATAAACACAGCATAAACTGATCCAAGAAAAGTGAGAGCCAAGATACAAGCACCAAATATGTCACAGCGGGACTATTTTTAGGCGACAGATGACACTGTCGTTTGAAGGTGAACTTGATAAAAACTCTGCAACTGCTGCTGTGAGAAAAGGGGCGGGATAGGCCACATCAATCTGGGCACCGAGCACGAAATAATGGCAGAATCACAGATGTGCTGCATCTGCATGACACTGATAAGGTAATTATTGGCAGTTTACCTTTCCTGTCGAACATCTGTGCCCAAAGACCAATGGCAGAGAAGAAGAAAAGGGAAGAAAGAAAATCATTTCATTAATCCTAGTTCTGTAATATTTTTGCCCATTTCCTGAAGCAGCTCCTGAGGCGAGTCAATTTTACAGATGACTGCTGTCCATCAGTGGCTATACCAAACAACAATCAGCCTGGTAACGAAAGAAAAACAGAAGGGACTAGAGAGGAGAAACAGTGAAGAAAAAAAGATGTGTAAAGGTTAGAAAGAAGAAGTGTCAACAGGGCAGCTGCATCCGTCAGACTGACACGCAGTTGCCTCTTTCCCTGTCACTGACTAATAGCAGGGCTGTCCGTTACAAATTGCCCTGTGATTCAGTCTGGATAACACTGGACTGAGAAATCTGGATGGGGTGAAGAGGTGTGAAGGGACAGAGGAAGAGTCCAGGGCGACTCTACTCTATTCAGGTCAAAGGGTTGTCAGGGTGACAATCAGAGTCTTAAGCGGTGCCGGCAACAAAGCCAATCTTCAGGAGGTGTAGGCTGTGGAACGATATATTTATGCTATCATGTTTCCACAACACTTCTTGTGGTAAAGAAGAGGATGGTGAAAGAGCTCTACACTGAGCTTCCTAGTGCTTCAGGGAGTCTAGATGCATGCTGTGGATTGTACAGTTGACATAGTCTGGGCCTGGCTTGTGGCCTTTCTTGTGCCTGTGCCCACACCCTCACATTGTCCCTGTCAAGTGCACAGTCTGTTAAAATCAAGAATAGTAATACTTAACTGGCTTTTCCTGCATTGTAAAATCTTGTTCGGGCCACCTAAAAGCAATTTTAAGCCACCGAAATACAGCTAAAATCAGACCTAAAAACTTTAGTTTAATAAGCGTAGACTTGTGAGAATGAATTGTGATGCTTTTACGCCACAGTGGATAATCACAGTAAACTATCAGCAATAAAAGGAGAGAAAAACTGCAAACTATTGTCATTATCCATTAATCTGCTGATTATTTTCTAGATCATTAAGTCTATAAAATGTCAGAAACTAGTGAAAATGCCTGGTATAAATTTCCCATAGTGTTTTCAAATAGTTTAATATTCAATTTATAAGAGAGAAAAACAGCACATCCTCACATTTGAGAAGCCTTAACCAGCATGTTTGCCTTTAAAAAAATGTTTTTAAGTAAAAGGATAATCTGTTAAATGCAGTTATCCTTTAAAAAAACCTCACTGATTTGCTCTCCACACATGCAAATGTTTTATTTGGATGCAGATGCCTTTTGTGTAGTTTTTGTGTTCATAAAGATTTAAGCATACAAAGCACAAAGGCTTAACAACATCCACAAGGTACATGCAGTAGTAGTGTGAGGTATACCAAGACACTGGCAGATGTTTGTTTGTTTGATGTGTGTTTAGGCTGGTCTTCACATGAGGAACGCTTGAAATTTTGTAGTGGCAGCCATTTTTCATTGAATCTGCTCCAAGCAACTTATAAACATCACTGTTGAAGAAGAAAATGGATGAAGCCATGAAACAGGGCTGAAAAAATGTGTTTCTTTTCTGCTCCTGTTAAATGAATAAACTGAATTAAAAAAGCTAAAGAAGGCCTCAGCTGGAACAGTGTTATGTTAGTCTACATCAAACTGGTGTGTATAAAAGCATATTTGAATTTTTGTGGTTTTGGTGTAGGAGGCGATAAAGTCAGACATGCTGTGCTCAGGGTGACACTGAAAACTATTTCTGAGCCAACTTAAAAAGTAGATTAAAAAACATTCTGAAAGCTTGTAATACTGAATACACCGATATCACTGTTTGTTAATGTTGGCAACATATAGATGAAAACAAAAATGTTGTTGCATCTTTTCCAACCGAGTCAACCTCTGTTGACTGTAACTTTTGAGAAAAGTAGGATTGCTTCAAATCTTTTCCTCAGAACTTTAAACAAAAGCATGATGAGTAGGAGTAATGCACCAAACTCCAAAGGGCAGCAGGTCTTCTAACCAACTAAAAACAAAGCCCTGCAAAACTGATCTCTAATCTTCAGTACACAGCACAGAAAATATGAGAATGTTTAGTATTGATTTTGACTAATAAGTATTTATTTATACAGTCTCATTTATATTGTGTAAGTTACTCTAAATTGTGACTTCAGTATTCAACATAACAAAAATATATATAGTAGTTAAATTATCTATGAGGGAAATTACAAGTGAAAAAATGCAACTTAAAAGTCTGAGCACTTATCACACTAACTTTCCACATACCCATTTAAAGCCAACCATTTTGTCCAGCACTGATACTTGGTAAAAACCAGAGGAGAAGTATCTAGTTTGGTTAATAGTTTTCTTGAGTTTGTTTGACTGTAAATTGATGTCAGTTTCCAGGTTACATCACTGGCATGTTTACTTTCCTACTTGTCTAGTTGTGGCATGCTGAGACTTGGGTCATACCAGTAAATTATTACCAAGCAGTAACAGATGGCTAATAAACAGCTTCAGGCATGGGAACTTCATCTTTCAATGTTGTTACTTTTCTGCGTGTTTACATTGAAAAAGAAAGGACACATTTGCTACTGACAATTAACATTTTTAAGTGTTTAGAACAACAAGCCCTAAACATTAAAAGCTATTTGAGCCACATAGCAGTTTCCAGTACGCTCTCCAATGTTCTCACGCTGTTGAACTGAATCTCATTCCCGTTCTCTAATTCCACAGATGTCTCACAGAGCAGAACCTAAACTGTCAAAAATAAAATCTGCAATAAAATAAAATGTAAATGCTACATTCTGTGATAGTCACACTAAACTCAAGTAGAGTTTACTGCATTACAATCTATATCTGTGTCACTTTGAACTCAAACGTTTCCCATCATTATACATGGAATCAAAACTTGAACACCTCAAAGGCTTTCATTTGGTGAGAAATTAAAATTTTTATTACATTTTTGAATTCAAAGATTCAAATTGAACAGGGCCATAAAAGTCCATGCAATTTAAACATCATCTGCACTAGAACAAAGTTCTTCCCATAAAACGCAGCCTAAAAATCCTAAAAAAAAAAAGAAAAGCTTATAGAAAAGTTGATTTAAAAGATCGATAAAGAAATGCTCATTAATGAAAGAAAAATAATGTAGTTAGAAGAAACAGCTGAGAATCTCGCTTCTTTGGCCTCTTGTACTAGGAGAAAGGTTTTCATAATGGGATTAGAGATTATTCTTCATTTTTAAATTGACTAACTAGAATCTTTGGACTCCATTACCTGCAGCAACTGGCCCATTTAAGAGCAATCTGTTTCCCACAGATATGAATATCCACAGCAACAGATGTGCTACTGTTTTAAGACCCAAGTCACAAAAGTTGAGTTTCCCTCATCATTAACCATCTTTAGACCAATCCTAAAAATGTCCTCTTAAAAAAATTAGGTCAACAGCAACAAGAAATAACTGCACAAGGACTGAAATATTTCTCTCTCACACACACAGGCCCTATTTACACCTGGCATTAACATGCATCCTGGGTGATCCAATCACAAATGGACACACTGAAGGACCGCCTATTCAACTGACTCAACTGGATGGATGAGGGGACCCATTCTAACACCAGGTGTGAACTGACATACTTAGAGCTGTCCACTTGTGATCGGCTCACCCAAGACGCATGTTAATGCTAGGCGTAAACAGGGCCACAGATCCTGTGAGGACGTTGTATGCCTTAACCAAAAAGAATAAGTCTTGTGAGTCCTTAGGAAATTCAATGAAGATGCACACTTAACCAATTATCACCAATAGGAAAAGCATGCAAGCATGTGAGTCAGTCAGCTTGATGGGAAACTTCAAACACACTGACAGTGACTTATAAAACTAGGTCTGAATACATGCCACAAGATTTTGGCGCAAACTTGGCATAGCCTAGTTGTTTCTGAGAAACGACATGAAATTCGCAACATCTCCAAAATGGGTCACTTCATAAAAGGTCAAAATTAGACTATTAATAGCCCTCAAACAACTTTTTTTTCCACCAACACCTCCATCACCCTGATGTATCAACTAAATAAACTTGTTTAATAAGAAAGCTGTCAAATTATTAAACTTGATTTTTAACTTGAGATCACTGGGAAACTAATTTTTCAAACTAAATGTAGGTATCAAGGGGGCTACAATTACTAACAGGGAATAAGATTTTAAAAAACACATTATAATAATTTTACCAAGATATCAGAGTCCACTGTACATTGTAATGCAGTCTGTACTTGAGCACACTTTTGTGAAGTGTATCATGTTAAGTTAAATTATTAATATTGCATCACAGGTGTTTAAGTATGAGGCTTTGTAGTGTTGTTGTATTGGTCTTCAGCATACAGTATTGTAAAGTGTTTGTGATGAGTTGATTATGTGTTTTTCTCCTGAATATATGTAAATGAGGTGGGCAAAATATAAGGATTTACACTCGTCTTATAAGTTAAGTAAAACTAATACAGTCTAATACAACAACCCTGCAATAAATACTTGAAGGTTATAAAGTTCAGATTTTGTTGGAACTGGTTTCAAGAGGTGTTTATTCAACTTTATAGTCATTTTGGTAGCTGCTGTTTGTGCTGATAGAGTAGACTAAATATTAGAGTTTTAGCATTAGTTTTAACTAAGTGTACCTAATAAACTGGCAGCTGAGTGTCTAAAAGGTAAGTGGACCTTTGAGCTTAGATCCACCATTTATGTTAGAATAAAATCCATATCAGGGAAAATTAAACTTACATTATCCTTAAAGCTACCCTTTGGTAATAAATACTTCAACAGTCAAGAATCTGCTGAAACAATGGCTGTGGCTTTCCCAAGTTTGACTAAAATACAGCCTTTTCTGTTACATAATTATCTCAAAGTGGCAGGTTAATATTAGCTGGGCGCTCCTTCAGCCTCATTTTGCACTTTGAACGTTATTGGACCAATCATTTCTAGTTAATATGTCGTTGTCTGTAACCTTCCCATTGCATTATCTGCATAACGTTAGAGTTATCATATACGAGGCTTTTAACTTGACTAACAGCGTGTGTAACTTAGTGCTGATTAACTATAAAATAACTTTACAAAGTTAGCGTAATTAAATAATCCAAAAGAAGTAGTTAAATTGGTGATACAGAGACAAGTTTCTTGTAGTTTCCCCACATGATGAAACTGAGCAGTCGCTGTTGCATCATTACGAGGACAAAGCTGCAGCTAGGTAACGTGTTCTGACAGCTAGCCTGCTAGCTTATCAGCTAACTAACAAGATTTCAAAAATGCAATGCGAACAGGACAGAAGAGATATTTAGCGGTTAACTGCTGCAGATATTTTTCCATTTGGTGACAACTGCATACATTGCTAAAGCGGAGGTGAGCAACTTAAACCCCCACGACTGTAATACTGACCCACACTGACGTTAAGCTAGCTAACAGTTCAACCGTACAGAAACGCCAGCTGAGTTACCCAACTCAAATACACCGTCAAGGAAACAATGACACAAAGCCAGTAATTTATGATACACGTACCCGTGTGAGTTGTCTCAGAGTGAAGGACAGCATGTTTCCAGGTCTCAGGCCAGAGGAAGAAGCAGCACAGCCAGGCGACACACCGCTGACAGGCTCCGAAAGGGCTGTTTGAAGTTACGCTCATCCGCAAGGGTTGATGGGAATTGTAGGCCGTTGTGAGGAAATTATGCAAACCAGCAGAGTGCCTATCAAACCCATTACCTGTCATTCATTTACTCATTCAGATTCTATATCAACTTATTCCATTGTCAGGCACACTGATCAATTATTTATCTTTTAAAATAAATATCTAAAATCACCCAACATCTCTTTCTTTATTTTGAAAATGATGTGCAAGTCTACTGTAGGTGTTCATCTGTGACAGTTGTGAATGCACACCACACCTCTCAACTTTGATAAAGCACAAATATTTCAAGCAACTTGCTGTCTTGCTTGCTGTACAGGCAATTGTTTGTGGTGAAACTGGATAAACAGTTTAATAATAGTTAGATGTAATAAATTGTTCATGGACATGTAAAACTGTACTGAGGAGGGAGGAGGTGAATTGCTAACCGATTTAGGCACTTTTGCTGCACAGCAAGACAGTTCACTGCTTGTACCTCAGCCCCTTTGCTTCCTTTGTGGACTTTGAACACTTTCTCTGTGTTCCTCTGGTGCTCCGTTTGCCTCTTCATAAGCCAAGTCAGGTTGAGTGTGACTTAAAAGTTTCAATAAATATGCATGTGAGTGTGACTTTTCTTGTCTGACTCCGATTGTTCAAACTGGTTAGTAGTGCATGGTGCCATCTGCCCAGTGAATGCTGAGAAAGGCACCACGTCCTCTTGCCCCACAATAGAAATAAGTGGAGTACCTTGGAGGCCTAGTGGTTAAGGTGCTGACCACGCCCTGCAATATCCCAGGTTTGAGTCCAGCTGGGGACCTTTATTGCATGTTATTCCATCTCTTTCCCGCATTTCCTGTCATCTCTCTACTGTCAACTCACTAATAACGGCATTAAATGCCCAAAACATACTAAAACCCCCCAAAAAGAAATAATCTGGTTTAGAGAAAATCGATGAATAAAAGATTAGAACGTTTGGGTGGCAAGCATTAAAACTTTTGGCAACAAAGTATTTCCAGAAAAATGCTCTGGATGTAATATTATATTTCTGTTGGTGTTGCCTAGTGATAAGACCATTCTATAGGTTAAAAGAGGTTACAAGTTTTACAAGTGTATTATCATATGTATTATTGAATTTGTCAACTACTGACTAAAGATGCCAAATAGATATTGGCTTATTCAATGTAAATCTGTAATCCCAGTAAATTTACATGTCAGGGTTTGGAGAAGCATATGGCACATAGCATTGTCAGCATGTTTATATACATTTCCAGCCAAAGGTATCTGAAATCTGATGTTTGTCAAAAACAATCTTGGACCCATTTCCACATATTAGGCCCTGTACCTCCAAAGTGCTGCTCTCACTACACTCCACTGTTATGGTTAGTATAGTCCACAAACTGTTGCATATGCACCACATGATCAATGTGTCAAGTGAAGCTACATTGTGTTGAAGTAATACAATATTTAACAAAAACATTCTCTCACTATAGTGTAGTTTCTTTCATAGTTTATTAGATGTTTTTGTTGAAATTCTGGGAAACAAACACACACATGCATAAATAAAGATAATCAGTCACGCACACCCACTCACATACACAAACATGCAATCACATGTTTGGTCGGTCACACACAAAGGAGTACATAAGGATCCGTCCCAGCGACGACTACTCCAACCACTAACCACTGTAGAGAATCTGTGTAACAAAGAGGGGAACTCCAGAGAATCTGGGTCGTTGCGACTCCATCAGTCTCTGTGTCCTGACTGTCCACAGCAACTTGTGTAAGATACATGGACCTCCCTGGACCTCCATCTCAATGTAATTGATCAAGAGCATAATAGGGTATTGAGCCAGAGTGAGATGAAGATTCAATTAGCATCGACTGTGTGTTTTCTAATGAAATTCTCAGCACCATTATCGTCAGATCAAAAGAGTGGAGAGCAAAGAGCCAAAGACTCAGCGCTGAGAGAGAAAAAAGGGAGTTTGTGAACAAGGAAGAAGAGAGACATGTGAGATAGTCAGAAGGCGAAGGTGTTCGAGGAGCGTTTGTTTGATTTAATCAAGGAAGAGTGGGGGAGCTGATTCATGCTTTCAGTTTTAACCTCTAATCTGGATGCATGGATATACATATATATTATTAGCAATGGTGATGCTGTCCTGCTTCATTTTTCCATAAGCTCATATTTTTAGAATAAAGAAAGCAAAGACAAAGCAAATATTATTAGGTAGCTGAGATTATAACAGTGCACCAGTAATACAGCAGTCAATAAAATGTGAGGAAGCCACCTGGAGGTTTAGGTGCAACTGAAAAATGTTTGCTCAGATGTGCAATACTTCCTTTGCTTGTATGATCAAACAAACAGAAATCTGTCAGTCATATTACCTCTAATACAATAGTTATTTTCCTTCTCAGTTTCAGGGTAAATGTAATCAAAAATAATATCAGATACCTCCTTTGGATTCTATAACTGTACATACCAACTCCCTCAAAAAGAGTCCAACATTATCATCATCTTAAAAATGTTTCACGGTTGGTTTTCATGTTATAATTGAATCCATAACCAACCTTCCTTCAATATATTTCAGAAAATTAAAATTACATATCTTCAGAGAAAGCTTGGCCACGAATTCCCAGTCAGAGAGAAATGTAACTTAGTTCATTATAGTGTCCTTGCTGAGTTAGATAGCATGAATATGCTGCACAGCTTGTGCCCTGCAATTGTGCTTCTAGCTCTGAAGGAAAACATTCACCCAGTAAAAGACAGACAGTTTAAGAGATTTTAATGTGCTTTTTCATACAGTATATTGTATGCATATCCAGCATAGCATTTCTCATACATATAACTCTCTTATATCCAGGGTTTGAAACGTAGAGCTGAGAGGATGATTAACAGTCAGTCTACCATAACATTATGTCTGCCATACAGTGATGGCACAGCACAGCCGCCTCAGAGGCTCCCTTTATATTCGGAGGGCGTAATACTGATTCCAGCTGTTTTCAACTGAATTCTCCAAATGCAAAAAGTAATGACACTGAGAAACAAATATCTAAAAACAGTAAGTGTGCTGAGGTTAAGTACATTATTTACAGAAAAAAAATCAAATAAAAACAGAAGTTAACAAATACAAAGTTGGAAAAAAAGTCAGCCATATCCTAACCATCCATAACTCTGATTATACTTGATTTAAATCCACAATTCACAGCAGTTAAGAGGCAAAAAACTGTCCCCTGCTTCTTCATCATAATCAATATGACTATCATTTCCATCATCATCATTATAATCATCATCGTCGTCATTAACATTGTCTTTTTTTTCCCTTTTTAGTTCAGTCTCACGTACTTATCCAAAGTAAGGGTGCTCACTTTGGAAGTTGTAGTCCGGACACACTTTTTGAACCAGCTTGTAATCGATGCTAAAGAAAGAGATGAAGATGCAGATCACCTTGAAGGGTTTGGCACAGAGCCAGGCAGCGTGGGACTGGGTGTGCTCTGTGAAGCAGGTCTGAGATGGATCATACAGGCAGGGTTTGGGCTTCTTGGATCTGTTGGTTTTCTCATACTCCACCCGACAGTTAAAGGTCTTTGCCTCTTTGTGGTCAATGGTGGACTGCTGGGTCTCCTGGATCTGGACTTCCGGCTGGGTGTGGGGGTGCAGCTGCTGCTGCTGGAGGACCTCAAACTCCACAACTTTGGTTGGCGGCACGATACTGACCGACACATTCCCCAGGCTGGACGAGTTGTGGCGGAAGTAAACAGTGAACGTCCCATTGATGTGGTCCACAATCTTCCCTGTCACCAACAAGCTGAACTTCATGGTCTTGACATTGAAGTAGAAGTCTCCCCAGCCGAACATCTTCTTGGTCTTCATGGCTGTTTTTAGTGAGGGCTTGCGCTTAGAGCGGTAGCCTGTCTGGTCCAGGAGCAGGGACTGGTTCCGGGCTGAGTCGTATGGGTTAAAGAAACTGTAGGTGGGTGGCTTGGATTTCATGGGTGTCTGGTCGATGGAAGTGGAGAAGATACGTGTTTGGTACGGAGGCTTAACCACTCCCCCTGTAGTTCCTCCCACTGTTCCTCCACTCATGCCATATGGAAGAGTCTTCATCACCGACCCCACTGGGCCCAGGTCAGAGAACTCCACTTGCTTCTCCAACCCTTGGACCTGGAGAAAAGAGAAATAGACAGAAAGAAGACAATGGGTCCAAGGCTATTAAATTTGTATTTTCACATATTCTCCAGGAGACTTTCCTCCCAAGAAAGACGACAGCATCAGTCGTTTCAGCAAATACCCAAAAACGACCCGTTTACATTCAAGTGACAAAGCCTGTAGGAATTAAGACTCTTGTCCATGGGGAGCAAAGGAAGAAGTACGATATCATTATAGTTCCCTAACCTTAACCAAGTGGTTATTATTGTAACCATGACGACGAAGGTCCCCTAACTTTAACAAAGTATTAATTTTAACCCAAATTCTTTCCCCAAACCTAACCAAGTAATTTTTGAGCCTAAACCTAACCAAACCTTAACCATAGCGATGTAAGACTATAAAACTGATTTTATTATATTTTTGTATCGGAAGGCACTAACAAACTGTGTTGCCAGGCCAATATGGGTGTCAGATCAGAAAACACTTAAATGTGTTGTTCTGGAGGGCTTGTACAAACAAAATATTTTGTCATTTCATTTTGAGGACTTGTTGTCTTCCAGAGTTACACATAAATCTCAACTCTTATGAAATTTTTTCATGGGTCAAAACACAATGTCATGCTGGGCAAATGCTGTACATTTCTATTAATCTTGTTACGTTAACTTGCACTGCATGTTTTAATTGGCCTTGCAGCACAAAACGTATTACTTAGTTAGCTGCAACATGTAAAATACAACTCCAATAATATTAAATTGAGCTTGCTATAGTTTAAAATGGATATTTCGACAGCAGCCAATGTGGGAAATCGAATTTCAGAACTGCTCAAACTTGTAAGAAAGCTGACCAAAATTTCTGACATGCCAAAAATCCACGTGAGCGTCCAAAAGCCAGACTATTGATTGTTTGGGAAATAGATCAGGTGTCGGGACCCTGGGAGTTGAACCAGCAACCTGCAACCAGTTCTTTACCTCTAACCCACGCTGAAGAGATCAGAGAGTAAATTATCCACAAATTTACATAAAGTCCAGTCCAATCTTGCAACAGTCTGGACAAAACCTAATATAGAGAAGAAATTCCATTATGGTCCATTTCATTTTACACACATTATCATAATCTTACATGTTGTAAAGATCACCCTTCTGCAGAGATCTTTTTACCTCACATGATTTTTATTTCCACAAGCCTCCAAGTTGTTAGATGTTGCAATGTTTCATCTCTTGCATTCAAGAAAACAAAACCATCTATTTTTGTTAACACACTTTAATTTTGTTGTCAGTGTTGCTCCAGAGAGAAAAACAACCCTGCATGTAAGGTAATAGATATGAGCCTTTGTTAGTTCAGACAGCTTTCTGCCTTTAATCCACAGCCTAGGTGGTTATTCACTGGGCTGATTGACTGAAAATCTTCCTCTACTCTCTTTCATGTCTCGTCAATCATATCACTGCCATGCTCCTATCCATATGTATATATGTACACACACACACTTTAAAACACACACACATTTGAGCACACAGACACATTCGCACACATGCAAACTTCAAGCTTGAAGCTGTCATGAAGTGACAGCGAGAAGTATTACAACTATTTGCAGGGGTTACATGTGCTTCCCCCGAGGACGTATTTGGATGGAGTTTAAAACCGTTCTCCTAGTGGGTAAACAAACTAAAAAGAAAAAATAGAAAACAGCATTTCTAAACAAGTACAGGGTCAGATCTTTGTGTCTCCTCACGCAAGGACAGTTTCTGTCTCCCTTCATTCCTATCCAGGGCAGTGGAACCGACAGGTTTGTGCCAAAGCTCTCCTCATCTTTCATCAGTCATTGAACCTAATAATAACTCCATATTGCTATTCGTAGAGGCAACAGTGTAGCGCTCAATACAGCTCCTAATGTATTCAGTCATTCAATTAATGTATCTACGTCTGCTGGCCATTCATTAACACGCCCGCAGAGCTGATTTCTAAGTAGATTGATTGAGGGGAAATAACTGAAAGTTTATTGACCACTGGCGTAATGAATTACCAAAAAAAAGAAAGGTGTTGATAAATGACCAGTGACTGGGATAATGAGCTACTGAAGATTTTTAACAGAACCTGACTCCCTTTGGTGCCATGACAGGAGGTCTGTGCAGTGGTCTTGCAATTTTTAAGCTGGTGAATTGGTGATGTGAGCTGACTTTGCTGTTGACAAGGTAGGACTAAGCTACAGTTGATGGCAGAAAAACATCAGAATACGGACAGCAACAAACAGTGTGTACATTGCATGCAAGATGGGGACTTCCTGTGAATGCGCTGTCAGCAGTGCTGTCAGCTAGCTCCATGTGTTGCCATCTGTCAGGCTAACACTCTGCCGGTGCAGTCCTAATCATTTCTCTTGCTGATGGCACAGAGCTCGAACTAGCACCATCATCATAATCCTTAACCATCTTCAGCAGCAACATCACACTATGAACCTCAACCTAACCTTCAGGGTCAACTGTGTGAAGCTCAGAAAAAATTTTATGATGGGGTCTGAGGTCGGCGTGAGTCTTTCTGAGGGGGAAAAAGCAACTGTAGACAGTCAGCAACTTTAACAAACATCGATTGAGTGGGAAAAGATAAGTATGGAGAGAGGGCTTCTTCTGTGGCACGAAAGTAATAAAATGCCAACAGAAACCAATAAATAGATGGACTTTCTATTAGCATAAATATGAAATATTTTGTGCTGGACAGTAAATCAATTTAAAGGGTAAGGATTTGTTAGAAGAAATATCAGATATTTTCTCTTGACATGAAATCCATAAGCTATAGACTTTTTGCAAAACAGCAGATGTTTGTTATAAGGTCATATCAGGCTGCCGCAACCAGCGAAAGATAGACGGCTTGAAAAATACAACTTCATGCTTTTCTTCCTCCTCAGCCTCTATTCAGTTAGGCGACAATGAGTGAGAAGTAACTTGTAGAGCAATAGCCAGAGGGATGTTGCCGGGGTGATGAAGAGGAGAGAAAACACACAGGTGCACGCACACGCACAAACACACAGCAGACACATTATATTTACACACTGAGCAACTCAACTAGAGAGATTTGTAGATTACAGTTGAAAGGAACTTGAGCAGTCATCAGTCACACCTAAACTAACACCATCATACGATAAACAATAAGAATAACAATAATACACATTATGATATAAGCCTTTTGGCGGATGGTGTCACCCAAAGTACATTTTAGTCCCATATATGACTTTAGTTTACATCAGTTACTTTAATCTAAATCTACTGTAATTCTGGGATTTTGCAGGTAAATCACCTCAGCTGTATCTTTTTTTACACATATTATGTATAGATTTAGTCCTATTTATGCTTATGTTTAATAGTCTTCATAAACTAATCTAAAGGTTCATAATCAGGCATCTGTCTATATTTGACACTAATGTTACATCTAATTTTAGTGTGATCTTCATGTTAAATTTAAGAACAAAAATGATTAAAGTAATTACAAAGTTCTGTATCAATAACATAAAAACAGAAACGACAGAAAAGCTACTAAAGCTACTAAGCTAAAGTAATTTCAGGGTTAGCAGGATTAGCACCAGAATCCCCAAGGTCACTGTTAGATATAGAGGCTTGTAATGGCAACCATCTGGGAGATCACATTTTGCTTGCCACACTATTTAAAATGTCCATCTATGGTTAAGTAAATTTTGTAATTACAGTGGGATAAACCAAAAGTTATGTGTAAATTATGCATGTTGTTCAAGAATGTCTTGCCTCTGATTAAGTATTTCATGTTCGCTGGCACCTCTGTGAGCTAGATGCTAACATCAGTATGCTGATGTTTTAGCAGGTATAATGTTTACCATGTTCACCATCTTTGTTTAGCATGTTAGTATGCTAACATTTGCTAATTAGCACTAAATACAGAACAGTTGAGGTTGATGGAAAGAAATGTCATTAGTTTTGCAAGTATTTTGTCATAAACCAAAGTATTGGGTAAATTAAAAGTTCATTATAATATTTAATTTCATGGAAATCCATCTCATTGTTGTTGAGATATTTCATGCAAAACCACAAAAGTGAACCTCATGGTGGTGCTAGAGGAAAAGTCAGGGAATCACAAAAGTCATTAGGATTCATCCTCTGGGCACCATGAATGTCTGTACCAAATTTCATGACAATCCATCCAATAGAGATATTTCAGCCTGGACCAATATGGTGGACTGACCAACCAAGCGGCGTTCCTAGAGCCAAGGCACTAGCATGGCTAATACTGTGAATCTAAATATGATAAAGTAAAATTTGCTGTGAGAATATGAAATTGCAGGTGAAAATTAGCTTTATGATGTACCTTACAGGAAACATAGATGTAACCCAAAGAAGCTACACAACGCTAAGGCTTTACCTTCCCACTCTCTACTATGGCATTCAATATGAAGCAACCGTGCCAAGAAAAACAGCTCCTTTAACAAAGACAAACCATCTCAAGAATGTGTAACTTTCAACCCATTCAGCCCACTCGAAAGGTAAAGGTCAGAGAAAACGTGACTTGGGGGATGCTATGGGTTTCCTCTTGTGGCTATTCGGGGCTCCCAACCTGCAAAGTTCCCCACATAGTGAAACTTTACATGTGTCAGCATGGCATTAGTGTTTCCTCCATTTAGGAATGAGATTCCTGTTTGGTAGTGTGCTAGGGGAAATCGTAACAGAAGATGGAATAAGTATTGTGGTGGACTTATACATATGTATGATACAGGCAACTCAATAAAAGCACAATCATAGAAAGAACAATCAGATTACTGAGCTTGGGAGATAGAGGGAGATAGTGAAGAAAATGTTATTAGTGGACAAGTGAGATGAGGACAGGAGAGAGTAAGGAGATATTGTACATTTTCTAGGAATGGGGAACATTAATCTTCTTTAACTTCATTTGGAGGTTCATATGAGCAAAAAGCATCTTTAGTTGCTGCTCAGATGGAAGGCCTATGACCTACTTGGAAGTACATGAAAAAATGAAATGTAGGGATTGTTAAATGAGGAGATTATGAGTGTAGCTCAGACAGCGAGAGACCATGAGTGACAGAAAAAGAAGATGAGACACATATACTGGCAGATAGAGAAGAGTTTAGAGAGAGTGAAAGATAGACTGCGCAGTGAAGGGCTTCACACTAACTTATTAAATAAGAGAAGGTCAGATGAGCTCTAGAATTGACTGCTGAAACCTGATATATCACATGCCACCACAATTAAGATCTCTTTTCATTATTAAGGAAGATTTGGATCAATGGTAGCACCTCTGTCTCTGCTCTCCCTTTCTTTCACACTCTCCGTCTATAGGGTATCTGATCCTGCGTTGGCAGTTCGCTCACTCCCACATTCATCCATAACTTCCACACCTCCTTGATAGCGAGACTATTCGGAGGAAATGGACCTTGCTCACCGGCTCCCCAACACACATCCGACTCCCTCTCCTGCCTCCTGCCCTCCTGTCCTTCCCTCGAGGACTGATGAGAAGATGAGAGCTGCTTGTCAAGAAGCTCTCTCCCAGGCTTGTTCCTTTGTTTAATTGGAGTTTTATTGGTGACAATCAATTCATTGCTATCTGTGCTCCAGGCTGCATTGATCTGCTGTCACAGAGAAGAGTCAAATGTACAGTTCCACTCCCACTGCACTACAAACCACAGGCTCTGATGCCAGCTACTGATAGTTTTTTTTAAATTTCTGTTTCTACTACTTTACTGCTTGTTGTGATTAGAAGCACGAATGGCTTTTGTTTTTTTCAAATTTTTCAGGTTTACCTCACATTTCCTCTAGAAGAGTAAGGGAAGCAGCAAACTATTTGTGGGCAGCCAGAGGACACTAATTCAGGATAAGATGTTTTAAAGCTGAATGCACATCAGTTTTTACTTTGAAGTCACTGATTACTTTAAATGCTCCTTCACCATTTCTGAAAGAGGTACATATAATAAATCTGTTCAAGGTGCTGGTGGAAAGCTGAACATCTTAAAGTAAAAAGTTATCTCATTGTAGTTCTGAACTTGATGAAATTTGTACGTTTGTAAGTTTCTAACTATACCATTGATATTGAGGTATGAATTGTGAGCAAGACCCTGAAATTTCAATGACTTTCATTTCAGCTATTCCATTTCAGGTATTTACATAATGTTGAGATCCTGAATGCCTTACAGTGACTGAACAGGTGAAAAGATCATTATTTAGGGAAATCTCCACAGGACTTCATCTCTGCTTTTTCTCCATGATGTAGTTCTGTTGGCTTCACTGGGCAGTGACATCCAATGCACGCTGGGGCAGTTTTTTGCAGCCGAGTGTGAAGCAGACGCGATGAGGGTCAATGTACTCTTTTAGGAAACAGTGGCTAGGCCCCTTCAGGTTGGGAGAAAGTAGCTGCCCCAAGTATCTTGTCGACTCTTGGTGACAATTGAAGGTAAGATAGACAGCAAGATCAACAGGTAGATTGATGCACCATCCACAGTGATGCGGACTGTGGTGGAGACGATGGAACGGAGGCTGAAGGTGAAGCTCTCAATTTTCCAGTTGATCTATGTTCCAGCCCCTACCTGGTTATGATCTCTAAGACCTAATTTACATTTAGCCACTTGATAGCTACGCAATCTTAAAAAAGCTAAGGAAAATACATCCAAAAAGCATTTGAGACGGACTGAAATCCGATTGCTCAAACCACCTTGCGAGATGGCTGGTGATTGTGTGGGTGAGGAAGCAGCGTGAATGACAGCCTGGGAGGATGATGAAACTCTTGTCTCGCTCTGAGTCCATAAATGTGATTCATCTGTGTGGTTGAGTTAGTTGATGGATAATTGTTGCATTAGCTAGCTAGCTAAATTGTTATTATTGCAACTAATTTGCTAAAATTTACAAGCTCTTCTTCTGGAGTTACCATCCAGATTCAGGTGCATTACCACCACCCTGTGGGCTGGAGTAGGGCCAACCTGCATCTGTATGTAGCCTAGGAAAACCAAGAAGAATTGCAATCAGATTTGTGAGCTCGCCAATGAAGACGCATATGTCGCTAAGTGTAAACAAAAGTGTATTAAATAGCGGATACATGTGGTTGACATCACAGTGTCTGGTAAACAAAGTGGGGACCCAAAAACAGACTTGGAGATCTGAAAGCCTTCATTGGCAACAGACAGGCAGGTCTGAAACAGGCGAACAAACAGGACATCAAGAAAACATGTTTCCAGTAGGTAGCAGGTAACTGGTACAAGCAACAGGTGGACAGAAATTACTTTAAAGATACTAAGGCACGATATGGATACGGAAGATATGGCCTAAGAGCAAATTGAAGAGAAAGCTGCATTCTAGATAAACTGACACTGATTACTGATAAGATGCAGCTGGGCAGGTGATCTCGCAGAGGGGTAAGGACCTAAGACATCCAGAAGGAGCTTAAAGTACAGATGGTGCTACTTGCATTGAAAGGGGCCAGTTGAGGTGCTTTGGGCATTTATTGTTATAACATTATAGACGCCTCCCTGTAGCACCTCGGGGCAGACCCATTGGTCTCATCTCATGGATTACAAATCCCATCTGCCTTATGAACACGGCAGGATCCCCCTGGAAATGTTATAGGACGTGGCTGAAAAGAAGAGTGTCTGGCATACTTTGCTTAGCCTGCTGCCACCACGACCTAGAGCTGAATAAGTGATGAAAATGGATGGATGGATGGATGAGTTTGAACAGAGCTGTCAACAGACATATTAGATATGATAGAAGTTGAAACTATGTCCATTTGGTTAAAGGACATGTCATAATTTTACAAAGTGCTCATTGCTGCTGTAATAATGGAACTAATTTGTGAGGCAAATAAGACAGACAAAGCTGATCTGAACATATTTAGGTGCTGGTAGTGTGGTCCTGTGGCTCAGACATGTTTTCAATTTTACCAGCAGGGACTCCACTCTATTTTGACAACGATCATATATAAAAAAAGAAACTTTTCTTAAAAAAATGACAGAACTAAAAATGACATTTAATTACAAAAGCAAAATAAAGCCAGGAGGAAGAAAGATAAACCAGTAGGGGGGGAATGGAGAGAGAGAGAGGAAAAAGGAGAAAAAGAAAAGGCAGTAAAAGCGATTTCGCAGTCCAGTGGTGTCGCTGGATTATCATGAAAATGAAAGCTACTGAGTCAGGGAGTATCAGGGAGCAAGGAAATGGAGCCAAGACAGATAACACAGTAAGAGAGAAGAAGAAAACGAATAAGAGAACTAGTGTAGAGAAAGCAGAGAGGTCTGTAAGACAATATGAAAAGAAAGTGCAAAGAAAGAGACAAAAGGTAAAAAGACAATATATATACGACACACAGTGAGATTATGAGTGCAATAAGCCAAAAATGAGAATCACTTCACCCCATAGAGAATAATCAGAGGTTTCTTGAGAAGTAATATCTGTAATATTGTTTCGAGAAGACCAGCTCAGCTCTGAAATAATTTTTAGTTAAAGAAGGGAAGAAGAAGAACTCTTTCCCAACATGTAAAAAGTATTCTGGTTGATCATGAGCAAAGGTTTCACATAGAAGAATCTGTACTTTCTGCATAGGTCAACATCTTGTAGCATACATCTATATAATCTATATCAAAGTGTTGTTTGGATCAATCATCAACTAACGAAAGAAAGAAAGACAGAAAATGTCATTAGAGGTTGGACAGGTTGAGAGACAATTTACCACAGTTATAAAGGGTTTATCTACCTTCCTTTACCTTTACTATTATAAAGCAAATCTACCACCTTGCTAAAAGTCAAATAGAACACCAGAATATTCTGCAGTTGCCCCATCATGCACAAAGACAGTCATGCATTTAAAGAAATAGTTCACCATTTTGGGAAATACGCCTATTTGCTTTCTTGCCGAGATGAGAAGATCGATACCACTCTCAAATTAGCTGGTTAGCTTAGCTTAGTACAATTTCACTATTGCAGAAAACAGGGGGAAACAACTAGCCCGACTCTGTCTGAAGGTAACAAAATGGACCTACCAGCACCTCTGATACTGACGTTATATCCTGTTTGTTTAATTCGTACAAAAACCGAAGAGCAAATAAAAACAACAAGTTTTCATATACTGGACTATTTCTTGGCAGTAACTTCCTGAAGTCTCCCTTGGATGCCTGCTAACCTCATGGTGACATCAAAACTAGACTAGGGGTTTCCACGTGTTTCTAGTCTTTATGTTTGGTTAAGATAACTGGCTGCTGACTGTAGCTGTATATTTAAAGGACAAATAAAACAGTGGTATCAATCTTCTCACCTAACTCTCGGCACAAAAGCAAATAAGCATATTTCCCAAAATGTCTAGCTATTTCTTAAAACACTCTTTTCCCCTCTTTTCTTGGTAACTAGTCAGGTCACATAATGATGCCCAGGGTCTACAGCAAACTGTACAGCTATATAGTATGTTGCAATCACAGTCTGAATTCAGAAACACATTACCATAATCTAACAATCCCTTTTACCATTACTCATTAAGATCAATGCAGCTTCCGTCTTTGCATCATAGTCTTAACCTGTCCCAACTGTCACACTCAGCAGTAAACTACTTGAGTGCACACTAGGATTGCAGTGAAGTGAATCACAATTTTAAAAGGAAGAAGGCAACCACAAACTGGAGATATGACGAAATTAATTGTTTTTCCCTCATTGGAAAAAAAGCACTGACGTACTGCCTCTACAGCACAGGGGAATAAAGGAAGGCTATCTACTCACATAGATTAACTGCGCTAAACAGACCATACCGCTCTTGTTAACACCACCTTTTGTAAAACAAGGTGGGATTATGGAACTATGTAAGATATTAACCCAGGGGAGTATGAATCACTGCCAAATAAGCATAAAATGCTTACAACACATTGGGCATCAGTGCCAGCATTGTGTGTGGGAGTTTTCATTCATGTGCGTCCACGTACACTTGTTCATTATGAATCCCAAATGTAACAGCCTAAACAAAACACTAGGACTATAACAGTCCTCCAAAAAAATAAATTTAAATATAGCAACAATCCTTTAAGAAGATCATTAATATTAGTCAATATGAGGGATAATGATAGCAACAAAACTGCAGCTGACACTTTGTGGCTGGATTGCCATCCTCAGGGCATACAGTTATGCATATGTTAATTTTGCAAAGCATAAAATATCAGTGGTATTGGCCACATTGCCCTCATTGAAGGACAGGTATTGTACTAAGGCTACAACCAGGTACCATGATACAATGAGATCTGCAGTGGAGCCACATAACTGGGAGGAAATCATCCAAAAATCTCATACAAGCCAACAGCATACATGTAGCACAAACCACTGCATAAAACAATTAGTGTTATTCCACAAACCTTCAAACCAGCTGTGCAACCAAATGAGAGATTAATGACGACCTGTTGCTGAAGCCACCATTCTACCTTGAATGCAGTTAGCAAAGTCGTAAGAGGAAATCTATGTGAACATTAAGGCTTTGCAGGAATATGAAACTACCAGGAAGATGAACTGATGTAAGTTTGACCATGTTATTTTCATGCACTACAACTCTATAATTATTAACATTTATTTAATTTCATTTAAAGAGGAGTCTACATCTCACTGTTTAACATGTATATTTTCTTTGTTGAGACATTCGGAAAATGTGTCAAGAAAGCGAGCAAGGGCAGGTATGCTGTATGTAATCAAGGGAATGCCAGGGTTTCTAGGGACTGATTCCTGAAAATGCTGGCTGTCTATCTTGGCCTTTGAAAGTAAGACTCATATGGACGTCCTATAAAAGTGGAAATAAGGACACACAACCTTAGGAAAGTTAATAACGGTTAACGATTACGCTGCAAAGAATGTGTTAGAATAAGATGATGTGTAACGATGTAGTTACGGTCGCTCATTTTGTTTGAATATCTCCCTTGGTCATTACTAGAAATGACTAGAATATTAATGTATTAAAACAAAATAAAATTTACAAAATTGAAAATAAAAAACACACAAATTGTGGCTTGGTGAACTACTTGATTCTCACATTCTCTCTCAAGTATTTTAGTATTTGCCCTAACCTTATAATTATTTTTTTTTAAATCAGTTACAAAACGAACTGAGAAAACACAGCTAATGTCTCATATCCTGCATTTCTCTAACTTCTCTATGCTGTCTCCTGAAAGGTAGACAAGGGAGGGAGTGAATAAAAACCGCAGTATGCTTTATCTATAAAGTCATTAGAAGATTTTGCTCTCAGGAGCCTGACGTCAGTGGCCATAGATCAACTGTGTGCAGTAGTCCTCCCTTGTTCCTCCTATCTTACTGATCACATCAGATCAGCATGCCGCAGTGTTTTTGCCTGGCTGGGTGGGTGGGCAGACTTCCCACATGTCTCCAGTGATGCCATGGGCCCTGATCAATCACCTGAGGCAACTCTTTGGAGACCCATCGAAGAGGCAGGGAGGGACGAAGGAGCGGGGAGGCATTGGTGGAGTGAGGGTGTCTCGTTTGCATGCGGGATGGCAGGCAATGCATCAAAAGATGACAGCTATCCCATTCTTCCGTAAATAAGAGCGGTGAGACTCTTGCTGGCTGTGCCTTAACTTTAATCATTCATCTAAATAACTGTTCCAAAAGTCTGCTACCAGAGGGGGCCCCAGCGCCAGGCACGCTGCCATGGGCATGGGGGAATATGAAAACTGACGTTGTGCTCCTGGATTTCTCATTTGTAAACGTGTAAACATATATTTGACTCAGATTGCAAAAGCAAAAAAGCGCTTGTCCTCATCACCCACAACCCTCCCTCCCCTTCTCTCACTCTCTCTCTCTCATAGATTTATGTATTGAAAGACTGAAATTCATCGAGGTTAGAATAAGCAAGAAAGGAGGAGGTGAAGGGTACTCCGGCTCTGGCAGCATGAGTGACGTTTTGAGCAGCTAAGTGACAGTGATTGATGCCCTCTGTGTTTTGCAACTTATCAAGCGCATATACACTCTCACTCTGCAAACAGATAAACAGCAGAAACATTTGAGATAAATAAAGAATCAAATAAACACGAGGGACTGGCAAAGAAAAAAAACAACCTATCTGCATAATGAATAGACAAGATGTAAAGAAGGAGGGAGAAGAGAGGCAGAGATTCCCAGCGGGTGAAACTGAGCCTGGGAGACGTCAGTTGTGGAGGGATACAGGGACACATGGGCCTGTGACGACTGCGACAAGTCACCCAGGCGGCAAAATAAAGCCCAGCTTCCTCAGATTTGTTTCCAGTGCTCATCAGTAGGAGCGCTGGATGACGGATGGACTGGCACTGGGCGCAACATGAGCGTGTCAAAGTTACTCACCATAATAAAGACCTGCTCTTTTTCCTTCCATTCGCTTCCCTTTTTTTCCAGCCACCTGTGGTCTCACTGCCTACAACCTATTTCATTTCATTTCAATCTGCCTTTGTTTGTCTTCCTTCACCCCTCAATTCCTCCATCCTTCCTTTATTCCAATCCACCTCTGATCTGTTTCCCATTTTTCCCTTTCTTCCTTAAATTCCTCATCCTTCTTTTATTTCTTTCTTGCATCCTTCCATGCCTTCCAACCATCGACCACGACTACAACATGACTGGAATTATGAGTAGCTCATTTTTCCTTCCTTAATACTTCCCTCATTCTTCGTTCTTTTCTCCATCCAAACATCCATCCAAACATCCGACATAACAGGAATTATGACCTCATCCTGACACTTCATCCCTTCCCAAATTTTCTATCTCTCATCTGTCCTACATCCCTCCATTCTTGCTTAATTTCTTCCTTTATTTCCCCCTTATTTGTGTCCTTCCCAGCCTCCATCTAACCATGGCTAAAATTGCGACTAGCTCCTGATGCTTCCTTCCCTAATTCGTTCCTCATTCTGTCTCCATCCTTTCTCCCTTTAGTTCCTCCTTTTCCATCATCCCATTCATCCATGACTAGAATTACAACTTGTTTCTGATACTTTCTTCCTGAATACTTTGATCTCTCCATCCATCGTTTCTTACCTAAATTTCTAATTTCTCCATCCTTTATGTCCTCCTTCCTTGTGTCCTCCCACGTCTCCATCCTTCCATCAGTCCACCCATATATGACCCATATATGTGAATTGTGACTAGCTACTGATACTTCCTCCTTAATTCATCCTCCAAATTTCCTCAATCTTTCCTCCCTTCCTTTCTTTATTTCCTTCATCCTTCCTTTTCTCCCTCCCTTACATTCATTCACCCACTAATCCAGGACTAAAAGACCAAAGCTATAACTAGCTCCTAATTCTTCTTCATATTTCCTTAATTTCTTCCATCCATCTTCCTTAATTCATCCCCTCAGTTCTTTCTCTCTTCATTCATTTTTTCATCCCCATCCTTCCTTCCTTTGTCTCCTCCTCTGTCGTTCAAAAGTTCCATCCTTTCATTCATTCACGACTAGAATTACAACTTGTTTCTGATTTTTCACCCTTCTAATGCCCTTCCAGCCTTACTTTCTCCCTTCATTTTCTCATCTCTCCATCTTTCTTTCCTTTCTTTCCTCTTTTCTGGTGTTCTTTTATTTCTGGACCGTTCCATCTATCCATTCAAAAACCTCCTGATACCATCCTCCATCTTTCCTTCCCCAATGACTTTCATCCCTCTCCCATCCCTTTCTTCCTTCATGTCCTTATCTTTCAGTTCTTCCTTCCCTTATTTTCCTGCATGCATCTATCTATTTGTCCCTCCACCCTTCTATGTCGACATTACCAGAACTGTGACGAGCCCCTGATAAATCCTTCCGTAATTTCTTCAATCCTTCATCCTTAATTCCATCCCTTCATTCTTCCCTCCTTCCCACTTTCCTTTCATCTTGCTGCCAGAGCCCAAGACTCCTAGTCTCTCTCCCTGATTTGGGGAGTCAGCCGACTTTTGGAATGTAATAGTATGATTAGACCAAGATGAAGACTAAGCGTTTCCATGTCTGCTCCTTCCTTGCTGTGAAGGATGCTCTCCATGCGGTTGGGGCCT
The DNA here is from genome assembly GCF_020085105.1 of Siniperca chuatsi. Classification (NCBI taxonomy): domain Eukaryota; kingdom Metazoa; phylum Chordata; class Actinopteri; order Centrarchiformes; family Sinipercidae; genus Siniperca; species Siniperca chuatsi. Next base: position 12,460,099 of record NC_058043.1, read on the forward strand.
AAACCAAGTGGGGCAGAGTGGGGCAGAGTGGGGGCAAAGCTCAAACCTGCGAGGGGATACATGGCTCTCCGACTCGGGCTGATGGCAAAGTTAATTGGAGAGAAAACAGTGGGAGGTGCCAATGAATAAAACCCCTCAGAGATGCTGGCAGCAGGGCACGGCGACATTCCCCTGTTCAAGGTTATGCACACACACAAAAACACACACCTGCTACTGAGGCTGAAGTGACAAGGCTCCTGTTGAATTATTTGCATAGAAAGCACAAGATTAGCTCCAGCATGACTTTATTTTGTGAGAGTAATTTGATTAAAAGGAACTGAAAATGAAATGATAGGTAAGATAGATGAAGATAAGACAACACATACACATTCGGGCACACAATGTATAGTAAGTTTTCTCCTCTTCTGCCTTTTGGATGCCTTTGCCAGTGTATAAATCACCCGGCTTCAAGGACGCAGCATTGGGACCCCTAACTGGGATCTTTCACATCCACCATCTGGACGCAGAAAATCAGAGTGCTGACCAGCGGCCCTGCTCTCATTCTGTTCCTCAGGTTGAGCCACAAGATGGGGTGGGGGTGGGGAGGTTTACTGTAGATAGAAACCTAATCAATCCAACAACTGGTTAGTGTGTACTGGACTTCATGGAAAATCCTCTCTGAAGAGGAGTTGAATAGAGTAGTAATGATATTTTGAGAGGGAAAGAGAGAGAGAAAGACAAAGGCCAGGACAGACAAATAGAAAGAGAAAGACGCTGTCGGCCTCTGCTCATCCAGAACAGTCCAAACTATTCATTCACACACTCCTCACACACCTCCCTCTCTCTTTCCTCTTCCTTGCTTGCCCTCCTCCAGAGACGGTGTCCTTCCATCAATCGACTTGGTTTCACACTCCGAGACCCAATATCAAAGTAGATTTGAACAGAAATGAGAAACACAGGATTGTCTTTCCACAGACAATTGTGTCCACTGCGGTTATTTGTGTCATGCTATCCACTGGTGGAAGTAGGCCTCTATCGCTCTGGGCCCCTGTCTGCCAGCCTGCTGTCTTTCCATCAGGCTGAAAACATTACTGAGGACAGCAGTATTCCTTTTTCTCTCCCTCTCTACCTGACAGTTGCTTTGTTTTAGCTCAGGTCATCTCACCTGCAGGGTGCTGCCCGGTGGCTGATCACTTGGTCACTGTCAACACCCAGATGTACACACACACACACACACACACACACACGGACAGCATCCTTGGCCGCACCAGATACCCAAAGATCTGGTGTAGTGATAATGCTGAAGCCTATTCTTTAAATGTTGAAACCAGTGAATTAAATATCTGCAAATTAAGCTACTTGATGACGCCACTAAAGATTATTTTCATTACGATTAATCTGCAGATTATTTTCTCAATTAATCATTTGGTCTATAAAATGTCAGGAATGCCCATTACAGTTTCTTGAAACATAAGGCGATGCCATCGAATTGCTTGTTTTTTCTGACCAACAGTCCAAAACCTAAAGATATTCATTTTATTATCACATAAGACAAATACAAACTTCAAATGTTCACAATTGACAAACTGGAAAGAGGAAAAATACCTAAAACAATTAATTATCAATTGATTGACAATTATTTATCTGTCAATTGACTAATTCATTAAAGCTAGGGTAGGTAAGATTTTGAAAGTATCCAACGGAAAAAATCCCACCTCTCCCTCATGCCACTCCCCCAAAACACATTTTCATGCACGTGCAGAGTGCACGCAGGTAGGCAGGCAGGCAGGCAGGCCAGCCAATCATTTCATTCGGAGCGTATTACAGGCCTGTGACATACTGGATTTTTTTTTTCAGTTATAGATTGCTGTCGGGATGTAAAGAGAATTTCAACAAATACTGCAAAAAATGCTTTAGCTTTGGTTATTGTTTAGAGTTTAACAAATCACAAAACACAAACATTTTGATAGGGATCCCTTAATTTTGGTTATTATAGAATTGTGATCAAGTACTGAACAGAACATTTTGCTGTTGAAAAGTAAACTTGTCATTGCTCTCGTTTGGACAAACTATGAAACTGATACACTTGCCTCAAACATATCTTTGGCATTTCCAAACTGCAATTTCTTTCTCACTTATCAGCTAACATATATAATACTGATCTATCTATAATTAGATAATATTGGCTGATATACTGGCCTGGCTATTGGTCTGGCTCTGCTACAGAGATCTGGGAACAAAATGGGACAAAAACATGAGCAGTCAGATGATCAGACACGTTGTAAACAAGCCAACAGTTTAACCAGATTACCTAAACCACTTTTTTTGGAGGTAAAACAAAAAGTGTAATTTTTAATAATAATCTCTTATTACACAGGAAACCTGTGTGCTCAGCTACAGCATGCGAGGTAGGTTTAAAGTTGAACCAAGAAGTCGATCTGTGAACTTGACAACGGACAGATTGAGTCCTTCCTTTTACTTTTGAGTTTAAAACCTGTCTAATCATCTGAGTGCTCGTTTCTTGACAAAGTCCCTGTGTACCCAGATCTTATAAGTAAGAGCATGTCAAAAACAATAACAAATGATGGCCAAACTTACAAAAAAAATTATATGCTTGTTGTAATAAATCTGAATCTTTTAAATGGATCACTTGGTATAAATGATAAGGTAAAATCTCTGACAGTTTACAAATTGTTATCGTCTCATTGCCACATTAGCCAACCCTGTGTGACTTCTGCAAAAAGAAAACCTCTAACGGTTTGTCTCAGGTATAGAGAACCTGTAGCAGAAGATTTGTATAAAGAAAAATTGTGGTGCTGCTATGATAGCTACATTTGTACAGTATTACTGACCTGCTCTCATTCACACTGCTTGTGTTGATTCAACAGTGATTAAAGGCTCTGGACAGACCAAGACTTGTAACTAATAGTCCAGCAGGATCTGTGGTTCAATTACCATGTGGGGCAGCTCTCCTCTGTCCCTGGGCTAGATGCTGAATAGCTTCAGTAAACACACACACACACACACACACGCGCGCGCACGCACACGCACACGCACACGCACACGCACACGCACATCCTTTATAAATGTGATGTCACTGACCAAAGGATATCAACACTGATACATTTCTCTCCCTCGTTTTTTCCTTAAAGATATGTCCAGAAGAAACGTATTGGAAGATTGGATATTGGCACTATCTAAATTAATGTTTTCAGGCCCTGGGGAGGCAAGGTTCGCTGTACCGTCTGGGTGTTTAAAAATCAGAGGACAGCTGATGAAAAGCTTGGCTGAAGCAGTTTATCCACAATGAGAGAGAAAACACAGGAAATTAACAGTGACCTATGAAGTCAATTCCAGCACTTTCACAGAACTCTTTTGACAGTTAGTGGGTGGAAATCTTAACCAATTTGAGCTGAATTCATAGTTTCACTCGGCTGGCAACTGGTCTTTTGTAAATTTGAATCCAAGGACTCATAATGTGCATCTAAAGCAAACAAACTTGATTTACTGAAAGATGTCAGTGATATTATGTTTTGTGTAGCACAGCCTCAGTTTGGACAATATGTGCTTAAAAGGCAACAAAACAAAACCAGCTCGGCCTTGGCATTCAAAAATGATGGATGCAACAAAAATGTGACTAGAAATCTTTTGAGTTTCCCCACTGGTCCAACCAGACCTACAGCGACAAAACTGAACTGACTGACACACGCGTAAATGCTCACACGGCGTAAACACAAGACGGGTCTAAGGATCTGGCTTGTTTCCAGAGCAGATGGGTGGGTTGGGTTGGGGAGTGGGGTGGGCCTGGTGGGTGGGGGGTGCAGGAGAGCGTCAATCTGTCATTTCTAACAAGCCAGGAGACTTGGAGCCAGGGCAGGTCACAGACACAGGACACACACACACACACACACACACACACACTCCTCGTCCTTACGCAGGCAGCGTCACATTCCAACTGTGGCATTCCTGCTAATTAGAACACAAATTAATGATCCAAGCAAGTGAGACAGGCTGACTCTCCCTCCCTCTAGTCAACATTTAGCCTTCCTCCCCATTGCATCTTCCTCTGCGTTGGCTTCTCATTCTTATTCCTCTTTTCCTTTTCTCTCTTTTAAAAAAAATTAATTTTCTCTTTGTCTCTTTTTGCGCTTTCTCCTCCTCCAAGACAGGTGAGAGAAACATTCTGGGAAAGTTGTGTAAACACAACCTGTTTCTAATTTATCAATTAAAAAAAGGCATTATATGCATACTCAGATTTTGTTGTAATAGGACTATATAGGCAGGCAAACTCAGTATCTTCTTTTTTATCTTTCTGAAAACTCACTTCTATCTTATGGATTTTTCTTAACTTATGGTATTTGTTGTAATTATTTAAATATTTAATCTTGTTCTGTTATCTTATGTTTTGGATGTTCTTTTGTTGTTTTTTAAAAAAACCTTTATTATTTGTTTTTATTGTAACTTTGTTTTGAAAGGTTCTATATAAATAAAGTTATTATTAGGTACAAAATCTGTCCAGGAGATTCTGTAGAAGCTTTTACACGCTGAAAATAAAGTCATCAACTGCCATTAAAATAAAGCTTATAATCCAAAAAACTTTAACTTTTCAACGAAAATTAGTCCAGTTTTAACAGACGGCTAGACATCTTTTCTGCTGCTTCAACAACAAACTGAGACTTTGGTAAAAAACGGGAAGTGAAAGCCACAAGCCTCTCTTTCATGAAATCAAATCTACTTTTATAAATAACCATTAAATTGTCAGCATGCCGATAAAGGACCGACTAGGGAAACCTGATGACCGAATGGTCTGCCTACATGAGGTAGGTATATCTCTTAACTCTCTTACCTAGCTACTCCATACAGCTCTTTGACATCCAGACTGGGAAGGTCAGACAGAAGCCATAACGTTAGTTAATGTTATTTTTTTCCAAATGCTGTGTCACAGTTAATTTCACACTAGTGCTGACTGAATAACTTACACATTCGTAGAGACTACCTTCAACATTTTTGCTATTTTACTATCGATGTAAATGTGTTCAGTTGAACTCTGCAGTAACGGCAGTGGTGCTCAAGAGCTCGAAACATAAATCGACTGCTGGTTTTGTCTAAACATTTGGAGGAAGTTTTCGTGTTGCTACCATGTGGAAAAAAAACTATAAGTAAAGCTAGGCAGGTAGTTAAATCACAACTTGCTCGGTCTCTTTGAAAATCCTGCATCGTTTGTCTAACATTATTTTTCCATTATCATTAGAGTGAAATTATCAGAGCATAACTTGAAGAAACGATGAAAAATCAGGTGTGTAACTCGCAGAACAAGTGCTGGTTGTTCCTTTTAGAGCTGCACTGCTGAATAAATAGCTTCTTCTGTGATTGTATCTGTTATTTTTTCAGGAAGAACTGTGATACATTCTGGGGCAAAGTCAGAGAAAACCACAACAACAACAAACTCAATCTGGCAGTGCTCCTCAGCAGTCCAGGACACCTTGCCCACGATGCATCAGTGGAGGGCTGACCTTGAGTGCTAGGCATTAAGGTCAGGAAACATCATTAGTCCTGCTTCCCCACTGCAAGGCTAAGAATAGGAACATGAACACAATCACTCACTCATCATCTCCATATATCTTTCCTTTCTTTGCTTTTTTTCTTTATCCAATTCATAATTTCTGCTAAGGGTTTTCTGGAAAGACTAAAACAATGAAATATCCAACAGTAGTACATGCAGTCCTATGTAGGATTAAATGAGTGGTAGAACAGCTCTGAATTAAGCACCACTAAACTATGAGCATTATCTACACTGCCAAATCAATATGGAACATGTGTCTAATGTCTGTATTTTCTTTAATACTCAAATCATCTAAAATAAAATAATCACTTTCCCTGTTTTGTAATTCTCTCTCAGGCTGCCAGATTATTTTACATGTACTGCAGGTGTATTTTTCTGTCTTCATGTTGCTATAGGCACCACACACTGATTGTTACCGTTAGATACATGCCAGGTCTTGTTACAAAAATGTCAGGGACTGAAGTACGGCTGCTTTGATTTATTCAAATAAATAAATGCACCCCGCTTGTTTGAGTGAAGTACGCTGGAAAATAACACCTTACATGATGGGGGAAAAACATGTTTTTTTAAACACATACAAATCACCTGCTGGTAACAGCCCACACCCTCCATCTCTAGTTTCCTTCTCTTCAGTCCCAGTTGGGGCTCTGGCTCACAATCAATACCTTTCACTGCTAAGCCAATCTGCAATAATAAAGGCATTACAGACAGGGAAAAATAACACCAAATCTTATTAAATATGGGAGATGGTTTCTTCCCTTCCATGTCTTCCTGTCTCTTGTTACCTAGGTGAGCAACATTGGACAGATCGCAGCAGTTGGCTTGATCCCTAAATGTTCTGGGATGATCAACGGGCTCAGGATCAGGGCTGGTATTGTGGGTTACAGGTAGAGTTTGGAGCTTAGCATTCTGCTCAACTCTCCTACCAGCCATGTATATTTCACAGGATTGTCTTTTATATTCAGTCTGTGGCTCAGTGGAGCGCTCATCTTTATTTCATTTTGTGGCATTTTTTTAATTTTAGCTGAGATTTTTTTTTGCACCCTCCTCCTCCACTCCCTCCATCCCTTCTGACAACCCCCTCTGCTGACTGAATCAGTAATGACATTATGCAGCTTACACTGAAGCTTTCAGCAAAGCAAACACTAACTTCTACTGTAGCAATCTGAGTTCTGCCCTTACTGCACCAAGCATGGAAAGGGAGATATTCTCATTCTGAAAACACCTATGCTCAGTCTTTTTCTCACAATGAGCCAACATCTGCAAACCAACCATTCATCAACTCACCTCTTTATTTATAGTCACAAATGCAATTTAGAAATGACACTTTATTGGAAACTTGGAGCTTTTCACATCTGCTCATTACAGTTGGCCTTGGCATTACATTCCTGATTGGGCGAACCTCCTTCTAAGTTGTGAGAAAATAAAATGCAGTGATTGTACTGTGAACACATGACAAACAGCCCTCAATAAATACAAGTGCTAAAGCTGTATTGCTGGGCAGAGGAAACTGTTAGTATTATTGGTTATGCGTTCCTCCACCTTTGTATAGCAACACTTACCGTTGTAAAAGTAAATCACAGCCTTTTGTGGCAAACTGCTTTCAGTTATTTTGCATCTAGATCATAACAACACAGAGAAAAAAACAAGTAGAGTTCATCTACCAAACGGTTTTCCTTTAATATAGTGTATTCTAGTGACTATTTTATAATTTATCCTACATACTGTTTGATGTAAACATCATACAGTATTTGTCAGAATAAAAAAAACTATGACCTTATTCCATAAAGACTCCTTCAGAGGGCACACGGCACATAACATCAACTAACTGAGAAAAAAAAGCTGATGACTGAATTTAAATGAATGACAAACATCACTGATAAAACAGCAGAGCCAGTCGCTGCATAATGCTAGTGAAACCACTTGTGATGACAAGCTAATTTTACACTCAAAGAACACTACAGAATATGTTCTCTCACGTCTTCTTTAACTTTTTAATAATTTAATTTAATAATTAGTATTACTTAAAAAAAATCCTACGTAATTAAACACATGTAGTTCAAAAGTACCCAAGCACAAATTAAGGTTTAGTAGTACAATCTCTCATGAACGAGCTGATTAATCTCTTTAGAACAGTGTTAAACACTAAATAAGTTGTGTACTGATGAGACATTTTTAATGATTCTAATGTTTCCACATACTGACACTGTGTCTTATGCTCATCTCAAACATCATATCCACTTCACTAACTCAATGAAGAGCTTGTATTGCATATTTGGCATACAGCTTTGCATCCATTGCATTGTAAAGTTGTGTCATTCAATTAGCTGCCTGCCAAATAATTTTCCAACTTTTTCTGATGCCCTAAAAAGAGAAAGAAGAAAATTTCAAGCAATAGTGTTGCACAAATCCACTACTGCATGTACATGTAGAAAAACATCTGAGACTTAAAGGATTGACATCTCTTTATCTAACATGACATTCAGTCTGATCTATAAAACAAGTATGACATTATTTGGCAACAGATTGTAATCTCCTTTGCTACAATGAAAAGGAGACGCTGGGGTTTGATATCTCAATGAAGAACAAGAATGAAATCATTAACTAAACTGTTTGGCAACAGAATCCAATCTTTGCTACATCAGATGTGGTAAATGAAAATGGGAGGGTGGGTTGATATCTCAACAAAGAACATTTGTTATCACAGATGAAAATCAATTCTTACCAAAATAGAAATCATTGTAGAGGCAACGTGCATAAAGACACCAGAGGTGTTTGGTGCAGCAGTGGGAGGGGTACGATTTAATACCTTAGAAATGTCCAGAAACATTAGTATTGAAGAACACATATTAAAATTCAAAGCCTTTCGTAATCTATGTCCTGTAAAAGATAATGACTGGGGCAGGTAGTGTATCTGATATAAAAATGCAAAAAAAAAAAAAAAAAATGGTGGGGGAGGAATGTGAATTACAGAATTGATACGGGTGACACAGGGGGAAGGCACTGACCTTGTGGATTAAACCTCCGAGAAAATTACAAAAAACATTTATCAGCAACATTCATTTGTAAATCTAATTTTAATCTCTATTTAGTGGATGTGGCAATCTCCAAATAATGCACATCCACTTAAATACAAATTGCTTTGCCTGATGAGATTTCGTAAGATGTGATAAACCTTGAGGCACACAATAATGTAGGAGCAAAATTTGTGGACACATCATTTTTGATATTACTCTAAGGTTAAGTCCTCAAGTCAATCTCAAGAATGATGTTCAGCTAGTAAACTACACCATAAATTGTGGGTGTGTGTGTCACTCTCGAAGCGAGGGTTTACTCATTCAAGGTCTACACAGGGATTTTTGATACCAGAATACTGCACAGGTATGTATATACGGTATGTTTTTTTTTTTTTTTTTTACCTTTGGCAGTTCTATTTTACAAGGCAACAGGGTAGTCAATCTTTCACTGATATCTTTTTAATCTCTTTCTTTCTGTCCTTGTGTGTGCATGTGTTTGATTTATGTGGCTCAGCAGGCCATCAGGACATGGTGCTGGCCCCTCAATACTCTGCTGTCTGATGTAGCAAGACATGAGATCACACTGGCCTCCTTATCTCAACTATAAGAAAACATCCAACCACACAGAGTGATAGAGAAAAAATATAAAGGAAATTAATACCTAGAGAACAAAAAGAGTTGGGATAACACTGAAGAGTAGAGGAGGTAGTAGTAGAAGTGGTGAGGGACAGAAGGGAGAACTGAACAAGACGCTAGCGGCTGTACTTTGGCACATCTGGTGCTTTGAGCTAAATGTTAACACTAGCATGCCAACGTGCTCACAATGACAATGCTAACTTGCTGATATTTAGCAGGTATAATGTTTACCATGTTCATCATCTTAGTTCAGTATGTTAGCGTGCTATAATTTGCTATTTAGCACTAAACAGACAAACTGAAATGTTGACCAGATGGTGGCTCTAGGTACAAAGTTAAGGGGCAACCAAAATGATTACAATTCATCTTGAGGGGAAAGTGTGTACCAAATTTCATGGCAAAAAGAGTTGTCTAAACACCACAAAAACCACAAATGTTAACCTCATAGAAAAGTCAGGAGATCACCTAAGTCTTCATGATTAATCATCTGGGCATCATGGATATCTGTACAACATTTCGTGGAAATCCATCGAGTTATTGTTGAGATATTCAGTCTGAACCAAAGTGGTGGATCAGCCGACATGCCATACCTAGCGCCTCCCTGCTAGCGAGTCCATGTTTGACTGACAGCTGAGCTAGCAGGGGAATGGAGAGACAATGTAAACAAACATGTGTTAACAGTAGCTTACAAGCTAAGGACAGTATTTTGTTAGCAATGGTATAAGGACAACACCATTTAGCATCCAAACTAACCGATGTTGACATTTGCAGGTACGTTTTTTAAGCTGTTCAGCAAGCTGAGGTGTAACACCATACATGTCTCTATGCTCATAAGAGAACAAGGACACACAAGATAGAAAGCTGTTGTGGGTTGCGGTTCAGTTTGGCTCATTTTGTCTTGTGATTATCAGTGTTTGCTGACACCTTCCGTAATTAATCAACTTAAACAGTTTTAAGTAATTTACCAAATGGGGCTTTAAATTTCTCTCTTCCCCCGCCCTCATCAGGTGTTATTGTTTTTAAGGAATACTTGATTACTTGGCCCCTAGGGTTGGTCGTTGTTCTTTGTAAGAATGTACTGTATATATTTGCAGTCTTACTTGTTATGGGAAATGCCTGACAAAGGTTGCTTAACCGAAACGTAGCTATTCAATATTTTTTGTAAATTACTAGGACTAGTACTGTCAGCAGATGATAGAACAGTAACGATTGCTTCTTTATGCAAATGAACATTTCAAATGAAATGGTTTGTTTGGTTATATGCAAATAATTAAGTAACAACAGTGTTCTCACTGAACAGACAGACTGGGCAAACAGTCATGAAACCAAAAATATAAAATATAAATAGTTTCCTTTCTGGTACAGAATTTTTCTGAATAAAGAACACAGGACATGGGATTTACAGAGAACATCTGTAAACATCCTGTCGCGGATTTAATTTCACTTTAAATTCTGTAAACATCAAAAAAAACAACTGAAAAGTTTGTAACAAAAAAGAGAATAAAAGAAATGAAGACTTCTAAAGTCCTGTAGTGTGTACAGGATGAGTCAAATGGATCACAGAGCTCGAAAATTAACTTGATTCATTCAAGCGATCACTGTCTTTTCATCCCTAAACTGTAGTTAGTTTAACTTTACGCAGTCACTCATGCAACATACTTCACTACAGCCGACATGCACTGAGAGTTTAAGGTTATACTGTTGCAAGCTTCTCCCAAAGTCATGAGGAGAGGAAGAAGAGTTTGATCAGCATTCCCCGGTTGGTCTTTCAGGGGTTACACTGTTCTGCTGTTGCCCTCTTTGTCTACGCTGCATTACACTGTTCACACTCTCCTCAGCCCAACATACAGCAGCCCTCCGCAGTGAGATGTCCGGCCTCTCGCTGGTGGAACATATGTGTCTGTTTCTCCGTCTGTCTCTCTGTCTGTCACTTCTTAGCCCTCATTCTCTGTCTGTTTCTCTAGGTGCCACATTATGTCACTGTCACTGACTGGTCATGTCGCTACATGCAGGTTGGGGTCTGGTCCAAGTATTTGCCGAGGGGAGGGTGACATCTGGTGAGCGAAGTGCACTGAGGCTTCAGGAAACTGGTTCCATCTGCGGTTTTCTGACCAGGACACAGAGAGGAAGCAATTTTTTTGGGGGGGATATGTACATGTGTGATCCAGCTGTGTGAGTGACGAGGACGGCAGTTCCATCTTTATTAAGGCCACACTGAATTTGCATCGTAACCTGAAGTTTCATCCACTGGATTTGATTCAAAAGTGTTGAGTTGCTGGTAGCTAGCTAGTTCTGGTGGTAAATAAGAAGGTTTTTAAAAAGGAAAGATATTTTAAGCTACATTGAAATGGGAACACTGTGATTTTGGCCATCACCAGTTACAAAAATTTGCCTAAATCTCACAAGCTCCATCTTTGCTATGATATAATCATTTTGAAAACATTCACTCCCTGGAATAATCAGTGACCTAAGAGAAGTGGTTTATATTCTGGTGACAAGTGGAGCAGGATTTTGAAGTTGAAGTGAACACCACTTGCCCACTCCCAGTCTCTGTTTTAAACTACAGTAGGCTTTGATCTAAAATTGAATATGATTCAGTGACTGCATTGCCTATTTATTAATCACCACAGATTCACCAGAAGACAGTTTTGGTGAATAGTGACAACATTCACAAATCCTCATACCAAAAATGACAAAATAGTTCTTTTGTCATTGCCTTTTCAAAACAAGCCATATGAACGTTTTCTGCCCCCCCCCCCCAAAATCCCTACAAAATCTGTAGCTGTTCTGGAGCTTTGGATCGAATCACACAAGGCTCAACAGATTCAGATCAAATTTCCATTTTTCTGGGCACTTTAAGGGCTTATTGTCAATGTTGGCTTGAAAGTTGAGATAGAAAGTGCATTCTTCTCCTTGGAAACAGAAATTACAGAAACGGTCTCATCACAAGGTCATTGGTTAGGCAAAGATCGTGATCATGGAGAAAGGATGTGAACCACAGTTTCTACGCCATCCACCCCACCCTCTTCCTTCAAAAGTGGCGCTAAAGCAACGTCACACAACTTTCTGTCATTGATTCCAAGAGAGAACAGTTATTACTTGCATGACCACAAAAGGTCGCTTTTCAGGAAAAAGTAAATAGTGGTTGTTTTAAGTGTCGGAAACAAACAACCAATGTTATCATTTATCTGATGAGGACAGTCTCATATGGTAACTGCTTTTAACATTTTAAAGATTGACAAATTTACATAAAATATATCCACAATGCTAGTCAAAAATTTTATTTGAGATATCTCTAATTACTAGTAGGAATGAACCATTGAGTTGTATGGAGAATCTAATTAAAAATATCTACACTTATAGCCAAAACACGAATACAGGATTTCTTCAATGAAGTTCTGACTAGTCAAATACCAAGAACAGCCAATGACGAGGCTGACGTGTTCCTCCATTGGGGTTGTAAATTGTCCATCTGTCCAAGGGTTTTTGGTCTACACCAGCTGACAATGCTTCAAACCCAAACAAACACATGGCGAGCCTTGTCAGACGGCAGTGAGTGAACAAAATTTGTGTGCAGTTTCTACAAGGCTACTCACATATTAGTAACTTCCTCACAGACAGCTACAGCCCTTAAATATATAATTCGCTTGTTCAGAATCTGTAACAACATCAAAGGCATAAAGTGGTAACATGCATGTCAAGGTCCTCTAACACATGCTGACAGTTAAGCTCTGCATGAGGAGTATAATGAAATTTGCCAATGTGAGGGCAGTTAAGATGTGAGATGATTTTCTGATGTTCCTATTTGCCCACACAGCCTCAGTTCGCTCTGCACTCCTCTCCTTCCTTAGCCCTGACCTAGACTCCCTCCCCAGCAACCTCCTTTGGGCCAACTTGGACCAAGTTAAAGGAGGGAAAGTCTACCCTCGCCGCCTCCGCACACAACATTCCTTCCCTCTTGCTATCAATCTCCCCATCCCCCCTGCTTCTTCGTTGCTCGGGCTAATTAACTAAAAACCAAGCAGAGATTTTATATAATTCAGCAGCGAGAACTGCCATGTCTTGATCCAGAAACACCCAGAGAGAAACATGGTGACTGGAGCCAGAAACCACTAGGAGAGGAAAAAGGAAAAATAAAACGCAAATCTCATCTCCACCAGCGCAAGCTATCAGAGCACAAGGAGCTGGAGGCTGACACTATGAAATTCTCCTCACATATTTTGTTTCTTCCAGGGCTACATTTTAATCAGACACACTGGTAAAGTAGTTGCGGGCTGGGCATGACCAGTATCGAGGCGGGAAGCAGGGAGAGGAGGAAGTGGAAAGAGCATGCAAGAGGAGAAATGGGCCGATGGAGTGAAGAATAGAGGCTCGATTGTGAAGGTTTTGACAGGCAGGTGGCAGGTGAGAGAGGTGTGGATGATGAAAGACAGCGAGAGAGAAAGACTCTGAGAGAGAATAGACTGAGCGAGGGATCTGTGACCAAATGGTTCTGCGAAGTGCTCGATTCTTCACTGAAATCTCCTGACCACTCTCCATTAAGCTTGAGTCCAGGAAACAATATATAAAGAAAGTTTTGACATGGGAAAAAACAGTCCGGAGGAAAAAAAAATTGAAAAAAAACCCAACAAAAAAACAGCTTGTATGAGCATATTGTCCCGCTTTCATCTCAATAATGCATCCCATGTAGCTCCTGAAATACTGAAAAGACAAACAAGACTCCTTTATTGCATGTCTTCTTAAAAACAACACCAACAACATCAAATCCCTGAGATTCATGTATGTCCAGCGGATTTCCGCAGGATATTTTATTTATTAAGATAGTGTGATTGCCGAGGTTCATCGCATACTGAGGCTTACCAGAGGGGTCACCACTCTAGCTGGGTTACCTATTTTCTTTCCTCTCACCCTGCCTCAGTTCTCCAATAAATTCAATGGATGTCTGAATTAATGCATTACAAGCCACACTGGAGATATTAAAAAATGATAAAAACTAATCCCTCCTCCACAGTCCCATCTGTGGCAGGGTCCTCACACTGAGCTGACCCTGAGCATTCTCTGCCATCTGCAACATGAGTTATGATATTTGGTGTCGCTGGGATTACACTTTAATATTTCATTACATGCACAAAATTCTTTTCCAGATATCTCCCCCAGGTGTGTCACTATTAATCATTAGATATTGTGAAAACCCAAGGCTGTCTAATACCTTCTATGTGCGCTATACTCATATACAAATATTGTGTGCATGTGTGTAAAAAAAGTGCATCTACAGTATATATAGAGGTAATTACAAATTGTGCATGTAAACAGTCATAACAGACACACATGTCGTTTTCTTAAGATTCTGCAACAATTCAGCTCTCTGTGTGAGCATGTGCTCAGTTGCCTGTCTCTCGCATCAGTAAACACATGTGAATGCATCAGAATACACACTGCTATATCAAATAGCAAAAGTATGAAGCACAGCGTGTGTTTTCTCCCAGGGGGAGCTGAGACTAGGCAACACATTGACCATGGGGCAGCAGCGTTATGCCACTCCTGGTGGCCCCCGCCGAGAGTTGAACTACTCATCATGCATTCATGAAATAAACACAGTGCCCATCATCAGGAGCCAAGCGTCCATTCTGATGTGATTCATTTCCAAAGCTCGACTCTGCTCCTCGCAGCCAGGAAAGAGAGAGAGAGAGCGATTAACACACTGCTCACATCACGAAGATGACTGGGGACCTCTCAAACTAGAGCATCACTAGTAGAGCAATCCAAAGTAGGGCTGACCACTTCACATCCAGAGTCTCCCTCTGCTGCTTTATTTATTATGTCATGCAAAAGAGGACAACAACAAACCCCAGTAGAGATTCAGGCAAACTAATAGTTGAATACATTACTAAAGAAAAACAAACAAAAAACACTGGCTCTCAAAAAAAGAAAGTGTTTTGATTGACAAATAACTTTTCAATACCATATTCTGAGAAATATAAGTATGTTTCTCAACAACATTAAGATTCCAAAATTCTTAAATATTAAATGTTGTCTAACAAGACTGAAGAGGCTATACAGTAGCTGTGCTAGCAGCTCAGAGGCTGTACTTACAGTGGTGCGTTGAGCTAAATGCTAACGTCAGCATGCTAACATTTGCTTTATTAGCACTAAACAAAGTACAGCTGAGGCTGATGGGAATGTCTTTAGTTTTGCAGGTATATGGTCATAAACTAAAGTGCTGGAAAACAGTTTTGACCTGTGAGAAAGTGAGATGATGGATGAAGTTGTGGAGCTCCCCCCTCCCCTTCTCCTCTGTTCAGGACATGGTGCCGTGATGGATGTCTGCCCTCTTAGCAAACAACGTTACAGGGCCATGACACACCCAGCTGTAATGTCCCTTTATCGGCTTCGGTTAAGTGTTCATTTTCTCCCCTCTGCCATCATGGCTGTATTACCTCAATGATAATTGCTGTGTAATAGATAAGGTATAACAATTAGGTACTTGTGTATCCTGCATTCCCTAATTTTGGTTGTACACGTGTGTTTATGCCTGTGCTTGGGGATAATTCATTTAATAGCTCCATTCTATGCATGCATGTTTGTGCCACATATCTTTGCGGCATACAGTTACGAGTAATATTTTCAAATTGATTCCTTTTCAGCCATTATTGTCTCCTCACACATTCCCTTTTTGCCCCCTACAACTCCTCTGAGGGAGCAATTTTCCACAGTCACTCCATAAGGCTTGGTGAGTCATACACAGTACTATTGTAATAATGGTAGCACATCCATTGAGGTAGGCAGGGATGCATTAAAATGCTGTGTGAGTGTGTGTTCTGCAGTGTGGGTAGAGCTCAGTTCAAGACAGATCAGGTGTGGTTATCTTGACCTGGACCTCCATGTGTGCTTCACCTGCTCTGCCCTCATCCTCCTTCCCTTCACTCAGGTAGGGAGGAGAGACAGAAAGACGGAGAGAGCAAACAGAGGATGCAGAGAAAACACAGAGTCAGTACGAAGGCCTGTGAGGAAAAATGATGGAAAAAGGATAATGACACAAAAACTAGAACAATGAGAAAAATGGAGTTCCACAGATTTCCATTTCCTCTTTGCTCTCCATGATCCCAACCCACAAAAAATCTCCATCATCACCACTTCCTCCGTCACTGCGCAAGCTGGCAGTTACATAGAGAGCTGTGTCAGAGGCTGGACGGTGGATCAGGCCATGAGAAGTGAGACCCTCTTGGGGTTGAGGCAACAGCTGTCCACAGGCCTTCTTCTCCAGATTACCCTGGCAGTGAAAGCCGGGTTCGCATGGTCTGATGTGGAGCCCAGTGTTCTTCCTCTTTCTGGCCGTGTTTTCACTGAAGCTCAAGAACTAATTTTTCAGGTCAGGGATATTTTGTGCTTATGTTAAAGCTTGTGCTCTGTAGCAACTGCTGAAACACTATTCTCCACCTTACTGCGTTTGTTTCCACTGGGCTCGAAGGAATTAAGGATTTTTTTCTCACCTCAGATTTGTATTCTCAGCCTTCTTCTGCAATATAGTTAGTAATTACATATGGGTACATATAAAATATGGCTTTTTTGTGTGCCATAATGGTGCACGTTGCCATAATGCAGAGAACAGAGCACCTATGTGACTCATGCTGGTTTAATTTAATAATGAAGTTCACTATCTTAAAGTCTTCATTGATTGTCTCTTATAGCAGTGGTGGAAAGTAACTTTAATCAAGTGCTGTATTTAAGTACAATTTTGATGTCCTTGCACTTTACATTACTGTATACAGTATGCTACTTTATACTTCTACTCCACTACATTTCATGGGCAAATGTTGTACTTTTTACTCAACTACGTTTATTTGACAGCTAGTAACTAGCTACTTTACAGATTAAGATGTTACATACAGTACAAAACATATGATGAACTTCTAAAATATGATGCATTGTTTATAATTAAACTACATAATAGTATATAAAGGAATAAAAATTAGCTTCTCCATGAGTCTGCAACGTCAAAATACTGCTTACATGTTAATGCATCTGTAATAATAATCCAGTAATATACTGAAATACATAAAATAAAATAACACCGCCTTCTGAAAGACACAAACTTTATCCACATTACGATACGACAGTCTTGACATTATGCAACACAGTTCATGACTTTAATGCAAAATACTAGCATTCCCATAAATTGTCCAAAAGACCTGAAAAAAAATATTTGACATCATGATATTCTGATTAGGATTTGCATACCTGGAATGGTATTTAAAGTAACTACACACCTCTCAACTATGCAAACACAATCTGTGCAGCAGTTTAAAGGCTCCAGTTTTCAGCATGATTTCAGTTTTTGCTCATTATTGACATTTTCACCCCGTCAGAGTTACATTTGACATGTTTTATATGCAGGCACCATGATTAAAGCGTTTTTCTTTCATTGTTAGAACTCTAATTTGGTTCTGTTGATTTTCAAATGACACAGAAAACAACTTCAATGACTTTTAATTCAGCCAGTAACAGTAGTTAATCACTGACAATAAAACACACATAGTTTTTGTTGTATCTAAACACTGCCATCATGCTATAAACTGTTACTATATGAAAGAAATTCTGCTTACCATTTTATATTAACTTGAGCTTTCTGGAACAACACAAGAGAGTTTTTATTCAAGTTGTTTGCTTCTGCTTCTCTAATTTCCATATTTTTATTTCCAACATAAAAGCTTCTACCAATTGCCAATGTTATTTGCAGTTATGTGAAAGCCCACCATCTGGCATTCACAACCTAGTCAATCCAAACCAAAGCAAGACTCTTGTGACAGCTGGAGGCTAGTTTGTAAAATTAAACAGAAAAATGTACTTTATTTTTCACAAAATCCTGTCTTCTCTTACTATGAGTACCTTGTCCTATTTAAAAAACATATATTTCAAAATAACTATGAAATAACAGATAAATGGAGAGCAAATACCTCAAAAGATAATTAAAGTGCTTTAAAACTTTCAGGTGATGGAAAAACAAGGTGGCAGTCTGCTGATAATTAATTAATTAGGTGACTGGGCCTGCATGGTCAGTAGCCTGTTCATTTTGCTGGTATTTTTAGCCATGCTAGCTGCGTCGCAGTAAGGATGGAAATGTCAGTCTGTTGGTCGTTGGACAGATTGCCGTGACATTTTGTACAGACATTCATGTTGCCCAGTGGTTGAATCATCATGACTTTGGTGATCCCCTGAGTTTTCCTGTGGCGCCACCAGCTGTTTGAAATTAAAATTTTTCAGATACTTTAAAAAAAAAATCAAAAACTGTAAAAACAAATTAAATTCTTATACAGGTTGTTCAAATTCCACCAAAATCACTCTACCATGTGTGGGCCTGTACATATAGTGTATGGTTTATCAACGGATCAAAACTTGAGCCTGTAACACACTGACGTGCTGGACTGTAAATGCTACTGTCACTTTTTCAAGCAATATTTACCTGATGTGAATGAATTTAAGTGACAGGGGACATGTGGTAGATGACTTTTCACCAAAATGTTTAATTTGATCCAAATACTATATTCAAAATTAACAATGGGCAATTGAAGTGTGTTTTTTTATATTTGTTTATCTATACTGTCCTCTTTTTTATTATTTCTGTCTTTTGGCACACACAAAAAAAGCCTTACCATAGATGTAAATCCACCTGATTTAGCAGATTGGTCCAGTATAATCCAAAATGAAATAAACTTGTGGGAATAATTTTCCTGATGGTGGCGCTACAAAAACCAAATCATTTTTAAATATAATTTTTAAAAAGACTCAAGGGAGGGATGAATTGTTTGACATTTAACTCAACAAATACTAAAAATTATTAATCATATTTTTTCACTTTGTGACTAAATTATGACAGCGGACCCTAGTCACCTTATTGCTGCTATCATTGTTTCTGTCATTTTTATAGACAAAGATACCAAATGGCCAAAATGATCTCAGATGAACAGGAAAAGCTCCCATGTGCATATCACGACCAGTGTAATTTCATAATCTGAGCTGATCTAATCGGCACTGATTTAATGTGTAGAGGACCACTTTTCATTACCAAAAAGATGTTTAGTTACATCTGTAATGCTTGTGAAAATCATGACTGAAATTCTAGATTGAATCTTTTTATTTTGTGCACAATAAAATGAAAACCACATTAAATCTGGTAGTTTACAATGGTGTTTAGATCACAAGTGAAAATAATTATACTGCTTCAATAAAACTGTGCCATGGCAGTGACTGTGGAGCTGTGTTCTTGACCTATTTCATCACCATGGACCTAAAAGGTGTAACACTTGATTACATTGATGCATTGTAATATGAGACAACATCCAAAATGTAGCACAGACAGACTTTTTGACGGATCAGTGGGCCCAGATTGGGACTCAATTCTAATTTGGGTCTTCATTTTAAGATGTTTAAGTAACCAAGCCTAAAATTAGTTCCAAAGCCAGTTGCATGTGTGACAGTGAAAACACCACAGCCCCTCTTCCCAGCTGTTTCCTGTCTGCCTGAAGAAGTGTGATCTGTCTCAGCATTTGAATGAAATGTACTTTAGACACGAACATAAACTTGATCCTATATTCCTGATTCACTCTCCTCTTTCTCCCAGCAACAACCTCAGGTTATTAGCCGTGAGGCTCCATAGGGCCAGAATGAGAATAGGGGTGGGCTGTAGATGATACGAGATATACAGTACGTGCAAGAATACAGTTTATTTACCTAACATGTTGTTTCCTCTGCACTGAAAGTGACGGAAAATACAAAACCCTTGAAATTAATTAAGCCTGAGAACTGTTGCGTTACATTGTTTGAATGCAAATGACCATGCTGTGGGAATAGTACATGGCCATCACATGAAACACAAACAACACAATAAATAGGACTTATGCAGTAAAATGTGTAAGTACTAGGTAATGTATATGCCTGTAAAAAAACGTACTGCAGCTTATTTTCTGTGGCAGTTACCTCAGAGTGAGGATCGTTGGTGGAATGTAAACTAAGTTAATTTACTTTAGTACCGTGCTTATGTACAAATTTGAGGTACTTGTACTTTACTATTTCCATTTCATGCTGCTTCATACTTCTACTCCACTATATCTCAGAGAGAAAGAGTGTACTTTTTAATCCACAACATTACAGTTTCAGATTGTACATACAAAATATATGATCAGCTTATAAAATATGATGCATTGTTATCGTTTAAACAGCCCAAATGTATATAAAACTGTTAAAATTAGCTTTTTCTGGACCAACTACAACAGTAAAATACTACTTACACATGAATGCATCAGTAATAATAATCCAATAATAGAATATATAATAGAATAACACTCGCAGGGGTAATTCTTCTGCATTATGAATACTCTTTTTTTGCTACTTTATATACCTTTGCTAATACTAATTAAGTAATAGTTTTAAGTTTTATCTTGTAATGGAGTATTTTCACAGTGTGGCATTGCTACTTTTCCTTAAGTAAAGGATCTAAATACGTCCACCACTGGTGAGGATTCATCACGAGTGAGATTAATAATAAAAGAAAAATGATAAAATGGATTTACTATGCATGAATAGTAGCTGAATCTCCGACCCAGGAACACCTTTAACATCCACATATCAAACACGAACAGGTGGCAAAGAACAGGAAGAGAACCAAACACCCGCAACAGGCCTGTTCAGAAGTGAGAGCAGCAGCAGCAGCTCTGTTCATGCTCCTGAATACGTTCTGGGTTTCTCTTCCTTTGTGCCTTAAAAATAATACCATCGCCTTATCAATAATTTCAGACATAATGCTCCCTTTCTTGGAACTTCAGGTGTAGTCAAGCTGTCAGTCAAACAAAGGGTGCACATGTTGTTTGTAATTGAGTTTTGGCACCATAGTATTCATTTTTGTGCCTGCTGTTTGTCTCCATTATTACAACTGGATCTAGAAATAGCAGAATAGTAGTGGGATTATGAGGCAGTTATTAAACATACCAAACTTTGTCTTTAAATTTAAAAAAGAATGTTTTAATAAAATCACCAAAAACTGCAATTATGTTTAAGGTTTCGGTCCTACATGAGCTCCAGTGATGACAGAAGCTTGTACAAAGCAGAACCTTCAAGTCTGTAATGATGTTTTATTTTACATTAGTCTAAAAAATATGACATCTTCACACAGCAAAATTAAATTTCCCTCTCCTTAAGGCTAATACAAAGCCTGAGGTGGAACTATTCACTGCACCAAGCAAGTGATAGCTCATTTTAAAAGTAATGGGTTGTCAAAAATAGGGAATAGGGCTGTTGAAAGGGGAGAAAACAAATTAAATAAAAATGGATCGTTGCTCAACCTTAAGCAAACCATGTTAGAATCCATTAAAAAACTGCATGAATCTGTGCCATTTCTTTTAGGTTAAAGAATGCTTTGATCTCTGGGAACAATTTCAGAGGCAGTAGATATAGCAGTAATGTGATTGCTTCTGTCATCATGATTCAACAGATTACGTATCTAATCGGGTTGTGAACAGAGAATATAATTTGCACAGATTACAGACCAGTGGTGCCTCCCGCTTGTTGAAACTGGGCCGTTTGACAGTTTAGATGATCTACAGACGGATGGACAAAAAGACAATGAGTGGGAGGGAACCCACCAACCACCTGGTTTAATCTGTGGTGGGAAAACATCTGATCCTGCTGTTGTGATGGCTCAGTTTTTTTCCCCACAATGGCGCGAATAAGTGCATATCATGTGGGCACGAACATGAGACATAGAAGCACACTCAGTTGTATTTCTCATACACATTTTACCAGGACAGAGACTGTCATGAAATGCAAAGCTATTCAGAATATATGAGACATGATTGCAAAGAAAGTAGGACTATATGTAATGAAATTAAAGTGACTCAGTTGTTGTTATATCCCTTGGGTATATAGCTAGTTGTTTTATGGGGGGAGATAAGAGGATTTTGCCAGGTTGAGAAGCCGGCTAATGCTATTGTTCCTACTGAGAGCATAAAACAGCAAAGAAGCTTTTCACACATCTTTTCTTCTTTTGTAGTGCTGTTACTGGAGATATCGTTTCAAAGCACAAGGTGGAAAAAATTATAATATTGCAGCATTGGACATCATATGCAGGAAACGCAATTTCTTTCTTTTTTTATATACAAATGTGAGAACCCGCCCACAAAATGTTCTCATCCAGGTATGTAAAAACACATTCATTTTTCAAAACACATTTGGAAAAAATTCTATAAAATAAGTTTTTCGTTTTTAATGCAGTCAGAAAATTTGAATGATAGAGTGAAAATATCATGCGAGGATTCTCGTCCTTTCTCACTTTGTCTCTCTGTCTCCTCCTCTTCTCTCTGCACTCACACATGTACTTAAACAGGCCTCTAAGTTACTGTAAACGGCCACTAAGGTTGGGTTTTGGCCGAAGAGACCATGAAAAACACTGACTTCTGTTTCACTGTCTTCTCTCTTTCATCCTCTCCGTTTACCGCATTTTTCACCTGCCTTCACTTCTTCACTGCCTCCTTTACCTCTTCACTTATTAATCCCTCAAGCTAACAGTGCTCCCAAGGATGTAACTTGTCGTATTATGTCAGCCAAATCACTGTGTCATCTATACCACATTGAAAACAAACAAGACTCTTACCCCACCCCCCTTTACTCCTTGAAAAAAAAAGAAAAGAAAAAAGATCTAACACAATTTCAAATGGCACATTACTGAAAAGCGTGGCTGATATAATCTAATACCAAGTCGATCCTAATACTTGGACCCGAGTTGCAGTCTCATGCGGAAGAGGCATAGCAGTTCCACTTTGGAGCAGGAACGATTTGCATTCAATCTTCAAAAGAAGGGTAGGTGTTATTACCTGTCACAATACAACATAACCCCAATCTACCAGCAACCAACAGGGTGTTTTTAAAAACTCACACACTAAACTAGCCCCCCCTCCCAACCACCATTTTTTTGTGTGTTTGGACAGAATGCCGGCGATTGTGGGCCACCAAGCAAATCTGTTAGCAGTGAAGGTTCCCCACCCGTCCGCCCCCTCAGCTCTTTACAGTCCTAACACTACAGTTTATCACTTGAATCAAGTGACTTGTTTTACACTTTCAGGGCTGCTTTTAAAGCCTTGTAAAAAATAGCATGTTAAAAAGCATTTTCAAACCTGGACAAGATTTACAACTGCATTTGAAGATACAGTGAGTGGTTTTTAATGAAACCCAATGTGGGGTGAAATGATCCATAATGGAAGAAGAGGAGAAGAGAGAGAAAAGGAACAAGAAGGAGGAGGAAAATGAAGGAGTCAGAAGTAAGGAAGAGGGAGGAGAGGAAGATCATGGTGAAAGGTCATGTTTTTATTCTCTTTCATTTCTTGTTGAGGCCAAAGACATACTGAGTACAGATGGTGTGTATCTGCTGGGACAGACAGCCTTCTATTGTATTCTGCTGTATTGTATTCTGTTATGGGTGGATGTTTGTATATAAAAACTACATTATTACTGTCAATGTAAAGCAATCAGGAAAACACTCACTAATATAATGCGCAAACAGCCAAAGATGAGTGTGCGCGCACATACACGCACGCACGCATTTAACCACATATAATCAGCAGCTGCAGCAGCATCAGAGCCAAACTAGGCGTACAAACTCTTTGCCATAGCGATGCCGAGATAATAAAACAAGCCACGGGCGTGTTTAACTTCTGAAGAAAAATTAGAGTAAGTTGCTGGGAGCGCAAATAGATAAATAGATAAGGGGGTCTGCTTAACTGGGAGTAAAGGAGAAAACGCTCAGACAGCAGAAATCTGCGCGTTTGGAGATCGGACAAAAGACGCACACCCGTTTATTCAAACTAACAAAACAAAATTAAGCCAAAAAATACGCCTAGTGCGGTTTGTTTGTACTCTAAACAGGTGTTGTGAAGATTAAACAACTTTAAATCAAGTTCCAGTGATTAAAGATTTTATGGAGATCCCACAGATACAGTTGAAATACGGCACATTCAAAAGAAACTATAAAATCTCCAGGTCCCGCTGCGCCTGATTGCAATAAAAACCTTTATGTGACCCGATAAAAACGTTATTGCATCATTTTTTCAGCTGAGTGATTTCTAGGAAACTAACCTTCTAAAGGGAGAAGGCAGGTGTTTCTCTCCAGACGCAGAACCCCACATCTCTGTTGCATGTAAAACGGTATTTTGTTTGAGTTTGGGTTTTTTTTCTTCTGAGGACGATAATAAACTCACCTTCCGTAGGATCCACTGGCAGAGGAGAACTATGGTCCAACCGAGTACCTGCATGTCACCTTCCTTCTAGTGGACCACCCCGAAAAACTACACGTCTCCCCGGCTGAACATATAAAGACACACCGCGGAATCCAAGCAAATTCCAACAAGCAGGCGACAAGTAAAAAGTATTAGGAAAGCAGAAAAACACGCGTAAAGTTGTGTGTTTGTTCAGTCAGTGTCACGGTGGTTTCTACAGGCAAACTTTGAGCTGTGGCTTCAGTTTCTCTGGTCCGCCTCATGTGGCACATCCATGGTGTTTTCCTCCGCTCGTGCAGGACGTTTGCTGGAAGTTTGCGCGGATATGAAGTCGGTTTAGAGGGCGGAAGCAAAGAGGGGGTTTCAGTGAAGATCATCAGCGCTTCTTGTGTTTAGGGATACTGACTGGTTGATTTAGAGAGATGAGATCTCTCTCTCTCTCCCTCTCCCTCCCCTTCCCTCCCTCTTTCTCTCTGTCCATGTGCGCGTCACGGCGCACAGCAGCTCTCGTTTACTGGCAACCGCACTGACCACAGCTGCATGTATAGTATTTTGTCCTATCAATGTTTAGATAATGAGGTGACTACTAGAAATCAGAGAGGACGCCAAGAATTATGTTTCAGACTCCTTAAAGTTAGTGTCTGTAACCAAAGAAAGCATTAGATGCTAAGTTTCTCAAACATGTATTTCATTCATTCACACTAGAGTATTAACTATTAGTATAGTTAATCCTGGATCAACAGAAAATGTACTAGCAATTATTTTAATAACTGATAATTATTATTAATTTACTAATTCTATGTAATTTTTTAAGCACAAATGCCAAACATGTCTTGGTTCCAGACAAATGTGAGGATCAGCTGCTTTTCTTTGTCATATGTGATAGTAAGTTGAATATATTTGAGTTTGCACTGATGGTTGGACAAAACAAGCAATTTGAATCGGCAGGTTTATCAATACTGGTAGTTAGTTGCTATTTTATATCACCTATCATTTGATATTTCACCATGAATTCTGCTTCAGCCTTTATAATTTATATAACATTGGCTTTATTATTCCAATTATTAATTGAAAATAAAGCAACTTAACCAGACATGTGGCTTTATATCTTACACACATTGTAATTTTCACTCTGACAGATAGATAGATAGATATATGGATGACCTACAGAACTACTACTTCTTGAACTAGCATAAAGACACCACCAATACCAGCTTTGAGATTCAATGTATGTTGTGGCAGTTTAAACTCTGACCAGTAAATGGAAAACGATCATTTTCTTACACAAAAACATGAACCATGACTGCTTCATTTAAGTGACTGTGCGTGATGGAGGCCAACAGCACAAGCTGGCCAGACTATAAATTCCCAGAAAAACAATTTTGAAATATTAATGTTGCATGGATATATTGGGGCAGCATGGCCCCACATCTCTCCCTGATGGCCAGTCCCAGCTGCTGCCTGCCTGATTGTGGACCTTTAAAATGAACTGATCTGGGATGCAGTGTTTGCTCACCTATCTCGCGAGTTTGTCTGTGTGGAGATCAGTGTGTCTGTCTGCAGGACTGTTAGTGTGTCTGTCTGTGTAACATTATATAGTGCTGTCAATCAGTCACACGTATCTGACTGAGTGACTGGCGGACCTCTCTTCTGTATAAGCATAATGTCTGTCTCGACTTTCTGTCTGTGTATGATGAAGTATGTCCCTTCTGCATAACTGGCTGTCTGAATGACTGACTGACCAGCTAACTGTCTATTTGTTTTTCCCAATACCCCTTTGTCTACCTGTCTGTCTTATTGTTTTCTCATCTGTTTCTGTGGCTTTTCCAAATATTTACACCATGTAGACAGTATTCAGTACAACAAATTTAACTACTTTTCACTCTCTCTCTCTAAGGGAACAACAGACCATGTCACAGATGGAGAGGAGTGTGTGTAAAATGAGCTGCTTTGTGGTTATGTGTGACTCTATATATTGTATATTAGCAATCTGTCATCACTCTTTGAAATGCAGGCTTTTTGCAGTCTGTGGCTCTCATCAGTGTGAGAATGACACAGCACTGCCTCCCTGCGAGGCAAAGAGTTATTGCATGCAGAGGCAAACAGTGCTGAGAAGACTGGAACACTGGGCACTGGGTTTTCACAGGGGAGGGAATGGAGCGGCATACTGATAATTAATTAATTAATAATGGTGCAATACAATATAGTAACTAAAGCACGATTTAACTTTTTAATGGTTGTTTTTAGGAGCTCACAGCACTTCCTTAAGGTTCGGGAAAGATCACGGTCTTGGTTAAATATTGAAAAAGTCAACAGCGACTTGAAGTGCAGCGTGCTTACTGTATTAGTATCTAATCGAAACCACGATCTTTCCCTAACCTTAACCAAAGTGTTTTAAAATCAAACCACACATGTAAAAGTCCTTCACTTTTAGGCCCACCCTCCACCCCCCTGACCACCTACATATGAACATATGTACGTACAAAACCATAGCACTTTTCTTCACACAAGAAACTGTTGCCTCTGAACGTAATTCAGATAGAAATGACGTTTCACTCCAAAACGAATTTTGGCTAAATAAATAAGGATATAAACATAATGTCAAAGGAGAACGGGTAGGAATAAACATATTACAATGTTTTGTGACATACAAAATCTTACTCAAATGGAAACACTAATACTACTTAATGTTTCTTCATTTAAAGAATAAAACACCTAATTGTGGCGTAAGTCGGAGTAAGTCTTTTGGTTTCTGTCAATCTTACGGCTGCTGTAAATCAGTGTGTTACACCCATTGCTTCATCTTCAGTAGACCATGAAACCTTGTCTATCAAACACAGCAGGTCTCAAAGAATGTGACCATTTCCCATTTCCATCACTGCCCTCCATTCAATCTACTGTCTGTGATTTGTATGGCCACAGCACACTATGTCCTCCTGTTTCCCCTAATTCCCCCCCCCCAACTGTCGGAGAGGGGTTGCTGGTGTGAGTGCAATTTCTGATCCACATTGGAAGTGGCAGGTGAATTTCGCCCAGCTGCTCCCCTTCTCTGTTCTACTTAGCGGCGACGCTCCTGTTCCGAGTCACTCGGTCGCCGCATGGTTATCCTAAATGAATGAACATGCTCTGAGCAAGAGCCGAGTGCATCTACTTTCACAAATATCATCCTCACATCATTATTCCTATTTTTCCTCCCCAGATGTCAGGAGAAGTTTTATCATCTCCAAAACTGCACACTTAAAGGCCGCTCATGTTTATCATGTTCATGTTCGCAAACAAATTAGAAGTAGTGTGTATCATTAAAGACAATAAATTACAGTCAAGACTAAGTGCATGTAGAAGTCGCATATTTAACCATTAACCAGCCTTAAAGCACTTTACCATTAATGCCCTTTGATGGATTAAGAGAAAAGGAGGTGGAGGAGAAGGTTGTAAAGAAGGAGAAGTGGGGAAGACAATGTGAGTATGATGGAGGAGGACGAAGCAGCTAGTGGAAACAGGAGAATCAGCAAATGAGGAAAAGTAGAAAGGGGATGGGCAGGACGAATGGGAGGTGGTGGCACAGGAAGAGAAGGTGGTAAAGTCGGAATAACAAGGAGGAGGAGCAGATGGAGGGACAGAAGGAGGGAGGAAGGGGAGGAATACAAGGAAGTGGTTCTGGAGAAAGCCGGGTTTATATTTTGACAGCAGTCCCACTGTAGATATCAACGGCCTAGGTTTCATTTCAAGTGTCTTGTATCTGGTTCAAATCCAGATGCTTTTTTAATACACAAATCAGGGTCAGCCCTACTCCCGTCCAGAGAGATGTGGTAATGCACCTGAAACTGTCAAAAACGGCAGAGAAGAATAACTTTAGTAGTTTACATCGATAGTTACAACAATAACAGTTCAGCTAGCTTGCTAAAAACTATGCATAAACTGAGACAAACACATGGATGAATCCCATTTATGGACTGTGAGCGAGACAAAAGTTTTATCGCCTTCACAGGCTCTCACTCATGCTACTCCCTCACCCATACAGATCAATGACCTGAGTGATCGAACTGACCAGGGATCAGATAAACGCGCCAGGTTTCTGTATGATCGTATGTGCTGAAATCCCTGGAGGTGCTTTTTCCTGTTGCTGTAATGAGACAGGAAGAACACCGGTTAATATCAATGTAATTTTAGTGTCTTTTAAGTTTCTGTTATAACAGGGGACAGACCCTGTGGAGGTTATTTCCACAGACAGCTTACGAATGCATTTACATCTTTTAACTTTTAACATCTGGCCAGAATGCATCTCAAACCACCTCCTGATACAGTTACAAGCAATCGGTCAAATTCCGATTCCCCCAAGACGCATGAAGTAATACGTGTAAATGGGGTTTTTGTGATATACAGTACAGTGGCGGTAGGCTATGCATGTACAGTACTTTTAGAAGTGGAGTTACATCGAGGTAACTTCTATTTCACCTTGTCTCATCACTGAATAACTTACTGTGTTTATTTTCTTTTGTTCACTGTTACAGGGAGTTATGATCATGGTGAGAAGAAGGTTTGCAGTGGAAATGGCTTTTCTAGATGTGTGTTACTGAAAAGGAGACAATCACTGAGTTTTTCTCATGTTGTCTTCATTGACAACAATCTCCACTGGAATCAGAAACTTGTGGGTGAAAACACAAGCAGCCCAAGCTGACCATTCACAGTTCTTATGCTTCTTCAGCTCTCCACGTGGTATCTCTGTAGCTGCTGTAGCCCTGACAGCGTAGCCTACGGCATAGGCTCTGAAACTATGCTGTAACCCCTTAACGCACATTATAAATCCACTTAAACATGGTGGAACAGTAGGACGATGGAGGTGCAGAAGGCAGAGGAGGAAGAATGTGTCACAAAATCAGCCTGACAAGGTCGACCTGAAACACTACTTATATTACAGCACATCAACCTAATCTCAGTGGCCACTAAAACATGCTCACACAGGCCAAAAAAACATTGTGTCTGTGGAAGTGCACAGTTGTTAATGTGTTGTACAATGTACACACACTCAGGCAGTAGATACACTGCAATGATTAAGCGAAATAATCAAGTAAGTAAATCTGTAAGTCTACAGAATAAAGTCCCTTATCTTTGCAATAAGGTACAATTATTGATGATAATTATGAGCAATTACAAGCATGCCTAAATGGACAAAGGAAAAATATAATTAGCTATGCCTTTGACATTTTTTTGAAAGCTGGAATTTTTTATGCTAAAAACAGAGGGCTGTGCAGTCATTGCAAATTTGACAGCAAAAAGTGTGAGAACAAAAGTCAGAATGACAGATTTCTTACCATTGCATGAGGTGCTCTGGTACATATACAATTACACTGCTGAGGCACACATACACACACCTGCTAACACATACATTGAAGCGTCGATCCTGGGGTGTCTAACTCTGAGGTTAAGGAACACAATGACAAGAGGTCACCTGGCAGTAATGGAGGCTTTTGTGTGTGGAAATAGTCATTTCCCTGTGTAGTCTCGGGGTATCACAGCAGTAATATGAAACCCTGTCATTTTGTTTTCCTTTCTATCGATTTCAGAAAGGAGAATGTGTGGAAAGGAGAGAGGGTGAGAGAGGCATAGGGGAAGAGCTGTTCCTGTTGTGGGTGTTCAGACTATGCCATTGTCATTCAAATGTTTTGTTGCAGGAAGGGAATTTGAGAGGAGAATGGAGTATGAGCGCTAATGGGGAGCAAAGGGAGAAGTGGTATAATTGGATTTGATTACGTCTGTCTGTCAGAACAGGACAGGACATAATATGTGGCTAGAATTATTTTGACAGTGTCACAATGTGGATGACTCTTTGTGAAGTTGGTCCGATGTGAAGAATGAGAATTGTTTCGAGTGAGATTTGTAGCCCCCCTATCAGTGTGTCTCTAGGGATGGTAATGTCTGTCTGTCGGGCAGTCCACCACTTTGGAGACAGAAATATCTCAACAACTATTGGTTGGATTGCCATGAACATTTTTACAGACATTCATGGTGGCACACTCTTAATGGCTATGGTGATCCCCTGACTTCTTCTTCTCAATTCTAGTGCCACCATCAGGTTGACATTTATGCTTTTGAGAAAGATGGGAAAGATTTTCATGGATTTTGGTACAGATATTCATGTTTTCCACAGGATGAATTGTAAGAACTCTGGTGATACCCTAACTCTCCATTTTGCGCCATCATCAGGTCAAAATTTTAATTTGTCTGATACTTTCATTTGTGATAAAATACCTGCAAAACGAATGACACTCTCATCAGCTGTACATTGTGTTAGTGCTATTTAACAAATGTTAGCATGCTAATATGCTAAACTAAGATGCTGACCATGGTAAACATTATACCTGCTAAACATCAGCATGTTAGCATTTTAATTGCAAGCCTGTTAGCATTTAGCTTAAAGCACTACTGGGTCTGCAGTGCAGCATCACAAGTGTGGCTGTAGACTCTTTGGGTGCATTCATACCAAAAAGTGCCCTGTGTTAAAACAATGCAAGGGGCTGCGTTGATGGGGGTGTGTTGCTTTAGGTGCAGGTGAGACATGAAATACAGTCCTTGAAGTCCATTTTGAGTAACAGATTTATGAGTTTGAAGGCTTATCAGACAGCAAAACACTGCACTGCTATCTGTAATGCTCCACGACAGGATTTTACAACTCTGATCACGTCGGCAATAATCTTTTGTCATGAAGATCGCAAGGTAAACAGTAGAAATACAATATTCATGTTACAAAGTAATTTACCAGGAATGTGAGCTTCAATGGCCACCACCGCTCCTTGCTGGATGACATCGTGTTGCAGTCTGACAAAAGTTGAACCTGGTTCATCTTTTTTGCAGAACGACCCCATGTTTTTTTGCCCCCGCCCTCTGCGTTGGCACCCTTGCGTGGCCTCATTCAAATGAATGAGAGGGCTGCGTTTTTTCAAGCAGAGCTAAAGCTGGTCTGAATGTGTCCTTAGTCTTGTTAAATTTGAGTTAGTGAGAAATGCCTGTACAGTCCATCTAACTGTGACTAAACTTTTGAAAATATTTGCATCTTATGCCAGTTTTTTGAATGTTGCTGTGATCCACTACCATTTTGTTCTGCCAGGTAGCAAAATTTGTTTTCTGAAATTCCCTTATTTACCACTGATACCATCAGAGGTTATATAAAAGGCCTCAGGATGGCCATGAATAATGAAGACTGATGCGCGGACTACAGATAAGACTTGGATACAAGCTGGGAACTGGTCGATTCTAGCCTGGAGGCATGGGTGAGTGCGTCTAATGCTGAAAGACCCTAAACACTCTGTGACCTCAGGTTACATCGCTGATGTTTCCAAATGCATCAGATGGTGTACAGCATCAAAATCACCTGACAACATGCATGTAATCCATCTAGTCACATTGAGGCTGTAGACAAAACATCTCAAATAAAATAATCACTTTGATCAAACATAATCAGATTGCCCTGTCTGACTCCAGTTTCTGCAGAGCCTATATTTGATTTGAACTGTTTTAGGTGCATTTTGTACTTTTGCCAAATACAAAACGGTGCCTCATTGACACAGTGACTCTATGAATGTCTGGTGCTGCAGGACCCTTATAATGGAATCTCTTTCCTTCCTCCACACTTAACACACACATATAGACAAAGTATCATTAACACGGGGGCCCAGTTAACCAAATTTTACAAAATGCAAGCTGCGATTTGCGGTCCTAAACGACTCACAAATTTGTGTGCAATTTCCAAGTGACAATCATGTGTCAACGTGACGCTGTCATCCTTTGCGATCTGCCTGTTAGCAGTGCTCACAAATTGCTTTTGTGTAAACGTCACATATTCACGTCGCTGTTCACTTGACTGTAATTGACCATTTATAGCAAACGGTTAGGCTCTGCTCTTTAAAGGAGCTCTTAAAGAATCTGAGCAGAAACTCCAGGATTATGTGGGGAGAATTAATGCCCCCCCTAATTAATTTACTGTATGTGAATATACTATAAATTCTTAGTTAAATCAACAATACCAAAAGCTTAGCACATAGAGGTTGGGGTGGTGAGGGACCACTGCTGCTGCCATCAGCAGAGTAATAGTGTCAGGTTATAATAGCCGCACTGTACATCTGTATGAATATGAATGGACTTTACTAGTCAGCTGGTAGCCAAGCAGCTGAAGAATGAGCCAGTGATGCCGATCAAGAGCGACTTCAGTGCTCTGCCTGAACCAACACTATGCTCCATACAATAAACAACAGTGATCACAAACAAACTGTCATTTTTCATTAACTCAAGTGGTTATGTTATGTGGCCTGCACGTTCTATGTTCACGTACAGTATAGTACATTTTCAGCTCCTTTGTTTATCTGCACACCTTCTCACAAAGACTCATTTCTATGTGTGAGAGCACCTTACCCTCAGTGCTCTACCACATACAAAAACAAACACACAACCACACGAATCCACAAAACACATAAAGCATAAACACACAAATAACTGGAGACGCAGTCTACTGGAGCCATTGAAGATAAAAGCCCCTTCAAGCAACAATGGTTATAAATTACCAAAAATAATCTGGCAGCCAGGAAGCATACAGGGCCTGTCAGCACTCTGCAACTCCCCATCTGTCACACACACATACACACACACACACACACACACACACACACACACACACACACACACACACACACGTACTGTAACAGCAGCACCATGCATCTGCTCCCACCTCCTCTAGCCCCCCTTCTTTCCCACCTTATTAAGATTCATATCCCCAAAAGGTGACTTCTTAGTCGGGCACAGTGACAACCCCCCACCCCTCACCACCCTGCTCCACAAGCTGCCTGGAGGTATAGGTGCCGTGACAAGCTCTTCATTCCCCTGGGCCCTGGGCAGGGGTGCATAGGTGGAGATGTGCGTGTGTGTGTGTGAGTGTGCGTGTGTGCACACACGCGCACGGGGGGAGCTCAGGGTGGTAAAAGTGACAAGGAGCAGGATTATCAAGTCAAAGATGCCCCCTGTAGATAAGAAGTCTCTGGGGAAAAGTGCCTGTCTGAGAGGGCTAGGAACTGAAGCCTCTCTTTCCCTCTCTCTTGTCCTCTTACTACCTGTGTTGTCTCTTTTCTCTCAGGGCTTATCTACCTATCACCTCCTACGGCTTGCCATTCTTTTTATCCTCTAACACTCATTCCCCCTCCTCTTCTCTCTGTGGCACTCCTAACTCTGAGCACTCCCTCTGCACTCCAGCAAATGAATCTAGCCACTTGACTCCTGATCTGCCATGCTGTTAAAGCAAATACTCAGCTCCCCACAGCAGCCGGGGGGGGGGGCAAAGACACTTATTCTTGTTCCCCTTAGATTTTACAATTTTGTAACAGGTTGAAAGTTCCCTCTTTGTTTGTCTTCTACAAAACTACAAAAATAAGAACCAGGTTGTATGAAACAAACATTTCCCTTTAACACACAGTAAACTTAAATAAAGTCATCATTCACTGGTGATGCTCCGCCACTTCTTGCTTGTTTTGGGGGCCTCGATCAGGATGACCAGGGTGTCCAGGTGCTGCTGCTGACATTGCGGTCATCATGATTGAGGTGGAAATACTCCCACCACCGATGGCACCGAACCTTGCAGTCTGAACAGCCAGAGATTATTAGTGGTGTTCTGAGGTCACAAGTACAAAATGACAGAAGAAGTGCACATTTGTCTGCATGAGGTGCAGATGCAAGGGCTTAAAGTTGCTGAGCTTGAAAGAGATGTCACACGCTCATAGATTTCTTGCAGTTTAATTCAACTGTTTCACCAGACAAGATGGCTTCATCAGGGAGTCTAAGGACACTGCACACAGAGTTTATATGTGTTTTGTTCTGTCTGTCCAGTCTGTGAATTTGACTTGGTCACATGCACCTACTCTTTCAAAAAGTCAAGTTTGAACGAATTCAAACTAACATGTAATTTGTTCGAATTAATTTAAACGCAACCAATGTACAGTAGCGTAATGAAATTAATTCAAACAGGTCATTACAGTCAGACAGTTAAGTGACAGCCCTATTCATTTCTCTGCATCTCTAGGTTTAAATATTTAGTAATGGCTAAGCTCTATGTAGTGATGCATTAATCTAAACTTTTATTAAGACACTTGCATTAAAACTGGGCTGTATTTGAAATTGTTGCATCTGAAAACAGCCCTCTATAAACACAAGACACAATAGTGCAGAAGTGATATATATCACTGTGCAAGGGCACTTTGGAGGAATGTATCCTTCCATTGTAGGCACCAATGCCTCGGGACTGGAGAGCTTGTGAATGGTGCCCTGGGAGCTGATGTTGTCAGGGACATTCAGTGGAGGAGAAGGCCAAGCTGAGGGACTTAAGATAAGGTTCTGGTTGGTGGCACCCATCAGGTGAGGTGTTTAATGAGGCGGTCCAAGCAGACAGGCAAGGCTAATACCTTCACACCAGGCTGATTAGTGTGAACCTCCCCAAGGCTGCCAGCCAGAAGCAGGTCTAGGTGTCAACCTGGCCCTCATTATTACTCTTCAAGCAGGGAGGAAAGAGACTGAATTTTTTTAACCTTTTTTTCCCCACAATCTAAATGTATTACTTATACATTGCAGGGCTTAGGTTATTTTAGTTTACTTTAGTGGGGTTGAACTGATGCCACATTTTTGCTGAGATTTAAAAATACATACTGTACTTTATTGCTTTAGAATATAGAGATGTTATAACAGTAAAATTAACATTTTAATCCACCTGTCTGTCCTTACAAAAGCACAGTGCTCAAAACCAACATAACGTCTCTGGACTGATGAACATGACGATGAAAGCTGAGCCATGGCTTATGTGGTAAAATCTTTTGTCTGAAACCTTTCCCATGTTTTGGTGTTTTTGCTACTAGTTAAGCTGGTTTAGCTTCCAGATGATTTCTGTGAAAATACATGTCAAGTGAAATATTTTCTTTACAATGCCATAGAGCAGGCTAGAGCTATATTTAAGCATGAGCAGGAATTTCTGGTGCTGAAAAATCACCTGTAATCTATGATCCGACTGGTACTGGATTTTTGAGGCTGATACTGAAAAATCAGGTAACGATATATCGGCCTATAGTAATTTGTTATTATCTGTTATTGGCTGCACACCACTGCCCAAAGGTTGACACCCAGAAACGTTTCAAACACAAAATAATAAGAAACTAAGAATATACAGGCAGAGGGCAGGGTCTCTGCAGATACAGACACCGCAAGACACTTGTGGATCATAAGTGATGATTGAGAGTGATTATTTTTATATTAGTCTATACATTGTTTTTTAGTAGTGGGACTGAGTGGGACATTTTACAGGGTAAAAATCAACCAGTCAGTGCTCTCTAGTGGACAAACAATGTAATGCAGACACTGTTTCTAAATTACTGAAACCAAGTTTGATATTTCTGTACTGACATTTCTTGTTACTTATCAGCTGACATATACACCAATATCAATATATCTGCAATGAGCGAATATCAGCCGATATAGCTAGCGTAATCATTTTGACCATCTTGAAGTTGTGATTTCTCTATTTTCCAAATAAATAACTTTTTAGATTTTCCTATTATTTAGTTGTATATTGAGTGAGAATATATCTACTACTTTGCTGCACCATATATACTCTCTCATAGCTCATGTCAATATGTTAATGTTTATCCCACAGTAAGCTATATTATCAATCAATTATTGTGTGGTCTTTTTTGCAAATCCAATTCTTAGTAGGGGTGGAAATTTACCTTGTTGTATGTATACTGTTGCAGACTCGAATGATTTAATAATAGGACCTACTGACTATTTTGTGGATTAATTACTTCATATATACTGTATATATATACGATCTCATACATCTGGTTTGCCCGGAAGCTATAAATATGATGTTGCTATGCTTTTTCCTTGAAGCTCTGAAAAAGGTATACTGTTGCCAAAGTGTCAGCCCATACAATAAAGTCTAAATCCATCTGCTCTCTTTGCAAGTTATTATACTAAGTTTATCAAGAAGCAGAATACAGTAGCACACCTCCCCTTTAGTCTCGAGCATGTAAGCGTCAAAAAGGTAATTTTTAAAGCTGAAGAAGGCAATATTATTTCATTATAATGTCAGTTTAAACACCTAATTTTGACCACTGCATGTCACTAACAATATTTACTTCTATTACTGTGTGCACTGACGTGATAGTGAGCTGCTGTAGCAAAGAGTTTCCCCTCGGGGATCAATAAAGTATTTCTGATTCTGATTTAATTGAAGGGTTCCTTGTGTGGCTGTGGGCGCTAGCTCCTTTGTATTTAGTTTTTTTTAAAACTGGACCCGGTCTGAATCAAACAACCAATCAGGCTTAGCTAGAATGTAACTAGCCAATCACAGCGACTCTGTACAAAAAAACGGTCATCCGATTTCTACGTGTCTTGGTTCCTCCCTTCCAGAGCCATGTAGAGAAGTGTGTTACTGAGCAGAGAGTAATGCTTTCACCTTTCAAGACAGGGCTTGGAGCAGGCAATCAGCCAACATTTATATTGATTATTGACCACACCACACTCATGGAATATATAAATAAATGCTATGGTTACATTTTTATCAATGATAATAAGACAGTAGGAAAGTGAAAAAGACCTAGGTTAAGAGTTCATGCAACAATAGTTGTACACACTATCTTCTGGTAGAAATAATCAACAGCTTCAGAACAGCAGCTTTGACCTCTGCATGAAAGCGAACTGGCTGAAAGGTCCATGTGATAACAACTTCTGTATAAAGGGCCCTTCGCTGTCTGGTGCATTATGGTTGAAGGGAAAAAAAAACACCCACTGCACATTTACAACAGAAAACGCAGTTAACAATGGTCCAGTGTTTTTCTCTTCACTATTTACAACAAAGGCTTTCAGCCCTCAACATCATATGGCACAAGCAATTAAATGTGTTTGCAAGCCACGAGTGGAAAGAAGTCTTTGACTGGAGACAACATTTTTTTTTGCAGCATGAACTGTACAGCATACAGAAAGACCAAAGAAAGAAAAAAGAAAATAGAAACGAAATTAAGGCAAGACAAAAAAACAAGAAAATTCTGCTGTTCTTTGTATTTAGCTGAAGTTATAAATTAAATATTATTTGTTCCTCTTTTAAAGCTACAGTCAGCTGTCAGCCACCACCTGAAACAGTGTAGTCAATGCAGTGTCCATGCAGTAACCATGTCACAGCTTGACATTGCAAGGACCATGAATTTATCATGATCGACCTGAGATGGAAGCCCACTCAAAATGTCAAACTGTTTTGTGCTAAAAAACAACAGTACAGCCTTTCTACAGAGTGAGCGATTACACACAGAAACACCACCAACCTACCAACAACCACTACAAACACTCCCTGGCAACATGCACGCAGTTCATTAAAATGCATTGTCCAAAGTGAGATGCAATGCTCAGGTCCTGTCCTTCATTTTGAGATGTGGATGGATACGGCAGGAGACGGCAGGTTAGCAGGGATGGGCTGTGGCTCTTAATGAGCTCCTTGGTGCATTCCCATCAACGCAGGGCTGGGTTCCCCTTACATGGCATCCTGGGAGCTTGTTAAGAGGCACTCCCTTTAAAACAATCAACAGCCAGCAGTCATCCCCTCCCGGTTTTTCTGTCTATGTTTCTATATTATATATTGTATGTCATGCCTTCTGTTTCTCTCTGCCCCAGCCTTACTCTGGTTTCTCTCACACCTCTCACATGAGCCTCTATCCCCACTCGTCTCACTATCTCCTGCCTATGTCCACATCACCTGTTATTCAGGCATTTTGGTCAGTATTAAGATTGGTAGCGGTGGCTTCCCTGGGGAGCAGATCCAGAGTCTGACATGTTTAAAGGGGATCAGAATGACAGGAAGTGGAGAAGGGAAGAGAGCAGGCTGAAATGCAGCAAGAGGTATATACAGTATGCATCTCTACTGCTGAGAGGTGGTAAGAGATGGAGATAGTGTAGAAGAAATAAAGTAGATACCCATAATGTATTTGCAAATGACAGTAAAGCAGAGAATTGGGAAAGGGAAGGTTCTTTAACCAGCAACATTGTCTCTAAAAATTACTTTTGTGTTTGCCATCCTTACTGGCAATCTGGGTTCACGTCCTGTCCAGTGTACAGAATCGCATTACTGAGTAACGGGAATATTCAAAAAGGTGTGCTTAAAAATAGTTATGTGCCTGTAATTTTTGGTAAACATTTGTACTTGTAAACTCTGTGTTGAAAGTTTGTACATTAAGGTCTGAGCTCGCAGCTTTAGCAGGCTTTATTTTGTAAGTCTGAACATTTAGTTTCCTGCCTATAAACTCAGTTTTGCAAGTTTGTGCATTCAGTTTCAGGCTTGCAAGCTTAATATTACAAACTGTCCAGCAAAAATATCTCACACAGAGGTGTGTGTGTGCCCACAGACTTTTGACAGGTTTACTATGTGGTGTGGTTTTCTACACAGAGCAGGAAGTTTTGCAAGAAAGAGGGTAGGACATTTAACTTCTGACTAATCCGTTT
The DNA here is from genome assembly GCF_020085105.1 of Siniperca chuatsi. Classification (NCBI taxonomy): domain Eukaryota; kingdom Metazoa; phylum Chordata; class Actinopteri; order Centrarchiformes; family Sinipercidae; genus Siniperca; species Siniperca chuatsi. Next base: position 12,499,068 of record NC_058043.1, read on the forward strand.
TGTTGGAGGTGCTACAACCAATAACAATGAGACAGCTAGCCAGCTGTTAGCTAGAAGATTCTACCTTGCTAATGGATTTACAGAACCAGGTAAAATGACCAAATCATTTACTTAAGAACACTTCAACTTGTAACGTTTTTTTGTGAATTTGTAGGAACCTTAGAACTGTGAACATGAAACTGAATGCACAAACAAATCAGGGCTCACAGGCAGGAAACTAATGTTCAGACTTAGAAAATCCATTCTGCAGACCTGAATATAAAGCTTTCAGCACAGAGTTTGGAAGTCCAAACTTAAATGTACAAGTTTACAAAACAAAGATTGCAGGCACACAAGTCTATTTTACAGCACACCTTTTTGAATGATTAAATATTCCATAGGTAAGTAATCACATTTTTTCAGTCACAAGTATTGCAAAGAGATTACACTTCAATAATAAGTTACACATCCCAGTGAAGGTTTGTTACTTTTTTGGTCAGCTATTTTGCTGTCCCACCAGGAGTTGGATGGGAGGGTTGACATAAATGAGGTCTCTGCATTCAGAGGACAGACTGTGGTGGTTTGGTGAAGGGGCTGGAGGTGAGAGAAGGCAGCCAGCCTCCAGGAAAAGACGAGGAATATGCCCTCTGGTAACTCTAAAGTTGTCTTATTAACATGTTTTGACCTCTCATCTGGCTAGCTAGTGACTCATAAGGCTACATTCAGGAATTGCCTGGGTTTGTTCAGAGTTGTAGGTGTGTGAACTGTGTAGATGGGATTACAGGAGGGTTGCGTGCAGTCACTGGGCTAAGCTAGTTGTTGATGTTCAGCAAATACCTCCAAAACCTAAGCTGGCTGCGTGGTAAACCACCAAGTCTCGTTTTCTATATCTACACAGAAAACACTGTGGGTGTGGCGGATTTTGAGTTGATGGCACATTTGACAGAGCTGTGCTGATAGAATAGCAAGTGTTTACTTTTGCTCGTCCATAGGACCAGCAAAATATGTTTTTAAATTAAATATAAGTAATCTGTGAGAACCCAGAAGTACAGGTGCCACATAAAGCACACTACTGTGTCCTGTGCGCTCATCACACCTTCTCAAACACACATTCAGAAACATCCCACTCACCAACATGAGAAGTATACTTTCAGAAAACAAGGTACAGAGGTTTACTATTTGTCATTTGGTTGTACCTAATCTGTACGTTGTCTAACATTATTTGAAGCTAGCCCATGGTTGACGCTGTGGGAAACAAAGTATAGTAGTTTGAAAAGTGAGAACTTTGCTTCTGTCTTACTTGCCACAAAAACTTCATGTATTTCAAGTTGTGTCTTTTTTACTCAGGGGTAGGATGGCTATTAAAGCTGTGGCATCAACTCCCGGAGATGTGTGAGGATGTTTCTTGGAGAGCAAGGGGGTGACCATTAACAAGGTTTTGGATGAAAAGTGTTAATGCAGCCCAGCTTTTCTGTGTGAAATTGAAGAGCATCTCAGCACCATTAATGTGAAACTTTAGGGACTACACCATATGATCATAAAAGTGTCTGACAGCAAAAGATTTCCAAATAAAACTGCTTCTGTGAGAAAGAAAATTCTGCTCACTCTTGTTGACTTGTGTTTAGAAGTCAGGGTGACATATGCTCAGTGCGACAAACATGCCTAGGAGGAGTGTTTTGAGAGCGGCTATATCCACAAAGCTATTACACCCAATTAAAGACTCTAAAATGAGTAACTTTTTTATTTTTAATTTGCATGTTTACATGTTTTCAGCAGCATAAATACACTTATGCACAAGACTTAAGTAAACCAACTAGTCTAGCCTACAGTGTAACAGTGCACCAAAGGCAAAGTTTGACCTCAGCATCCACTCATTCCAGCCACACAAATTAAACCTCTCATTCCACATGACACAGTGCCATGTCACCACCGTTGGTCTATATTTCTGTAAAAGTAAATATAACATTTGTATAAACAAACAACCCTGTCTTTAGTGAAAATAAACAAATCAACTGATCAACTGAACACTTTCTCTCTGTTCATTATGTGTCCACAGCTCAGAAATGTACTTCAAATGCTTTATGAATGTACAGTTCCCAGGTGTAAAGTAAGAGCTAATAGATTGGATAACAACACACGCAGTGATTAATTATGTTATATTTACACCTGTGAGGCACGTTTACATAAGTAATATGGAAACTATGGGGACATGGTTACCTGTAATATTGTCCTTCAAAATGTGTTGATTTGCTCAAATGTCATATGAAATCTGATTTACTTATTTATAGTAATATCAGATTTATGATAATCCTATTGTTGAATTATAAATCGCTTGTGTGTTGAATTTCTACTAACTGATAAAAATAGTTTCCCACCTACAGCTTCTACTGCACACCCAGCCATCAGAGGATGGTGGATTTTTCTTTGCACATCTTGTGTGCTGAGGTATTTTTGGGGACTCTTTCCTTGTCTTCTAAGACACAAGACCAGAGAGTTTGGGTTGGATGCGATACTTTCTGTTAAGCAGTTTTGACTGACTGATTTAAACTTTTTGGTTGATTATTAAAGAAACCACAATTTCAATCTGCCTTCTTTTCAACACTGCCCACACGGTTTTCAAGATTCCAAGACTACGGAGCCCCCTAAAGGTCACGGCGAGGACTACTTTTGCGTTTCCTCCCAATATGTTTTGCGTTCTCTCGCAATCAATTTTGCGTTACCTCGCAATAATTTTCTTCTTGCTTTCCTTTAGAGCCATATGTCTATTTCCACTCAGCTGCTCTCAGCACAATGCAACAGTATATCAGCTCATTGAACTTTACTGTGAACTAACGTAGAAAAGGTTTCAGTCGTAGTCATCTGGACACTGTTTTCAAAATCAAGACATTTCAGCTCCCATCCGGAAGTCATTCACAATTGAGAATGACTTCCGGATGGGAGCTGAAACCTTTTCTACGATAGAACACTGACGAATGAGGGACTACACCGTCTTTACTGTGAACTGGACATTAAGTATGTTGATATAGTACTACTGCTCGATCGCATGCATGGTTATGTAATTAGTCAAAGTAAAATTAAACAAACTCTTAGATCAAGAGGTCTCTCCAGCAGAAAGCAGTACGGTAATCTGCAGGATGCTGTCGGTTTCATTTGTGAACAGTTACTGTACTCTGTACTGTACTGGACCCCAGAGGGGTTTCACTGTGGAAAAAGAGGGATCTCCAGAGGTGGAATTACAGATATGCAGTTAAATCTACCCTATAAAGCTAATGTGTTGTATGTGTATCAAAGTCAAAAGCAACAAACAAGAAGGTGACTGAAATGCTGCAAACAGAGTCTGTGGTTCTGTCACAGAAAGAGCAGACAGCATTGAACCACTTGCAGAGATTCATCACGAATGCAGACCAACAAGTTGGAATGCTTTTTGTGTTTTTGCACAGGGTCCTCTGTTCTTTGCACAAAATAAATTAAAGTAAGCTTCAATGCTGAAACAGGTTTTGGTAGAAGGCTATTTGTTGCTATCAGTGTGGAGCAATAACTGATGTTCCTTATACATACAGCTCCTACAATGCGTAAAGCATTAACTTGCATCCACACTACCTTCCATTACAAATAGACATATGGCTCAAAAGGAAAGTTTTGCAAGAGAATGCAAAATATTGCGAGGTAATGCAAAACATATTGCGAGGGAATACAAAAGTAGTCCTTAAATTTTTTTTTGCCGTGACCTTTAGGGGTACAAACTCCGTTCATATTTGATTCAATCCAGCCAGCGCAGAAATGTTTAATGCACTGGTTCAATGTAGTGTGAATGTCATCAAGCCAAAATTAGACAAAAACAACAAGGTATTATAAGGCGGCCTGAAAAGGTCTGAGGGGATAAACTAAAAAGCACACCTAAATACAGGCTTTGTCCTGTCCCTAGTATTTGATCAGATCATTTTAGCTGCCTGTCTGTTTTAGAATTTATTTTAAAATTTTTGTCTTGACTTTTAAGGCCCTGCATGGTATGGCACAGAGCTACCTGGCTGAGCTTCTAAATCATTACTACTATAGCTTGAGATACTCTGATTGTCACGGATACGCCAGGCTCCACCATCCACTAACCATCCACACCTGCTCACCTCAGTATGTGTCCGACCTCGTTTGCAACCAGGATTCCCCATGCCACTCGGCATGACGCCTATATCCCATTCTCCAGCATTTCTCCCTTCTCCAGCGTTTCTCCTGTCTCCAGCGATCTCCAGTCTCCAGCGATCTCCTGTCTCTAGCAATCTCCTGTCTCCAGTGAGTCTTCCCTCCTACACACTTCCCTAGAAATATAAACCAGTACTCTTGGGGTGTCATCTAAATAAAGAACATTCTGTGTCCATCTCGGTGTCCCCTGCCTGTCTGTTCCGTAACAGAAGGTCGGACCTACCGAAAGGATGACAGCCCTGAGCTCCTTCCCAGACCTGGAGGATATGGTCCAACAATATCTCCTCACTCATCCTTCACCATCTCTGGCTTATAGCGAGATAACCCAACTAGGGACCTTCTCAGGCTCGGCAGAGCACTGCGAGGACTTTTTGCGGTGTTGCCTAGACTTCAAGCTGTATCCACACCAGTATCCCACCGAACGATCCAAGGTGGCCTTCTTGGTTCTTTGACTAGTTGGCCCGGCACTTTGCTGGGCAGGATCCCTATGGGCACGAGATGAGGCCATCCTCAACTCTTTTGGCAGGGTCGCAACACTACTCAGGAAGGAGTTTGGCCCTCCAGTCGTCAACTCGTCAGCCAGTCCCCAGCCCGCACCTCTACCGACCAGTCTTCAGTCTATCAACTCACTACTTGCCTGCACCAAAGCTCCACCGCCCAGCTGCTTGCCGGCTCTGTCTCCCAGCTACTCGCCTTCTCCGCTTCCCAGCTACTCGCTTGCTCCGCCGCCCCGCTGCTCGCCGCCTCTGCCTCCCAGCTGATCACCTGCTCCACTGCCATCTTCAGTTTCAGCACCGCAGACGTCCCCAGTTCTGGCGCCGTGGCCGTCCCAAGCCCCAGCACCATCCCTCCCTGCTGGATTGCAGCAGCCATCACTCCCTACTGGATCGCAGCAGCCAGCACCCCCTGTACTGCTGTCCCGTCGCCGGCTCCAAGTCCTGCTGTCCCAATGTCTGTTCCCGGTCCTGCGGACCCGACACCGGCTCCCGGTCCTGCTGTCCCGTCGCCGGCTCCCTGTCCTGCTGTCCCGTCGCCGGTTCCCTGTCCGGCAGTGCCACCGCCGGCCCTTGATCTGGTTCACCGGTCTCCAGTTTGCTCCCGCCTTTGCCGCAGACCTCCAGAGGCTTCCTGCTTTTGCTGCAGACCTCCAGGGGGTTCCCACCTTCACCTCCAGGTTCCAGAGGGTCCCCGCCTTCGCTGCCAGGTTCCAGAGGGTCCCCGCCTGAGTCGCTAGGTTCGAGAGGGTCCCCGCCTTCGCCTCAGGCCTCTAGAGGGTCCCAGTCTTCGTCTTCACCGCTGGTCTCCTGTGACACTCCATCTTCGCCGCCGGTCTCTGGTGAGCTTCCTCCTGTGCCACTGGCATTCCGCCAGGCCTCCAGATGGGGTTGATCAGCTCCGAACTTGTCAAGCCCCCGGGCCGTCCGCCTGAGGTCCCCAGCTCCGCGCTCGTCCAGCCCCCGGGCCGTCTGCCTGAGGTCCTCAGCCCCGTGCCAGGCCAGTCCCCAGGTCATCCGTCCAAGGCTCGCAACTCCACACCTGTCCAGGGTCCGGGTCGTCCATCCAAGGCTCCCAACTCCACACCTGTCCAGGCTCCGGGTCATCCATCCAAGGCTCCCAACTCCATACCAGTCCAGGCTCCAGGTCGTCCGTCCAAGGCTCCCAACTCCACACCTGTCCAGGCTCCTGGTCGTCCACCCGAAGTTCCCAGCTCCACACCTGTCCAGGCTCCGGGTCGTCCATCCAAGGCTCCCAACTCCATACCTGTCCAGCCTCCTGGTTGTCCACCTGAAGTTCCCAGCTCCGCACATGCCCAAACCCCGGCCTTCCGCCCGGTTCAACCCGCTCCCCATGGTGGAGGACGACCACCACATCAGCTGGGTTTTTCAGCCCTCGGGAGCTGGCCGTGGAGGGCGGGGGTACTGTCACGGATACGCCAAGCTCCACCATCCACTAACCATCCACACCTGCTCCCAATCACACTCCTGCTCCCCATTAGATCCCAATCACAGCCAGCATAAAAGCCCTGCACTCACCTCAGTATGTGTCCGACCTCGTTTGCGACCAGGACTCTCCATGCCACTCGGCATAACGCCTATATCCCATTCTCCAGCAATTTCCCTTCTCTAGCATTTCTCCTGTCTCCAGCGATCTCCTGTCTCTAGTGAGTCTTCACTCCTACGGACTTCCCTATCTAAAAAAACAGTACTCTCGGGTGGTCATCTAACTAAAGAACATTCTGTGTCCATCTCGGTGTCCCTTGCCTGTCTGTTCCGTAACACTGATAAGGCCCTGTTAGCTATTCCCTGGTCAAGGTTGAAGACCAAGGGCGACAGGGCTTTTGCTGTTAGGGCTTCAACCCTTTGGAATAGCTAAACTGACGAACTTAGACTAGAAAATTCACTGCCTTCTTTGACAAGACTTACTTTTACTGTATGGCTTTTTCTTCATTATTTTATCAGTTCTTTTATGTGTTACTTTTATCCATTATTTTATCTTTCTTTTAACTGTTTTATTTGTTATTTTTATTTGACTGATTTTGAATTTGAGTGTTGTCCTGCTTTCTTTTATTTGTTCTTGTTTGTGAAACACTTGTGACGGTAGTTTTGAAAGGTGCGATATAAATAAAAGTTATTATTATTATTTAATACAACTATGACATTCAATGTGAATAATGCAGGGCATTACAGACAGAAAAAAGAGAGAAAGAAGTAAAAAAAACGAGGGGACAGAGGGGTCTCCACCATGCACAGAGCTGATCTGTGTGTGTATAGTGTGACATTTCCAAGTGGTCTCTGATGTAGGGATGGCACACCTGTTTAATGAGCCACTAATGGTGGCACTAATTGAGGTGGGCTAATTTCATGTCATCATGAACTCGTCATATACAGCATCAAAGGAATTGGATCCACGGCGCAGGAAATATTCTGTAATAGCCCCCGGCTTGAACCGAGGCTATCCTGATCCTCTCGCACCCCCAGGGCTTTTCCATTATCCCACTCTTTCTGGATCATATAACACAGGGTTGTGTGTGTGTGTGTGTATGTGTGTATGTAGCCACCTTGTGTTTGGCTGTGACTGCGTGCACGTATGCAGTATATGTGGATGTGTGCATGTTCACATTATTCGCACAAAGTCCCCATTCATTTTTTGTTCTTCCCTCCTCTTCTCTCCTGTCCTGTTCTTTTAAAGCTTTCTTTTTATTACTGTTAATATCTGGTTTGTTCTACCAACTGGGGCCAGTGACAGGCCTGTGCTGTTTGATATTAATTTGCAGAGTGCCCCGGGTCTTGAGAACTTTGTGGGAGGAGAGAAGAGGAACACAAGAGGAGTGAGGTGAAAGAAGCGAGATAAAGAGAATCGTTTCCTTCATTCTCTGACACCACAGTTATTTCCCTCTTTCACTCTGCACCCAGACAGTCACGCACTGTTACTCTAGGCACAGAGGAAGACAGACAGACAGATGTGCATGCAAACACACTTAAAGGATAGGTTCATATTTTTTCAAGTCTACTTTATTACAAAATGCCCATATGCACTTTTAAAGAGTTATTGGTGGCTATAATCCTTCCTCCTGTCCATACTGGCTGTGAAAACATTCCCTACTAATGTGATTCAAATGTAAGAGATGGAAAGGAAACAGTCCTCCCAAGAATAATGACAGCATCAGTTGTCTGTCAGGAGCAAAGGAGGAAGTATTAGTTATGTATTATAGAGCCACAACTTTCACAGAGGGAGGAAGTTGGGGTGGATGGATAGGTCAACAAAATGTTGGACTTTCACACGGGAGATCGCTGTTTATTTCCTGTTTCCTACCAATATTCAACGTTGGTTTCTTTTTTAATCATGACCTTGGTCATTCCCTAACCTTAACTAAGTGGTTATTACTGTAACCATGACAACAAAGGTCCCCTAACCTTAGGAAATTTTTATGTTAAATAAACAATGACCTTTCCCTAAACCTAACCTAATCTAATAGTGGCGTCAGATCAGAAAACGCTTATATAATAATAACAACTTTATTTATGTGTCATTCTAGAGGGCAAGAACAAATGACGTATTCTGTTTAATTTGGCACACTTTTTGCATTTTTATTATGAAATTAGTATGAAGAGAGTATTTCATACTAAAATTATGGTAGATATCCACTTGATTTGACTAATTCAGACTGTCTCATAGTAGCTTCAGTTGAACTGTAAGCATTTTTACACGAGGAGTACGAGGATTTCCCCCCCATCTCTTACATTGGAATCATATTAGAAAGGAATATTTTCAAAGCCAATATGGACATGAGAAATGATTACAGTTCCATCCATCCATCCATCCATCTTCTTCCGCTTATCCGGGGCTGGGTCGCGGGGGCAGCAGTCTAAGCAGGGACTCCCAGACTTCCTTCGCCCCAGACACTTCCTCCAGCTCCTCCGGGGGGATCCCGAGGCGTTCCCAGGCCAGCCGAGAGACATAGTCCCTCCAGCGTGTCCTGGGTCTTCCCCGGGGCCGCCTCCCGGTGGGACATGCCCAGAACAAATATCGTATCCGCGATCTTGTCCTTTCGGTCACTACCCAAAGCTCATGACCATAGGTGAGGGCAGGAGCGTAGATTGACCGGTAAATCGAGAGCTTTGTCTTTCGACTCAGCTCCTTCTTTACCACAACGGTCCGATACAGCGCCCGCATCACTGCAGACGCTGCACCGATCCGCCTGTCAATCTCACGCTCCATCCGCCCCTCACTCGTGAACAAGACCCCGAGATACTTAAACTCCTCCACTTGGGGCAAGGACTCCCCACCCACGCGAAGAGAGCAAACCACCTTTTTCCGGTCAAGAACCATGGCCTCAGATTTGGAAGAGCTGATTCTCATCCCAGCTGCTTCACACTCGGCTGCAAACCGTCCCAGTGCATGCTGCAGGTCCTGGTTTGAAGAAGCCATCAGAACGACATCATCTGCAAACAGCAGAGATGAGATCCTGTGGTTCCCAAACCGGACACCCTCCGGCCCCTGACTGCGCCTAGAAATTCTGTCCATATAAATTATGAACAGAACCGGTGACAAAGGGCAGCCCTGGCGGAGTCCAACATGCACCGGGAACAGGTCTGACTTACTGCCGGCAATGCGAACACAGCTCCTGCTCCGGTTATACAGGGACCGGACAGCCCTTAGCAAAGGGCCCCGGACCCCATACTCCCAGAGCACTCCCCACAAAGCGCCCGGGCACACGGTCGAATGCCTTCTCCAGATCCACAAAGCACATGTGGACTGGTTGGGCAAACTCCCATGAACCCTCGAGCACCCGATGGAGAGTATAGAGCTGGTCCAGTGTTCCACGACCGGGACGAAAACCACTCTGCTCCTCCTGAATCCGAGGTTCGACTATCGGACGAATTCTCCTCTCCAGTACCCTGGAATAGACCTTACCGGGAGGCTGAGAAGTGTGATCCCTCTGTGATTGGAACACACCCTCCGGTCCCCTTCTTATACAGAGGACCACCACCCCGGTCTGCCAGTCCAGAGGCACTGTCCCAGATCGCCACGCGATGTTGCAGAGACGTGTCAGCCAAGACAGTCCCACAACATCCAGAGACTTAAGATACTCAGGACGGATCTCATCCACCCCCAAGCCTTGCCACCAAGGAGCTTGCCAACAACCTCAGTGACTTCGGCCAGGGTGATGGATGAGTCCGCCTCCGGTCCCCAGCCTCCGCTTCCTCTTCGGAAGACGTGACAGCGGGATTGAGGAGATCCTCAAAGTATTCCTTCCACCGTCCGACAACATCCCCAGTCGAGGTCAACAGCTCTCCACCCGCACCGCATAAGGTGTTGGTGAAGAACTGCTTCCCCCTCCTGAGCCGTCGGACGGTTTGCCAGAATTTCTTTGAGGCCGACCGATAGTCCTCCTCCATGGCCTCTCCGAACCTCTCCCAGTCCTGAGTTTTTGCCTCTGTGACCGCACGGGCTGCAGCACGCTTAGCCTGCCGGTACCTGTCAGCTGCCTCGGGAGTCCCACGAGCCAACAAGGCCCGATAGGACTCCTTCTTCAGCCTGACGGCATCCCTTACTTCCGGCGCCCACCACCGTGTTCGGGATTGCCGCGCGACAGGCACCAGAAACCTTGCGACCACAGCTACGAGCCGCCCGATCGACAATGGAGGTGGAAAACATGGTCCACTCGGACTCAATGTCCCCAACCTCCCGGGATCTGGGAGAAGCTCTCCCGGAGGTGTGAGTTGTAGACCCTGCTGGCAGAGGGCTCCACCAGACGTTCCCAGCAGACCCTCACGATACGCTTGGGCCTGCCAAGTCTGTCCGGCTTCCTCCCCGCCAGCGGATCCAACTCACCACCAGGTGGTGATCGGTTGACAGCTCCGCCCCTCTCTTCACCCGAGTGTCCAAGACACGCGCCGGAGGTCAGATGATACGACAACAAAGTCGATCATCGACCTCCGCCCTAGGGTGTCCTGGTGCCACGTGCACTGATGGACACCCTTGTGCTTGAACATGGTGTTAGTTATGGACAAACTGTAACTAGCACAGAAGTCCAACAACTGAACACCGCTCGGGTTCAGATCAGGGGCCGTTCCTTCCGATTACCCCTCTCCAGGTGTCACTGTCGTTGCCCACGTGGGCGTTGAAGTCCCCAGTAGAACAACGGAGTCCCGGGTGGTGCACTGTCTAGTACCCCTCCCAGGGACTCCAAGAAGGCCTGGTACTCTGCACTGCTGTTCGGCCCGTAGGCCGCCACAACAGTGAGAGACCTGTCCCCACCCGGAGGCGGAGGGACGCGACCCTCTCGTTCACTGGGGTAAACTCCAACACGTGACGGCTGAGCTGTGGGGCTATGAGCAGGCCCACACCAGCCCGCCGCTCTCCCCGCCCGGCAACGCCAGAGAAATGGAGCGTCCAGCCCTCTCGAGGAGACGGGTTCCAGAGCCCAGGCTGTGCGTGGAGGCGAGGCCGACTATATCTAGCCGGTAACGCTCAACCTCCCGCACAAGCTCAGGCTCCTTCCCCAGCGAAGTGACATTCCATGTCCCTAGAGCCAGTTTCTGTGTCCGGAGATCTGGTCGCCGGCCCCTGCCTTCGACTGCCGCCCAGATCTCTCTGCACCGCCCCCCACGGATCCTCCTGCGGGTGGTGGGTCCACGGGAGGACGGCCCCACGCCGCTCCTTCGGGCTGTGCCCGGCCGGGCCCCGTGGGGAAAGGCCCGGCCACCAGGCGCTCGCCGTCGGGCACCCACCCCAGGCCTGGCTCCAGGGTGGGGCCCCGGTAGCGCCAATCCGGGCGACGTAACTGGCCTTGATTTTAAATAATCCATAAGGGTCTTCTGATTAATATTACAGTTCCCAATAACTCAAATGTACATATGGGCATTTTGTATTATGGTAGACTTGAAAAAATGTGAACCTATCCTTTCATATCGTCTATCGTCAGTATTCATTGGGAGAAGCGTTTGCCTTTCCCACACAATATTACATCATCTCCACATGCATGCAGCTTGCATGGATTCCTGCAGGGCCCTGAACAGTTGGTGGACTGTCCGTGGCACTACTCTACCTCTAAACCTCCCTCAGTGCGGTCAAATCCTGTGTACTCTACGTGTGTGTTGATAGACACTCCATGTCAGCGCCTGTGCCCTGGGTCAGCGTACGCCTTCTTTCTCTTACCCACTGCACAGCCGCGCGACTGTCTGCAGCCTCACAAAGCAATGGAGTAATGAGTCCCATGACAGTCCGGTGGAATAGGCTCTGAATAGGTAATGATGGAGTCTGAAACACTGGCTGTGTCTGATCGTGGGTTATAATGTAGTCTTGGAGCATTCTTCCCTCTTCTTGTCAGTGAGAGTTGTCGTGCTGGCACAATACCTGCTATATGAAATGGATTGTATAACACCGCATGCCTGTGTTGGAATCGTGTTCCCCACACACTGCCCATCGAATCATATTCTGATCCCTGTCCCTGGTTAATGGTCTATACATATAGTACTCCCCCATATTTATGCTATACATGCTGCTGGGTTCATAATAGGGAGATGTACAGCAAGACAGACAGTCACTATAACGCTTTATATTCAGAGGCGGTGGAGCCCAGATAACGACTGACTGGCTGGATGGAGGAACCTTGGGACCTCAGCTCACAGTTCCTGTGTTACATTCAAATGACTTGTGTTAATGTGCTATTCTTTGCAGCTCTAGTGATGCATCTTGCTGTGTTTATGTGTGTGTGTGTTGCACATGACTTTGTGTGCCTTTCTGTCCACCTGTCTGTATGTTTTTCTATTTGTACTCATGTATTTATGTATTTATGCTCGGAGAGAGGCCTCCTAGTAGTGCCTAAGGCATAATTAAAGCCCGAGAGTCGAAGCAGATGAAAAGTTCTGGGAGGTGAATCAGAAACAGCAGCGCCTGGCAGACACTGATAGACAGGAGTGGACAGTCATCTCTGTACCTTCCAGCTCCGGGGGGAGGGGGGTAATGGACCAATAATGCTCTCTTTCTCCATCTCATCTACGGCACTAGACAGAAAGATAGGCCACATATTCCAATTTATGGCTTATCTCATCATCATCGTTCGTCTGTCTCGTTTTGCTGCCCTTGAGATTTCACCCCTGTCATCCAACTGGTAATCAGAGTTTGGAGAGTTACATTTATTACTGTACAATCATGTCTGTGATTAGCTGCTCAGTGTAACTGCTGTGAACTCCTGGCTTGCTCTTTCTTGCACTTTAGGTTTGTTACCTTTGGATTACTTTGCCTCCACATCTATAAGTAATTTCTGTACCTATCGATTAAGTGAAAGCAACAATGTACTTCATTATTACATAAAATCCTAGACAAAATGTCACCTTGGTGATACATTCAGAGAGGTGGACTGGAAAGAAAACACAATTATTGGATACGCAACTATGCTCAACTCATAAATTCTGACTCAAGCCATGTAGTTTGTTTCTGAGTGAACCTAATCTGGAAATCTGTACTCTTAAAAATACAGTATTAAAGGAACATGTGGAGTTTTTGTTTCACCAAATATAAAGCCCAGGTGAAGTTGCAAATTATCGCACAGTTTTGAACGACTGTAAAGTTATGAATTATCTGACATTTATGTATCTTTGTATTATGTATGTAATCATAGCTATAGGATTTTTTATTGAATCACATTCCTCACGCACAGTAACATGCTGCTCTTTAATGCTCATCAAGCATATAGACACAAACTGTAGCAGGAAATGCTGCGCATAGGTGCTGAGCAGATTAAATGGTTGTTCATCATCAGGAAATATCTCCAACCATGTGCCTCCTTCTTAAACCACCATGTCTCATTTTTATTTCCTTAAGTATTAAATACATTATTAAAAACATTTCCTAGATGCACTTTGCCTCTTTTCTACATTAGTTTCTGTGGAGGGTCACAAGCTTCTCATGAGGGGATTTTAATCAGGACACCAACAATGAGGTTTTTCAGCTTATGTCACCATGATCAACAAAAGATATGGCAAGTGAGGGAACGGAGAAGGGGAGAAAAATGGTGAAGGAATGCATAAAAAAACTACTAAGAGCCTGTCAGCCATAAATCTTATGACTCCTTACCCAATTGAGTGGCTGCAGAATGGTTATAGGGGGCTTAACCCCTTCCTCCCCACTTGTTAAAAGCATGTCTGGTATGGTGTATAGGTGTGGGTGGTAATGTGGCTGTGTTGGAGAGAGTGTATGTGTGTGTGCAGACAAAAATACGCACATGTAGTATTTCTAGCCGTCTTAGAGGGCCAGCTGGTAAGGAGATGATGACTGGCCCCCTAACACACTGTGCAGAGACCCATCCACTCACCTCATGCTATTGATCAAGGACAACAGAAGCAGGGAGCTCACTAACTGGACAAATTCAATGTGCAAGATCTTTATACCACAGTAAGCAGCAGTACTGCAGTTGCAACTTGCTCATAGGTTCATGTGCAGCATATACACTGATACTCTTAATCCATTGCCCCCACTCTCTCTTCAGTAACTGTCTCCAGCTCTCTCTCTTTTATATATATATATATACACACACACACACACACATATATATATATATATATACATATATATACATACATATATATACATACATACATATATACATATATATATATATATATATATATATATATATACACACACACACACACACACACACACACACACACACACACACACACTCAGTCCCTCAGTCTGAGCTTGAGCATACGGACATTTTTCACTGTCAGGAAACTGCTTGAGGAAAAACACCAATGGTAAGGTCTGCTGATTTCAGCAGGATAGGGATTTAAACGTCATACCTGCATGGCATTGTTACTGTTGGAGCCTCTTCACTCTGCTCGATAAAGTCATCCATAAAAATGATGTTAGGCTCTAGTGGTGAAAACATGAAAAGGGCAATAGAGCCCAAATCCCTACAGTGCTTTAACTGACCCTGTTACACTTGTAGATAAGAATTGGGTCGAATACAAGCAACAACCACCACAGCTGAATGGAGAAGTCAATGTGAACATGCGTTAAGATACACCTCTTCTGTGGCCACTTAATGCCAGCCAAAAAACAAGGGAGAAAAAAGGGTGAGGTTTCTTTTTTAAGACACATCTTTGTGCTGATATGAAAATAGCACATTCATTATTTTAAATGTATTTAGAAACTAACAAAGTAAGTTGGTGAATTTTTGGTTTGATTGTTGATTTGTTTGATGTAATGTATAATAGTGATAAACAATTTGTATTGTAACATCAAACAACATAGATTTCTGCATACATTTGCCATATATCTTTATGGGACACATATTCATATTAATAAGAACATAACAATAATTATATAATAAATGCTATTAATAGAATTTAAATGAAATATCATTTCAAACATATTTCCTGACCCTACTTAAAGGCACCCTGTGGTGTTTTTGTCTAAACAAAAGTTATGTTTACATTCAGTGTTTCTCACCAAAACACATTGTGTCTATTCTTAAGGTCTAATAAACGTGTCGAGTACATTTCCTTCCTCATAAAACATTTGCAAAGCTAATTTTTTCAGTATTTTAAATCTAGCAATGTTTACTAGCTTGCTCTAGCCCTGCCTTTGCAGGTGCATTGCTGTAAATCACTAATAATGTGACACCCCTGGTAGGACTGTTCATTGCGTCATTCCTGAGATAAACAAAACAGGCACCCACTCACGGAAAACAGCTCCATAACGCTACTCAAGGTCTAAAACTCCTTTTTAAAAAGATCCCTTCAGACATCTATTGGCAAAAGCTGCTCTATACATCTATGATCCATTGTCAAAGATCCCCTCCAGAATGTTTTAAGACATATAAAAATACTTTGCTTTGAATAATAATGTGTCTGATATGGTTTTTCCACAAAAAGTTAAATTACATAGTTAAAATTACATTTATTCCTTTTCCCTCATTAAGAAATCCAGAATATATTTAAATTTTAATGTTTAACTACTGGACACAAGATACTTCACTGGAAAGTCAATTCTCAGTGTATGTTCAGTGGAGGCTTCAAGTTTCCACATCACACATCAGGAAGTTACATATTGAACCACGATTGACTCCAAACTAGTTGTGATGTCACAAAATCATGCTGGCACATACAAGTAGATTTAAGGTGAGAAATGTTTCTCATTTAGCAGATGAATCTGAAAACTCGTCAAACATCCAACTGAAATAACAATAAGACACATCTGAGTGGAGGGGGACTTAAAAAAACTAAATTACCAATGCTTATTTTACTGTAATCCAACAATGGAATTTTCAAATAATCTCTGCTTTCTGGTATTGACATTTTTATATGTGGTAAGCATCATCCATTTACTGTAGTAGCATTTTGAAAAGCACACTCAATGACTTATTAGTTGCCATTCTCTACCCGCTCTCCCCTTCCTGTCCTCCCTCTGCAGTGATGCCTCAACACAACTCTTGTTAGTTGAACCTTTATGCATGAGTGCTGACCTTCCCATGAGGATATGGGGGGGAGAGGGGCCAGAGAAATTACCCCAGTGTCTCCAGTGGATTTTCACAGTCATAGTGTGTCTTAATCAACCTGTTTATCTCAAGGTAGAAGTACTTGAGCAGTTGTCGTTCCTCTGTGAGTTATGCTCCTCTGCGAAGTTTGAATACTTGATTTGAACCTCTTCATTGTGAGAAAAAAAGAAAACCCTGCAGAGTTACTTACACGTGCCCTTTCCTGGGCCCATTGTCTGAGGAGAGTTCTGTTCCTAAACCTTTATCCAGTGATATATGAGGTTAGAGGGTTGGCTGCAGGCCTGTGCATCCATAATGTCAGAGCGGAGTTGAGTGTGGCACAGGAGGAGTGAGAAAGCCATAAACAGGACTGTTATCTTTGTAATTAGCTTTAAATAATTAAAAACTATTTCTAAATCTGCAGAATCGAATTCCTTCCACTCTCACTTTTCTATCTTTGGATTTTAGACTGTTGGTCGGACAAAACAGGCAATTAGAAAATGTCACCTTGTTCTCTGGCATGTTTCACTATTTTCTGATTAACTGAAAAACATAATTGATAGATTAACTTATAATGAAAATAAATGTTAGTTGCACTTCTACAAAAAAACAAAAAACAAACAACACATAACCAGTGCTTTAGGATGACACTGGTGATAGGCACCCTTATGACATGAAGCATGATTAGTCATCTGTGTTTCTTTATACTGAACAGACACTGAATATAAGTTGCCAGTTTATTAGGTACACCTAGATAAAACTAATGCATTCTAAGACAACAGTCCTGCAATAAATTCTACCTTCATGAATGTTATAATGTTCAGTTTTTGTGGAAAATGTTTTAGAGAGATGTTGAGTCATTTGGAGGCTGCAGTTTATGGTGCTGTTAAACTGTATAGCGTTATACTGACAGGTATTTCGATTATTTTGTCCACCTCATTTATATCAATGACGATAGGCTAAATTATAGAAACATCTCTCTGTATAATGCAATGCAATTCAAAAGCACCACAAACTACCTTCTCGACCAAATGACCACAGTTGAATCAACACCTCTGTAAAATAGTTTAAACAAAAACTGAACATTATTCATGAAGAGAGGATTTATTGCAGGACTGTTGTATTAGACTGCATTGGTTTGAGCTAGGCATACCTAATAAACTGGCACCTGAGTGTATTTTCATGATACAGAGGATGGCACGGTTATGTACCCTCATACATTATGAGTCCTTCTGCAATAAGAGCACTGAGCTCCTCACCCTATCTAAATAATGTCTGTATTTACCACATTTTCTTGCACAGTGTTCCATATCTATAATGTTTGTTTTGTCATAACCATAAAGATGCATGCACGGATACCGTCTCCGAAATTTGTGTTGTTTTTGTTTTTTTGTTTTTTTACACATAACTACTCACCTACCAGGCAAGTATACAGCCACAGCTATAATAGAGGCTTATCATTTGGAGGCAATTTCACACCATTCCGCCCCTAATTGAACAGTCTGTTTGTTACACTTCCATTTTCCCCTCTCTGCCCTCTCGGCGAGCCTGTGGGACAGGCCTGAGAAATGACACTCTCCGCGTCTCATTGAGCATCCTCAAGCTCAAAACAAAGCTCACAGAGCCGCACACAGGGGCAACGCATGGCTGCCTTGACTCATTGCTTCTACTTTGTCTGCTTGTGAAGGAACGCGGCAGACAAAAGGAGGGACAGGAAAAGGGAGGGTTTAGCTGGGGATGGCTTGGGGAGAATCTTTTTAAATTGGTTATCAAGGCCGTTTTGCTACATGAACTTTTGGTGAAAATTGTGGATAAAAAAAAGGACCAAATAGAACACAGTTAGCATCAAGCCGGTTAGCAGGAGAAACAGGGAATAGGACCCAAACGCAGACTGGGAGGCAGAGCAGGTGCAGTTCAGTAATTTAATGACAAAAAAATAAAAACAAGGGCATACATGGATAGTCAGGCATGAGATCAAACCAGGAAAAGCAGTCCAACAAGGGCAAACAATTCCAACAGGGGTAGGCAAAGTCCACAATCGAAAATCCATGTAAGGCCCAAAACAAGACGAAAATAGAATAAAATAGTAGAAAATCCAAAAGACACAAGAGAACACTGGGAAAAAGGGCTAGAATGCCACAAGGGACGAAGATACTGGAAAAGGAAACACACAGACTTAAATACACTCAGGTGAGGGGAGACAACGAGACAGGTGAAACTGATCAGGGCAGGGCAAACAATCAAAAGCAGGAAGTAAAACTACAAGACACATGAGGGAGAACTCATACCAAAATAAAACAGGAAATAACTAAACACAAACCCAAAACCATTACAAAATAATATAACTGATGACATGTGTACCATCCACCCACTCTCTGTACTTTTATGTGTCTTGCTAAAGGTCAATTTCTCAATTTCATAAGAAATATGCTCCCAAATGTATCAATTCAAAGACGATAAGATGATGAGCTTGTGGTCAGTGACCCCTTGTTCGTTAATCCTCATTAATATCCCTCTAATTGGGAGATGGCTCATCAGCTTGAGAGGAGAGAGGCAGGAAGTCACAAACACTTAATTGGGCTACTGATTGGCCTGTGCTAACTGAAGTTGAGCACAGAGAGAGCAAAGAAGTGGGAAAGAAGTGGGAAAAAGCAGAGCACAGGGAGGCACGAAAGGAAACAGGGCTGTTGCTGACGAGAACGGTACGACACTTCTGTATAGTGTGAGATGTTGGTCCAATTAAAGCCACTGAGGATCTGTCTTTCTGTTTTCCTCTCGCTCTCCCTATGTCTCTTTGCTTGTTAATTACTGGTGGGAGTTTTGAACAATCTGCTTCTGAAAACAAACTGTCTGCTATTTTCTTTTTAAAAATTATACAACAGATTTATTGGACACATGCTTTTGGTGGCTGTAATGTATGTAATGTACAAATGTCTGTTAAATTATGCTGATTATGATGATGCTGAAGACAAGGAGGAGGTTCTTTGTTCACGACTGCAACAAGTTGTCTCTCTACAGATTACTCTGTCTCACTACAGAAAGTCATGTGCATTCCTGTCAAAGTTTCTCACAGTGTCAATCGTTTCTGATGTTCCGCAATAAAAAGAGAGCGAGAAAAAGAGCCTAGCCTGTAATTATATTTGAAAACAGATGGACAGAAACACTGCAGCTAAATCACTGAAATGTATGTAAGTGTCATACTATGGACCAGAATCAACGTTTTCAGTTGCAGACAATGGATTACATCTGGAATTTAAAATAACAGACAAAGCAACCGTAAGTCCCTGTCCAAATGTTATCCACCAAAAGACTCCTACTCCTCATATATGTATAGAGAAAATTCTCCTACTTCTTAGGCTTATAAAACCCTTTAAAGACCCACTGATTATCTCAAAAATGGATTGCCATGAGGCTTAAAACAACGCTACGCTTTTTTAGCTCGTGAAAAGTTGACACTTTGGAGGTTTTACACAACAGCAATGCAATGTGACAAAACTAAAAATGTAGACTTTTAAATTAGACCCTAGTTGGCTATCGCAAAAGCACACTGCCAATGTTATGCATTTAATATTCTGACGGTGTATGACGGTGAAGATGATAAAAACAGTTGGAACATGACCACTCGTGTCCCTAGAAAAGAAAAAAGATATTTTGCTAACAGTGCTACAAGTCTATTTTTATGCCTGTTAGCAGTACAACATCATTAATCTTTGACACCATCGTTTGACAGTACAAAGACGGTGCCAATTATACAGAAGTTACTATGGCTAATGTCACGATAAGCTGAGGAAGATAAAAGTCAGACCTTAAGATTTGATGATTAGAACACAGGTTGGATGGAAATGTACAAGCAGCGAGGCATATGTGTGCTTTATCCCTGCCACTTGTAATTCTACTGCCTCTGGCTCTCCATGTGTATTTACCGTATCTTCAATGTTAACCTGAAGAAACATGAAAACTTAAACTGGCCCTTTTCCAACTGCTCTGGATCTCATGGAGACTATATTTAATCCCATGACACCTAAACACAACCTTTCTAACAACCTACCATTTCTTTTAATAATCCTGTCGACCTCCTTCCTCCTTCCAGCCAACCCACCCACATTTTGACCATTTTGACCCCTTTCGTTTCCCTCCTTCTCTTAGTCTCTCCATTTCCCTCAACACCTCCCTCCCATCTTTCCTCCCCAATCTGTCGCATCCCCCTCCCCTTGTTTCAGAGGCTGTCTGGTACATGATGAAGTGCACATATTGAGAGACTCTGGTTCCCATCTTCACTTCCCTTTATCTCCCCCGTTTGGAGTGTCAGTGTTATTAATGCAGGCCCAGGGTCCACAAAAGGGAGAGAGACACACAGACACAGGGAGAGAATAAGAAAGAGAGAGAGAGAAGGACTAGAGAGAGACAGAGAGGTGGCACATGGACTTCCAGCAGCAGTAAATACACAAGTAGGAGTAGGAGAGAAGGAAGAGGTGTGTCACAGTGTGATTTATTACATGGGTTTCATTAGGCAGCAAACAAAAGGTCAGGGAACCTTAAGGTGGGCCTTGGTGAATGATGGAAAATGCAAACAGTCGTAAGTATTCTTAGATACAATTAACCTTTTCCTTTTCTCAGTGCTCCTCTCTCCCTCTCTCTTTTCCTTTCTCTCACTCTGCAGACTTGGTGCTGCAGGTTTCACTGACTGGGGCTGTCAGCAGCTGCTGCTCCCTGACACTTATTAGGGTCTAATCTTAAAGTTTTTAGTGTCTCTACTCTTCATTTTTTTCATTTCTTCAATTCTCTCTCTCAACGACGGGGATCGGCACTGTGAAGCAACCTGTACTTACTTGTACTGTACAGTATTTTTTCTCATGCTAATTTGCAGACAAAATCAGAAGCTGTCCATTCTTTCAACACAAGACCAATTTCAGAACTCCTGTAAAGTCTCCTGTGAAGTGTAACATGTACATTTGCCACATTCAGACGCTATTATGGTGTGTTCTAGTGTAAGTTTGTATTTCCACTCAAATGTCAAAGGCTCTGATTGTTTTCAAAAGTATATTAAATTCAGCCAAGTGGCATGCTGCTGCAGTGTAACTTTGGGCCTCTTGTTTTTGGGTAACTCAACATGAAAGTGCAAGTACAACCCTCATTACTTTTGTGTGTTTTCATTTGATATTTTCACCTAAGAGTAGTGAGTACAAAGTCTTTTCTAAACACAAGTTTAGTCAAAAGGAACCAAAACTGGAGTGCGTGCCAATAATCTTAAAAAAGAAAAAAGGATCCAAAACCTCAATAACACTAAATTATGGGCGACTCCTTAAAAAAAAAAAAATCCAAGAATTACTCAAAATTATAGAGTCTAAAAAAGTCTGTGTAACTTTGGTGAGAGGTTCTCACCAAAGTATTCAGTCATTTTCAAGACAGATACAGGTTCTCTTTTTCAGACTTTAACTGAAGCACTTCTGTTTAAACATAAGATTATTCCTTCTTACCTCATGCAAAATGAAGTGTTTTGAAAATGTGATTTATTCAATGTTTAATTACATGTGCAAGTGAAGTCTACTTAACGAGTGTGAACCCACTGATAAAGAATTTTTGCCTTTGATCTAACTTCACTTCCAAACTATTCTACCAGAATGCATGTGCAATCTCCCGAGACCTTGAAGTTTTGAATGCAAGATGGAGCCCTCCTCACTATCCCATCCTCCCTGGAGGCCGAGGAGCAAGTTAAAGGCCTCACAATACATCAACTGGAGAAGTCACACGCCTGCACAAACACTTACAGGATGAAACAACCTCAGGGCAGTAAACAGGCTGGAGGACATGTATTGGTGCCAGTCTGAGGTAATAATTCAACCAGTCTTTTGTATTTCATATGAAATTCCCCGGTGTTAAATACTTGGACACTTTATTTAAGTAAGTACATAAGTAAGTATAAGTACGGGCGACCAGGTGTTTATGATGTAGGGCAAACAATCAATATTTCAAGGTTATCACATTTCATTTAAGGGAGGTTTAGTGCACTTGGCATTGTATGTTGACAACACAGTTGGTGAGGACAGGATGGTTTATGGACGGTTATGATCGAGAGATACAATTAAGTGGTTTTGGCAAAGCAGTGGAAGTGGCAATGATGGCACCAGACAATTTGTCCAAGAGGCAGTGGAGAGAATTTAAAGTCGACCAAACCGTAATAAAGCATCTTTTACCCACTCTATGCTGTTGTTGCCATGCGCAGATATTGTAGAATGCCAGAAGTTAAAAAAAACATTGCCATAGGACATAAAATGATTTCGTCACTGAAAGTATTCCGGGTTTTTTTGCAGAATCGTCCAACATCGAAGTTCTTGTCTGGTGATAGGGCTGCAGTTAGTTAGCACATATTTACATTTTAAGACATCAGCCACATTTCACTTAATTTCAAAAATAGACTGATCCTGCACAAACGTAGTACACTACATGCATTTATACTATAATTGACAGCTGACACGGACAAATAACTGTTTCCTAAATGTTTTATATGCCTTCAATACACACTTTTACCCAAACATTGTTCAAAGTTCATTCCTGTGCCATGAATTTCTATATGGCTTTTGCAGCAGTGATTTATTGGTTGCTATGGCAGCTCTTGTGTTAATCAGGGAGCTAATCAGTAATGTGTTATCCATGCTCACTCTTTTGTATAAAAAGTGAAGCTGTCTTTGTTGTAGAAAAACTGTAATACCCTTGGCAGCATTTACTGTTATTGTGGATAATTAATGACACTGATGGAAACTGTCCACACTTTAAACCTATTGATCACTGTAAGGAGGACATTATGATGCAAGTTACCAGAGAGGTTTGATATGAACCAGAGCAGAGAAAATAGAGATATCTGTGATGACAATTTGTCCAGCGAAACAGAAGATTACTGGGGACATTGTGTAGTTGGGGTTTTTTTTGTCGTATTTTGTCAGCAAAAATTATTTGCACGTCTGCCACTTCTATCCTTATATAAATACTTTGCTATGAGGCATAAAAGAAGTAATAGCCACTAAAAACTGCAACAACTCAATGAAAAACATGAATATGAACCTCAAATTAATAGGTGACAGCATACATGACATCAAGGATTGCATTTCTTAACATCTTAAACAATTAAAAACAAGTGCAAAATTTATAGGTAACTGGACTATTGAACTTCCCATTACTCATGAAAAGAGTAGTGTACTGGTTCCCCACTGATCTAGGACCCACCACCCCTAAAATGCAGTCTGTTGAAGTCCATGCTGCAGAAATCTTGCAGGTTTACTGGGTTATTGATGGTCTTAAATGTCCTGCTGTGAGGCTCTTCTCTGCAAGCAGATGCTGCGGTAACCGCTAACTGGCCGCTTAGATGAACATTTGTGCTAGGCAGCCTCTAAAGCGCCACGCTGATATCATAACACCACCTGTTCTCTCCAGATCCTAAAGAAGCAGAGTGAGTCTGTCTGTCATACCCTCTCTCACCTCTCTGACTCACTCGCACTCCTTCACCCTTCCTTCTCCAACCTTGGCAACCCTCCACTTTCCCTCTCTGAACTTACATTTCTAATGTTCTTCTCTCTTCTCCTCGTCTTAATTTGTATGAAACTCATTTTTTACAGCAAAATAAGCAAACAAATAGTATCTCTCCATTTGAGAATCAAAGCCTTTACAAAATGATCGCTGGGATCTCCTCTGACGGGGGCAAATGACAGTTTGTTGTCTGCATTGGTTTAATGATTGGCAGCCTCCGCCAAGACGCTCAGAAAATGCCAAAAAGGAATGAGGACAGCATCCCCACCTTAAAATCCAAAACCATACACCTCATTTACACTTCATGCATCTTGGGCCAATAGGATACATATAACTACTGGATTTCAAAAAGCTAAGTGTAAATGCATCCAAGAAGCATCTAAGAGTGAAAGTTTGTGAAGACATTAAAACTTGCTTGTACAATAGTTCATAAATACAATTCATCCATGTATAGTGTTAGTTTATAGATGGATGTGCTAAAGTGCATAAGTTATTCTTCTTCTGGTGTTTTTGGCAGTTACCAAACAGCTTTAGGTGCATTATCACCAACCTCTCATTTGCATGTAGCCCAGAAAAACCACGACGGATTGCGATCAGATTTGTGATCTGGCCAACAGAGAATTATATATGTGGCTCAGAGTAAATGAAAGTGTATTAAATCTCATCTGGATTTTATCTCGATATGAGACACTTGAAATGATAAGTGTTAATAGTATTGCTGTGTGGGGAAGCAGTTGCAGCTGCCAGACAAGAATTGATACAGTGTACACTATGCACACACACAAAATATGAACGTCATCATATTGCACATATGGTCCTAACACATATTCCATGCACATTCTGTTTAAACAAACAACACATACACACACACTTTAATTTACACCACTTAAAAACTGCAAAGCCTGACTTTTTGTTGGCTGGTGTGTTTTGTCAACAGCATATTATAGGTAAGTGTGTTTACTGTAAACATGTGCTTTGACTTGACTTGTGATATTTAAGTGTGAATTATCAGGAAGAAAAAAAATAATTAAAAAACTAAGTTGGCCATGAGTTGCACAGTCCACAGAGTAACTGTGGCAGTGGCACTGAAGTTACAAGTTCTTGTGGCCACTCCAGTCAGTTAGGAAGAAGCACCTAGATTGTTGTAAGTTATCGCATTCCTAAAAACTTTTTCTTGTACAGTTTTGATGCTATATTGGATGTAGATTCAGCACTTCTTTACATTGTGTTGGCCAGACAGTTGTCAGGTCTTGAACAATCTAAATGGTCTGTTTGTATTAACTCAGTATTATTTTGATTTTGGACTGAGATACATAGATATTCTTTAGTATTTAGCTCTTAATCACAAATTAGTTTTGACCTCCCTTAAATGTGTTTGGGAACAGATCTGTTCATTTACTTGATGACAGATGCTGATGGCATGTCATCCTTTGTGATCAGTTTAGTTACTAGACACTTTACTAGACATTTTCCTGTTTGAAATAACACATTTGACTTAACCATTGCTGTCCTCCAGCCTCATGTCGAGCCTCAGTCTTTCTGTTATTTTTTGGCTGCGGTCCTTATTCTGTTATGCCATTTCCCTTTGAAAGCTAGTTATTGTCTTGTGATGGTTGTCAGATGTACACTGCTTGCATCTAGTCATTATGCACAATGGAGAGAAAAAAACATTTCAACACAAAATGTGCACTTTTAGTACATTAAGTCAGTAACAGAAATCTAATATTGAAACACCAAAGGTTTAAAAGGTTTTATGAGACAATGATGCACTGACAGTATAATATTGTGGAGCTGCACCATTGTTCCTGCTTTTCAATCCAGGTTATTTCTGCTGTTTACTCCAGTGTGAAAGGAATAGTGAAGGTCAATGTGAATTCCCACAAAAACCCATCAATAGAAATTCACAGTATCTTTTTTAAGGTGTAATTTCAAATGTAGAAGCATCATTATATGTGCTCATTGCAGACCTGACACACTTTACAAACAACAGACAGGAGCAGGCTGAGTTCAAAACAGAGCCTTTAAAACTAGGTTTGATTTACAGTAAATAATGTAACACACATAAAATAATGGTAATATATGGAGTTAGGTAATGTATTGTAGATAAACTATAAGCACATTTTCACACTGTAGATCCAGAGAAAGAGTGGCCAAAACAGCACAAAATATAAAAAATGTTTTTAGTTTTTGTTTAAGAGTAATTGGTGAAACATTATCTTCCTCTCATACATACAGTAGGTGTATGCATATCTGTGCTTATCTGTGTTTGTGTGGCAGCAGCAGTGACTTGTCAGTGATAGGGCGACAGATGGGAGTGTGTCCATCTGCATTTTTGTAAATGCACAAATGGAGTACGTGTGTGTGTTTTGTGTTTGAAGCAGTGCAGTGAAGTGCTAGGTGACCTTTCGGGTGGTGTAGAGGTGGCATCACTGTGACAGTGTGACAGAGCGGGCCTCAGCCTTCCTGTAATGGATGAGCACTCTCAAGGTGAACACTTCTCCTTCCTCTCTTTTCTCTTCCCCCTTCATCCCACATGTCCTCTTTTCCACTGAGACTTGCCGCGTATGGCCAGTCTCCTTTGGTTGTTTTTGACCCAGTGTGTATGAGGGATGATTTCCTGTTTCTTGGTGTTTTGCTGTTATGTTTTGTATTTTTACACTGTTTTTGTAGAGCTGCTTATTACACAAATGTATCACAATATTATCAGGAAACTTTTTAAATTAACAGAACAGAGTCTGTACTGAATCACAAAAATTAATTCTTTAGAAAATAAAAAAATACAACTCACGCTTAGACCGATCATGCAATTGCTTCATTATCAGTTACACTATCTATCCTGTTATATCCCATAGAGCTTATCCTGTCAATTGAATTTCTGTAGTGTTCCAACGGTCTAGCTGACACTGCCCTTTAAAAGAGGGGATATATGATAATGATGTTGAAAGGCACACAATAATCCCTCAGAGAGCGGAGGTAGGGATGGAGGTTTGAGGGGGTTGTACAATCTGTTCGTCTTATTGATCTAAGCTGAGGGGACACGCATGGCAGGTCACAGCAACATACTTGCATGATATTGATAGGTGGGCAAGCAGCTGGCCACCCACATCTCTGAGAAATGGACCCTGCTGTTCGTCCTTTAGACCGAGCAGATTGTGGGAGACTGGAGACATAGGCAGTGGCAGTGGGCAGTTTTGATGAAAGGTATGATGACCAACAGTATTCCTTGACGTCACCTCACATGTGCAAAGAAACTCTGTCTGAAATAGTTTGGCAGACATTTGGACCCAATTTCTTAGCTTCATTACATCAAATGTATCCAAGCTCATCTGAGTTCTGGTGTAATTGAATAGAAAGTGGATTTTTTTAGTGCTAAAATGTTTACTCAAGTGTAGATGAACATTCACACTTATTTATGGGTCAAAGCTACCTCAATCAAGTTCAAGTCAATTGCAAAAATGTGTAGTCAAAATTCAAGACCAGGTCCAAAGTATCGTGGGTTAAAATGTAGTTGAGAGCAAATCAAGTCCATCTCAAGGCCAAAACCAATTAAAGCAATAATTTGCATACTGTATGTATTTTGACTCATCAATGCATAAAAAATAGTGAGCCAATATGTCTACATGGGTTTCAACTAGGAATGCACCGATCCAGCTTTTCCTTTCTTGATACTGAGTCTGATACCTCAACTCAGGGTATCTGCCGCTGCAGAGTACCAATCCAATAACAGTGCTCTCCTAAATTAAAAAATCAGTATACCTCACTGCGTGGAACTTAGCACTAGTGTGTAACTGTGGCACTAGTTGAGGGCCCACAGTTACTTATTTGAATTTTATAACATGTAGATCGGTCACATCATGGCAGATACCCAATCTGCTTAATCGGGTCACTATTGGTGCCGATACTGTACCTATACGGTGGATTGGAGTATTCCTACTTTAAACATGGGCATAATTTGAAGATGCAATTCTTTGGTGTAGAAGCTGTACATATGCTCAAAGATTTGCCTTTCAATTTTGAAAAAGGCTTAAGACCATTCATTGCGCTTTTAAACAAATGTAATTTTTGTGTGTTGGAAATGCATGCACGCACGCACACACAAGAAGAATATACTGCGGCCCTGAGAGCCCAACGCACTGTATCTTAAAAAACATGCAAATAGGCAAAAGAAAATTAAGACGTTTTTCGTCCATTTTAGCTAATTTTCCAACACCACTTACAGATTGCCGACTTCAATAACCTTCGTGAGTCAAAAACCATGGCAACAACAAGTGTGTCCCAGCCGTGTGCATCCCTTTTCAGTTGCCGCCGCCGTCGTCTGCGCTACTTGCAGCGTTTCTGTATATGGTTGGGTTTTCTCACTTTGAAGATTATGTTTTTTTTAGTTTGCTTGTGTTTTGTCTATTTGCACGTGTTTTCTCAAGTTGCAGCGCGTTGAGCTCTTAAGGCCACCTTAAGAAGAGGGACATGACATCTGTGTTCCCAATAGTCCAAGGTGTAAACAGAGGAGGCTAAATAAACAGAAGTGGGTGAGATGGAAACTAAATACATTAGAAAAATTTAGACAAAGAGAAAAAAAAATAGTAGCTGCGATCAAGACAACAACATTATGCCAGTAAATAGGCCTCAATACTGGACTCACAGATCCGACTGAATAACTACAGTCTTCATGTTAAAGATCCCTTTATTATTAGTTACATGTGACAAATATTTGATCTATTTCACTGCAAAGTAACATGGGATATACTATCTATTGTGTTGCTGAGCTTAGAATTTTTGTGTGTGTCTCCATTCAACCATAAAGGGATTTTTGACTGAACTGACCTGGTTACTGACTAAACACAGTGAGCTCACTCAGCCCGGCTGTGTGGTTCAGCGCAAAATGACCATCATCTAAGCTTTATGTCACTTAAGCTCCACAGCTTCAACACATCACTCAAAGGTAATTGAATATGCCGTGGCTTTGCCTTAACTGTCCAATATGCTACAGTAAACAAGTCTAACGAGATTAACATTTTCACACACTGATATGAGAAATGTGTTATACATATGTGCTCTGTAGTCACTGAGTTAATTGTCAGATCATTAAACGTTAATGATATGATTAGGGCATCGCTCTAGCTGGTTCAGCACAGCACACAAGGCCTTGCCCTGAACTGGTAAACAGCAGAGCGATTCAAAGAAGATTGCATTTGTGACAAACACCATTCCCGACTCATCCATCATGCTTGCCAAACTTAGACATTCATTATAAAGTTTGCCGATGGATACAGCCCGTTCTGCTCGGCCATTCATTTTTTTAGACCCTCGCTCTCTCTCTCTCTCTCTATCCCCTCTTTTCATCTCCATCTTTTTACCTCTCACTCTCCCTTTTGCGTTCTCTGTGTGTTGTACAGCACAGTGTGAATGAGTTTCGCTTGTTCCTTCTCTCCTACTGTGGACTGAAAGATGCTGAGCAGCAGTGTAAGAAAGGAGGCAGTGCATTAATTAAATACAGCAATTTGCTTTCCTCTCCTTTTTATTGTGGGAACAGCACCGCTAAGATTGATGAGGCACTGTCTGATACACAAGAAGCCCACTACATCTATATCTGAGGCTGATTGTGATGGAACACCCATTGAATGGCCAGTATGTATTAAGATGTCAACTTTTATATTATAAACTGTGTTGTCTGTTTATTCATATTTTATTTTATTTATGAATCTTTTTTCCCCTCTTTTGCATGTAAGCATATTTGTTTGCCAAGCTGCAGCCACGCTAATAGTGGCTTTGTAAGCAGTGCTACAGCGCAAGTGTTTCCGAGCAAAATCAAAAGGGAGGTGAACGAAGAAGAGTAAGTAAGTAAGTAAAGCTTTATTTGTATAGCACTTTTTAAAACACAGTTTTAAAGTCAAAGTGCTTCACACATACACAGACACAGAAAATATAAATTAATAGATAAATAAAGATATACAGTATTACAATACAAAAACACAGCACAAAACCAAACTGAAAAAACCCCAAAACATAAGACAGGGATGGAGATATATAAGAGATATATAAAAAGGCTTGATATATAGAGATGGCTTTTTTGAAGCTGCTTAAAGCAGTCCAAAGATTCAGCAAATCTGATAGTTTGTGGAAGATGATTCCAGAGGGTTGCGGCTAAAACAGCAAAGGCACGATCACCTTTGGTTTGGAGGTTGGAGCAGGGGATGGATAACAGGCCAAGATTTGAGGATCTGAGTGGTCGAGAAGTGGACTGTGGAACGATGAGATCAGAAAGAGGTGGACTGGAGAAAGAAGAAACCAGTTAAAAATGTTTCGGTGAAAATACAGACAATGTTAATCTCCGAAGTCCCCATCTCCAAAATCTGAACTTTCTCTTCTATCTGTCTTCTTCGTTCTTTGAAACTTATAGTTTGGTAAATGTGACACTGCTCCCTTGTTCAAATGTTCACATTATGTACAAGCATGTTGGCAAACATTTACCAAGTCTCTGCATGATGTCCATGCATCTTTGCAGACTCACAAGATGAAAAACAGTAACGGTGCTCGCTGGAAGCAGTATCAGCCGATACTGATCACCAATCATGCGGTCTATTTGAAGCCTCCTATTTATTGCGTTATTTATTTATTTTTTTAACTATTGTTAACAACATTGTACATGAAGTATTAAAATTAAGAGATGAGAAAGTATCATAAATTGACATTGTTTATTTATTGGTAGGCAACATGATCAACATTCAATTCTTATTTCACCAATTTAATTCTACTTAATTCTCCACCTTTAGTGTTTACTCACAAACTACTTAAATCTGCTCACCTTGCTTTTCCCTTTAGTTCTTTTTCCCCCCACACTCACATGCACATACCTACACTTCTGCACACACACCGGCTTGCCCAGCCCCGCCTCTTTCTGTTTTTCTATCCTGTTGACTTTCTTCATCAGCAGTATGTTTTATAAAGTCGCCCAAAAAACACAACTCGCATTATTTTCACCCACGATTCCAATTTCACAGCAACATGTTAGCTGCATGTGGAAGAGGCTTATTATTGATGATGTATGGAAACGATCCAACCAACGTAGTATCGAATGACATCAGCACCAACCGAATGTGTTCACTTTTTACTGTTGCTTTACCTGGTCCGTGCTTGTAAAATATCCACTGCGTCTTCTAACATAATACCAGTTAAAATCTCTCTCTTTCTGTGTTTCTCGGCAAAAAGCAGTCCGGCCATTAATATACCTAGGGGTCATCTGATCAGCTCTTCTGATTGGCCTTTACAGAGACCACCGGTCAAACTATTGAATATGAATATCGGCAGATAAAGATTGTTGGCCAATGAATCGGAGCACTCTTAAAAAACAGTATTATATGTTTTAAGCCCTTGAGGGTCCTCTCATTATCATACAGCACTGTATGGATTTCACATTGCAGGGCAGTAATGACCCTTAAATGAAGGTTTTCATCAGCCAAATTCACATCAATAACAGCATGTTATTAAATGTTTCTGTTTTGGTATATGAATCCTACAGGAATTTGTCTAAAGGCAAAAAGGCAATGTGAAGACTTTGGTGTATGGCATAGCCCAACCAACACTGGATTTTAGTTAGAAGAGTTTGTTGCATCTCTCAGATGAACTCTTTTATACATGTTACTACATCCAACAGTGATGTCACAGTGTGTCGCCCTAGAGTACACTTCTACCTTACTGAACAGGTAACAAGTGTGATGAAAAGGGTGACTTGACACTTTTCTTCCTCGACCACTTCTCTGCTGCACTTGTAAGATGGCTGCAGTGATTGAGTCTATTATATATCCCTGTAGCGCATATTGAACTGACCAGACAGACAGATGTGTTGATCTGGGACGCGAAAGTGATAAAATTAAAGCTTTTCTAGAGACTTAATATGTATCACAACACCACTGGTGTGTGTGATTTTGCATAGAAAACAATAGGCCGTTGGCTACAGTGCTCTGAGAAGTGAATTGTTTGCCTCCCACAGAAAATGAATAGGGACAAACTTTGCAACACACCACTTTAAGTGGGTTGACGTTGTCACTGAGCCAAACTAAGCTAAAGTTAGTTCAGTTTGGGTAAGTTAATGTTACTATAGTTAAACAACAACATTTCAGCTAACAGCACCTGAAAAGAGTTTGCGGTTGACATAAACACGTAACATAAACAAACATTTTTGATAAGGATCCCTTAAATTAGCTTTTTAAAGAATTGTGACCAAGATATGTACTGAGCTAGACATGTTACAGTAAAAAAATAAACTTGTCAGTGCTGCCTGGTGGACAAACTTTGCAATGGCAACATTGTTTATAGACCTACCTCAAACATATCATTACCATCCCTAACACAATTTCTTGTTGCTTATCAGCAGAAATATACAGTGGTGTGAAAAAGTGTTTGCCCCCTTCCTGATTTCTTATTTTTTTGCATGTTTGTCACACTTAAATGTTTCAGATCATCAAACAAACTGAAATATTAGTCAAAGATAAAACGAGTAAACACAAAATGCAGTTTTTAAATGAAGGTTGTTATTATTCAGGGAAAACAAAATCCAAAACTTCATGGCCCTGTGTGAAAAAGTGATTGCCTCCTAAACCTAATAACTGGTTGGGCCACCCTTAGCAGCAACAACTGCAATCAAGCATTTGCGATAACTTGCAATGAGTCTTTTACAGCGCTGTGGAGGAATTTTGGCCTACTCATCTTTGAAGAATTGCATCTTACAGAATTCAGCCACATTGGAGGGTTTTCGAGCATGAACTGCCTTTTTAAGGTCATGCCACAGCATCTCAATAGGATTCAGGTCAGGACTTTGACTAGGCCACTCCAAAGTCTTCATTTTGTTTATCAGCCATTCAGAGGTGGACTTGCTGGTGTGTTTTGGATCATTGTCCCACTGCAGAATCCAAGTTCGCTTCAGCTTGAGGTCACGAACAGATGGCCGGACATTCTCCTTCAGGAGTTTTTGGTAGACAGCAGAATTCATGGTTCCATTTATCACAGCAAGTCTTCCAGGTCCTGAAGCAGCAAAACAGCCCCAGACCATCACACTACCACCGCCATATTTCACTGTTGGTATGATGTTCTTTTTCTGAAATGCGGTGTGACTTTTACGCCAGATGTAATGGGACACACACCTTCCAAAAAGTTCAACTTTTGTCTCTTCAGTCCACAGAGTATTTTCCCCAAAAGTCTTGGGGATCATCAAGATGTTTTCTGGCAAAAATGAGACAAGCCTTAATGTTCTTTTTGCTCAGCAGTGGTTTTCGTCTCGGAACTCTGCCATTCAGGCCATTTTTGGCCAGTCTCTTTCTTATGGTGGAGTCATGAACACTGACCTTAACTGAGGCAAGTGAGGCCTGCAGTTCTTAGGATGTTGTTGTGGGGTCTCTGAATGGCTGAAGAAGAACAAAATGAAGACTTTGGAGTGGCCTAGTCAAAGTCCTCACCTGAATCCTATTGAGATGCTGTGGCATGACCTGAAAAAAGCAGTTCATGCTCGAAAACCCTCCAATGTGGCTGAATTACAACAATTCTGCAAATATGAGCGGGCCAAAATTCCTCCACAGCGCTGTAAAAGACTCATTGCAAGTTATCGCAAACGCTTGATTGCAATTGTTGCTGCTAAGGGTGGCCCAACCAGTTATTAGGTTTAGAAGGCAATCACTACTTCACACAGGGCCACGTAGGTTTGGATTTTGTTTTCCCTTAATAATAACAACCTTCATTCAAAAACTGCATTTTGTTTATCTTTGCCTAATATTTAAATTAGTTTGATGATCTGGAACATTTAAGTGTGACAAACATGCAAAAAAATAAGAAATCAGTTAGGGGGCAAACACTTTTTCACACCACTGTATACACCTTAAATATGTAACTAGTCACAGCAAAAGTAATGCAATAGCTACAGAGGTGATTTTATCTATGATTCACATAACTTAGAGAAGTGAATGTAGATCACAGTTCAATGAATATTTGTGCAGCCATACTCTGCCATTTTCTACCATCCTCCAACTCACTGAAATTACATTCTGATTTAGTTATCTCAGAGCTTCCCTGAACACCTCTTTTTCAGCAGCAGTGCTGTGCCTTGCCCCTTCGTTGTATTTCTCTTCGGTCCCTCTCTTACCTGTGGCCTCCCCTTGGAGCTGCAGCCTCTCGCCTCTTCACTCTAATTGATAGGAGCAGACTTAGTTAAGATGTCACCTGAACACATCCACAACCCTCAGACATGGCGACAGCCCAGCAACGACAGCCCACCCCATGCCACATATGGACTAACCCATGGTTAAATTGGTGTTGTAGGAGGGTCAGGAGTGCCTGCAGCCCTCAGGGAACATTTGACCCTTCCTGTCACACACTTGCAGACTCGTAAACACTCTCCACACTTCAGCTGTTAAAGCCGAAGCCCCACAATCCAATTACTTCCACCACAGCTCACTTAACACAACAACACACATAATGCAGGTAATACAGGCTTTCAAGTATGTACATAATTACACATATGCACATGCACACACGGCTCAGTAGCAGCATGTATTGTGATTGGTAATTGCTTCCCTAGTTCTGACCCAGCTGTCATGATCAATGGGTGTGACCATGTGATTAGACGAGACAAGCACCCAAAGCCATTGATTAGAGACATCCATTCCATAGGATATAGATTTATGAGTGCCTCCACTGCACAATGAGTCATCCCAATGGGATTTCTTGTGTAAAGGTTACAAAAGGGTAGAGAATCTTCTCCTAAAGGATTTTCATTTCTAACCGGATAGAAGTGACCTTTTCAAGAAACTTTGTCAGAATAGTGAGGGATGCAGTAATTGCAGAGCATGCATCTTTAAAATTCAGTGTATGGACTCCATTGTTTGGCAGAAGGGGTAGGGGTCAATCAAGACTTACATACATTTTGTCTTTATTTCTTCTTCTCTGATGACCAATAGTCTTAACGTTGGTCACATGTTTATCAAGGGGAGTCAGGGAAACTAACCGTTACCATCGCTGTCTTTTCACTGTACTGACCACTGGAACAAAAAGACAAATAAAGTCCAACTAAACATAAATGTTATAGTACAGCAATAACACATTTAAAGCATTATTCTTTAAGTTGAAAGTCATTCAGGGATAAAAAAAAATTAAGAAAATTATTGCATATGTCTTTGTTACATATACACATAAAACTTACCTATTTGGAAAAGGTGAGTTTGAATCATTTTCAGACCTCAAGAAAATGCATTTCAAATAATGTATAGCTGGATTAGGTGGGATCAATACTCTACAGTTGTTATTGCTGCATGGAGCAAATCAATAGACTGTAATAGAATTGTTTTTGTTGTGTGTTTAGATGATACTGTAGCTGGAGGTTCATTAAAGTGTGTGCGTCTGTGTGCGTGCGCGTATGTGTACATACAGTGTGTACAGTAGATAGAACAGGCTCAATACGGCCGAATGGATGCAATTTTATTACTTTGTGCAGCAGCCAGAGGACAGGTTCATAAAATAAATGCAATGTTGTGTTTTTTAAAGTAAGCCAAGTCTAACAATAGCATGATATTCCAAACTTATTTAAAACATGCATACTTAAAAAACATCAAAAGTATATTATTTTTTCACTACCTAATGTTGTTCAGTATGTTACTGCATGTATTAACAACGAAATACAAAAACATAATATGATGAGCAGCAGATTTCATCTTCATCGTGGTTTGACTCCAATATAAAAATGTAATTTTCTATTCTGAGAATGTTCCAATTATTTCTTTACAATACAGTCTCAGCTGTTTCAGTTTTGTTCACTGCTCTGTGTGGACTGGATGTGTCAGGTCGGGATAAATTATCATTAAGAATAAAAGAAGACGTTAAGTTGAACACCTTCAACTTGCACCTAGAAAAAAAAAGTAAAAACTCCCACTGAGCCACTGTCTCGCTTGTGCACCCTGGAGGATCTCACTTATAAAATAATTTAGATGAGACATGAAGCATTAACCTTATTCCCAAGGAGGATAGGGAAAATTAAGAAAATGGAGAGCAAAAAAGGTATTATAATCCATTCTATAGTTCTGGGGGAAGGGGAGGAGGGGATCTCATTTATCTTATCGGAAGATACACATCCCAACAATATTTCTGTGGATAAAAACTGGCGACAAGCCTGGCCTGTTGTGCCAGTGTAAACAAAAAAAAAAAAAAAAAAACAAGACTTAGCATCTCCCCCCCCCCCGCTGTTCACGTGGTGATCAGCAAAAGTGTATCTCTAGAAACTTGCTGTCAAGCAGAATGGATTGTACTTAATTTCCAATAAGGTGCTTAAGAGCGATCCCTAATCATGCCTTTAATTAGAATCCCTTGGTCATTAAGGGGAGATAATTCAGTGAAAAATAACTCTGCTCTCTGTGGGAGCAGCAAAGCAGCAGACGGACGAACGGTCTGCTCTGCACACAGGCCAATGCCTCTCCATGGTGCAGAATATGTCACTGAAGGCCTAACTACACAGCTTAAAAAGTAGTCTTCCTGCCTTTCACAGGACAGTCAGACAATAATACATTTCTATTGCCCAGTATTACTGTTGAGCAAGGAGACAGATTTTACATGTAAACTAGCTTTAACCTTCCTCCTATTGAAGGACCCTTTACCCAACGAGAAGGACAGTAAACCAGATGAACATAACCTTGTGTAGACTCAAAAACTATAAGGAAATATTTTAAGGCATGTTAAAGGCCCTGAACAACTTTTTTCTCAATAAGCTTTTTACTATGAGCAATGGAATCTTACGTTTACACACAATTTGCCAAAGTTGGGAGAGTTGTGCTTATTTCACATGACAGATTTCTGTGTATGTTTTGTCTGTGTTTTTCTCACTGGTGTTAAGTGGGCAGGATTCAGTAAGAAAAAGGTGATTTATTTCTGTGCACAAAGAAGGATTTAGCAATATTTGGATCAAAATGCGATGATGGTGGTGGGTTTGTCAATAAAATCTTATCAAACCACACCCACATAGTCCTAAAGAATAAGATTAACTGGGTTTTTAAGTGTTTAACTTTTAATAAATAATATATGGTGTTAAGTTAGGGTGTTTTCTAACTTTGATTGTTGCCTCTTTAGTCATGAGTATTCCATGTTATAGACAAATGGTTAAGATTTGTTTTAAATCTTGTTTTGCTGACCTCCAGTGGTTTGACTTCACATCTTGCTGCAGTGATGTAGAAGTGTACTCCACGGTGTCTCAGTACACCAGGACATCATTGTTGGGTGTGATTACAGGTGCTACCGTCCACTTCTGACGACAACCAACCACACCCATCAGTGATGCTGGATGTGGTCAGCGGTGCAACACTTTCAACCTGTTAGAGCAGTGAAACACTGCTTTTCAGCCTGGTATTAAGTTCACTTCATTTTAGAAAATGACCCTGTTTGTCAATTTATCCAAACGTTTCTTTGTGGATAGACTGGTCAACATGCTTATTTTAACCAAGACAGTTCGATCAGGGATATGTATGTATCATTTGGTGGAAATGTCTGTCTCTTAAGGCCAGTAGCATTGACCAATGTTACTAGAATCAGCTCGTTATTAATGTCTAGGCTATGATCACTCTGCAGTGTGGGTTTTTGTGTGAAAGAAAATAGACTAGAGGGAAAAAATTAAAGGCTGGCTGGCTGTGGGTTGTTTGGGGTTTACCT
Source organism: Siniperca chuatsi (assembly GCF_020085105.1). Lineage (NCBI taxonomy): Eukaryota > Metazoa > Chordata > Actinopteri > Centrarchiformes > Sinipercidae > Siniperca > Siniperca chuatsi. The sequence continues at coordinate 12,536,428 of NC_058043.1, forward strand.
AAAAGTTAGCATCAGCTAGTTCAAGCACAGGCCCCACGAGAGGTCAGCCCAAACAGTACTCTTGTTGTAGTTTTGTTGTTTGTGGTTTGTCCAAAAAGAAAACAAGTCTGGAGGTAGTCTGTCTAACAGCTCTCAACTAAAGACGAGTAGGAAAAGAGGTGTAGGGTGTTCTCTCTCAGTCCAACAGCAGCTCATCAAAGTCTCTGAGTGAACTGATAAGCCCTGCCCTATACCAGCCAGAAAATTGATAATGTGAACCTCATAATATGAGCCTACAACTCAACCTAAGACTAGTGACAAGGACTGCAAAGCATACTGAACATGCCATTAGGGAGATAACAGGGAATAAAGTTGTAGATAACTTTTTTTTAAACCAGGGTGAATACACCAAATTATTTTCCTTTGTCCAAACCACACTAGATAAGTTTACTTTTGTATGTTTTTAGGTCCAAACTACCCAATTACATGCTGTCAATCAAAACAAATCCCAACTGCTTCGAGAGGTCATGTAGCACTTAAACATTTTCGTGCATGCTATAAAAAATGTTTCTTAGTGTACTTACTTTGGAACAGTTCAGTGACGTTCCAGTGTGTGCTCAGTGTTATTTCTGTACGTGTTTGTCTTGTTTGTGTGTGCCTGAGATTCAATCTGTGCATGTGTGTGTATGTGGACATATAGTGGCGTTTGTTTAATAATCTCCTTTCATTACAGTAATCAGGTCTGGGATCAGCAGTGGTGGCAGGATGACTTAGAACTCGGGGCCTCGCCTCATTAACTCTCTGTGACCAACGAGCGACACCCTCGCGACAAATTGGAATTGCCTCAGCACTCTGACTCAGACTCTTCAGGCTCCTCCGCAGTGAGCCCAGAGAAAGTAAAGATTATATCCCTTCCCCTCTAATCTTCTGTCTCACAATCATACCTGAGATCATATCCCAAATAACCAGACTCCTTTTCCTTAGGAGGCTTTTTGTTCAATATTAACATGGATAACACAAGAGGGAGTTATATGTTTCACTACAAACCCTTTTTTTCTGACAGATGTATCATTAAAAATGTTCTTATTTATCAAAAACATCCCAGTACTGGTGCATACAGTACAGTAATGTGTAGTCCTTCCCTACAGCTATACTTTTTATTAATGTGTTTAGTAGCCTTGTAAACTGATCCCTTTCCTTTCATCTCCAATCCTATTCCACACTGAGAACCCAAAGTTCACTTTTTCTTTGTCTCTGCCTCAATTTATTGTTTTCAGGTACTAAATATATTCTCTTCTTTTCAGTGAATGGTCTCCTGTCTCCAATAACCCAGTGAGTTAATTATTTTGAGTAGAAAGGATGAAAACAAATACTGTTTAAATCAAAACCACCCCTGGTAAATACACTGTGTAGCTGCTATGGGTTTCCAACTGCCTGGAAATCTGTGTTTTTAAACTCATTAAATCACTAACGACTACTTTTGAAGTGAGACACTTTTATGAAGCTTGACCCATTCATAGCAAATTCGGAGAGCTGTGGACAGGAAGGATGTATATGTGTTTTCCTGCATATGATATATGTGTGGACGTGCTAGTGTATGTGTTAGTGTGATGTCTGTGTGTGTGCCCATGTGGTTTAAAATTCACACATTTTAAGATATCTAGAGTGCCCGAAGCTTAAATAATGACCTGCTGTAATTTCCATGCCCTCTGCATCCCCATTCTTAATCAGCCCCCTCCATGTGCAGTTATACAATTTAATTAGCTGCCCACCAATGCTATTATTAAAGATAATCACAAACATCCCTACCAGACTTTAAACCGGTAACTTTAGACTGACTATCTTAATTTTCATGTAGGAAGCAAAATTCAAAAATAAATATTTTGCTGGAAACTGCCCATGTATTGTAAAGCCATATCACTCAGTGCTGGTGTGATGAGAACAGAGGGGGAAAAACCCCTCAGACGTTACGTAAACTGGCCCCTTTGTAAATGTATATGCAACAATAACAAGTGAACAAGAGTCAAGTCATCATCAAAGCTACATTGCTGGAAGCATCCAGAGTCAACAGAGCAGGGGGCCTCTTAACCGCGACAGTTCAATGTTAAGATCCTGGCTCTGCGTGTTGGAGCTAAATAACCTCCATATTTCCCTGTGTGGCTGACACTAATGGGAACCACGCTGTGTCGCACAACTCACGGCCCTGCCTGTGTGCGCTCACTGATGCTCAACCTACTGATTGGGTTGGTGACTGAGGTCATCTTTTTCTGTGCTGACCACAAGTTGTGAAGCAAAACTTCAACAACCCGCTGGGCTAATGCAATTAGTAGCCAACAACCATATAACTTACACAAGCAATGAGTGCTGCCCAGAGGGAATGAATGCCGTTCGGGTCTGTGCGTGATAAACAATGAGGTCTTCACAAAAGGGGATTGGGGGGGGGGGGAGTAATGTTCTGATGCAGCCTTGGTGTTATCAAGGCATCAGTGTGAGGTTAGGTTGAGAGAGAAATAAAGGTGAACAGTGTGCTATCAACATAGGATGTTATCGGAGGAATTTTGTCAGTTTTGCCCTCACTATCAGTGCTCTATATCTGATGAACAGTCTATAGTTATGAAGTGTTCACACTGCCAGAGATATGGCACCAGTAAAAGTGTTTTTCCTGCCACGCAAGCATAACAGGTAGATAAAGAGCTTATGGTTTTCCTGTTTCAGGAAGAATTATGAAAAAAAAAAATTGTCGCATAGATCATTCGCCAATGGCTGGACTACATATATGTGTTTTTGCATATTTAATTGGGTATGGATTGGCTGTGAAAATTTTCTTTAAATAAAATTGTGTTGCTTGGATCAGGAAATATTATACTATACATTGTTGATGATTGTCAGCACCCGAAAGTAAAATTTGGAATATGTTGTTGTAGAACTTTCCAGCAGGTGTCACTATTTGTTTTGCATATGTATTTTACAAGTGATAGATATTATTATGTTCTGGGGTATTTGAAGAAATAAGTGTGTATATTTATTCTAAATGCAGGCACATTTATGTTATATTTCATATGTTATAATCTTACTAGGTTACAGATATGTTTTATTATCGTTCCTAGTCACCAGATTGTGTATCTGTATATGCGAAGTTAGTCAGTGCGCAAGCGCCACCCAGGTTCATTTTCATTCTGTTGTTGATCAGGACTAGTACGCTTACCGGTGAGTGTCTGTAAACTGGCATTGCTAATAATTCAGATTAAGAATTAATATCTTATGATTGCGTAATTTCATCAGTTAATTCTGATGTTTGTTTTTGTGTTTTCATTGCAGGTTTACAACCTAGCAACCTAATTGATCAGTTAATTGACGAGCTAAAATGTTACATATAACTAGCTCGTGGATGATTATTGTGTATGTGTACACAATAAAAACTCAAAAAGTGGCTCGAGTTGTGTCCGCCGTGCTTGTCCTGAAACCCTTCCAGTGGGGAGTTTATTGAGCTATAGCAGGTAGCTTAGTAAAAAACAGTTGTTAAAGGTTATGTCTAATTAAACCATTACATGAGAATACTGTGTTGTTTATTTTTTGGTGAGTGATACAGGCTGAGTATCCTGAAGCACTTAATAATGGTGACTGTGGTGAGTGCATTACACTCTCTTAACCTATTATACGGAAAGAAAACACACAAATATCTATAATAATTTAAAGGAAAACGTGACCCAAAAAACTTTGGCAACCGCTGCTTTAACAGCAAAATCCAGAGTGTACATCATCTCGTCTCTTGTTGCGGTTTGACCTTCAACCTGATCACAATCAGCACCTGATGTAATTAATGAGGTGATTAATTGCTGGATTGATCCACTGATCAATCAAAAGGCTCTCGGGTAGAAATTGGAACCCTACGCCCAGTGTAATTACTGGGAATATTAGGAGTTTAATTGGATCCTAGGGCCAATTTTGGTGAAACTTTTTTAGTACAAGTTGGTGAAATTAAAGTAATAGTAATCATTTAAATAACTGTAGAGTGGGTGAATACATTCTTACAAACATTCAATACATTTTGAATAAAACAATGTAATTCTAATTACTAAAAAACATGGGGATATAAACCTCAAGTACCTCAATTATTGGATTTTATCAAAGCTGTCGTGCAACCAAGTGAGAGGAGACAAAACAATAAACTTAACGATCATAAGAACTACTCTGCATTCATTGCCATAATCTGCTGTTTGTTGAGTTCACGCCAGCTACAAAAACCTTGTCAAATTACTCCCTAACAGTTTTGAAATTCCTAATTTTACTGATTCTTGCTTGATTCATGCATCTTGATAGTGCTTTAATGTTGCAACAGATATTTTACTGTTCATACCAGCAAAAAAGAGAGAAGTTTCCGAAACAAGAGGCCACCATTGCCTGGGTTCATTTTGCTTTTCTAGGCTTTCTAAGGATGGGTAATGCCAGCTATGTTGTTGAACAATCAATGCTTTGATTGTCTGATAACACAGACAGTAAATGTAATGCTGTTTCCACAGTCAATCGTCAAGCCTTAGATGGAAAATCTTACATGGATCCCTGTCAGAAAGGATAGTCAAAGTGAAAGGAAGAGTATAGGGTGATAAAAGTGTGTGACAGTGAAGACATGACATAAAACACAAGTAGTAAAAACACAGAGGAAAACAGAGAGAGAGGGAGAGGGAGGTGAAATGAGGTAGTGGTAGTGGAGGCTTGTAGCTTAGGAAGGTGACCCTGAGATACAGGCAGGGCTGTTCATTTAAGCAGGCAGGGAGCAGAGCAGTGACAACCAGCACCAGAGTAGTCGTGGACCCCTGGAGAGAGGCACTGTAGCAGATGGAATAAGAGAATTTAGATTAAACAATCCCATACCGCACAATGTCACCATGTTGATGCTGTTCTTATTAGAGGTGATGTTAGACTCTAGTACCTGAAGGATTTGGTAGGAAATAATTGAATTCATCTGATATACAGCCTTTTTAAAAGAATGTATTGTATGATGTATGAATGTATGTAAAAGAAGTATTTTATTATTTTATTGATTTTATTAATCAATTAATTGTTTAGTCTAAAACATTTTAGAAAAAAGTAAAAACCACCCTTTACAATTTCCCATAGCACAGAGGTGAAATCTTCAATTTGCTTGTTCATTCCAAACAACAGTCCAAACCTCCAAAGATATTCAATTTACAATATGGTTTATACTTATTTTCTGACCACTATCGACTATCAATTAATCGAATAATAATTTCAGCCTTTTTACAGTGCATATAACCTTTAGCTGTGCATTTTATTTTATATGACATTCCTTGCATTCCTATGTTTAAGGAACATGTATCCACCACTGGGCGCAATAAACACACCCTGAGCAGCTTATCTGTCAGAAATGAAACAGATGAAGAGCAACTTTTCTATCTGTTTACAGCACATCCAAACAAACTGTGAACTGAGGGATTCATTGCGTCACACTGTTTTGTTATCACTTCCAGTACGTGCATCTTTTCCTGTGAATCCTTTGAGCGTGGCTATGCAATTTCAAACATGCCCAGGAAAGGACACTGCCTGTAACAATGAAAACTACAGTACTATATAAAGAGCCAATTACAGAATGTAATTATATTTAAAGCCTATTGCCCAAAATGCTAACAATAAACAGTATACAAAATGGGGTTTGATATAATGTAAATCTTAAGGATTGTAACTTTCAGGTAGAATATGCAAGATGTCAGCTATTTCAGATGTTAAGTCATACAAGCCTTACAGTAGACAATGACCCCATGTGGAATCCAATCTGACCATGAAAAAGAGGCAGAGTAAGAAAAAAGAGTGCAATCAGAGTGTGGACAGAGTTGGCCAAACTCATCATTATTGGGTTTTGGACTTCTAATTTTTCCACCTCAGTCGTTTTCCATTTCAAGGGCACATTGGCTGTTGAGAGCGGGATTGCAGTGTGGCTGTACCAGTGATGCTCCCTCCATTGTGGTTGGATGGCCAGCTGCCTGATGTATAATATCTTCTGATTACTACCCACCACACACACTGATAAGATCCTAGCTGGAACAGGACAGGGGCCAGAGTGCCAGCACTCTGTATGTCTTTTGTAAGCCAGTACTGTCTCAGCATGCAGCCTGTGCATATGAGCATGTTTGTCAGGCAACTCAAACATCAGCACGCCTGAATGTATTAGTGAAGACTACCCGATGCCAGCACTTCACATCTGAGTGGTGTGAAAAAAGGGGAAATGCAAAGACATCACATAGTTTTTTACTTATTTCTTGTCAAATGTACCAAAACAAATACATATCTTGTAAATTTAGATTTAGTATATTTTGATGTATATTTGGTCTAGCTTCTTGTTGACACTGTCCATAGTATTGACGATAACATCAATGTATGTTCGTGAATGTTAACAGAAAAATATTAAGTGGAGACTTTCTGGTGAAAATGGCTATAATATAAGGTATATATATATATATATATATATATGGGTGTGAAAATCATTTTTAACACTCTGAAGATTCGACTGGGATCGAAATGTTGTCCATATAAACAGATTTATCGCTGCAAGAGTTACTCTTCATTGATGCTGATTTCCAGTAGCCTTAAACTTACATGTGATGTGCATATAATTACGCTCCTTCAAATCATACAAATAACTGGCGTATAGGTGCATTTAATTAGTTAAACCTCTTGGAAAATATTATTTCCATGACTATCCATGATTATCACTACTTTACAGGCATTTTAAAAGTTAACTACTGTATGTTATTAGATTATAGGGGTTTCCCTTTTAGTGTTCATAATCCGATAATATGAAATAAAATAAGAAATAATCTGAAAGTTTATCTTAATGCTTTGGTTGTCTCAACTGTCAATACACAGTAAAATGGTAACAATTCCTTAATAACTTAATAATAGACACAAAAGGAAGACTGGCAGCTTCACTAGCGAGTTAGCCGCACATTGGAAGTAACCAGATGGTCTCATTGTATCCACACTGTTTGCTGTTGTCGCTTTTGTTGCGACTACCCAGGCTGCTGAGATCATTTTGCTTTATTATCGCCATCGTTACGCCTTCTCTTCATGACACAGCCATTTTTCACCAGGACATTCTCTTCTAACTAATTCATTTTCCTGAAACAGAATTTATCTCCCATTACTCCGCACATACAGAAACACAATCATATTTTCTCTTCAATGAAAAAGGGGGAAAAGGGCTTTTGTTGCCAGGGAATGTCTAATCTTTTTTTTCCGATGGCGGGTTCCTGATGCTCACCTCTGTGTGTAAACTGTCTGAATTTGTAATGTGGCACTGACTGATGCATTCATTTTCTTGGCCACTTGTCTGGTTCAATATTATGCGTTAATCTGAGAGTGCTGCTTCTTTTTCTCCTCACTAATGTTACAAAACTCCTCTGGGAAAACAATTACTGTGCAAAACTCACCTCTGAAAATTTCAAATGATGACTGAAAATAGATGTACAGATGTTTATCTCTCCCTTCAGTCTGATGTTGACACTTGTCTGTCTGTCACTCAAAGGTATTGTGCCTTTTCCCCAAGGGAACGGGCATATGTGATAGCTGCTCTGCCACTGATGATGTACACAAAGCTTTCTGGAAGAGTAGGAACACACACATACATACATACATATATACATTCATGCAAAATACATTCAAACACAACACAAATGCTGTGCAGGTAAAGTTGGATTTTTTATTTTTTACATCAACCACCCGTAGCCATTTTTTCCTCTTCTTTCCCCTCATCTCACTCCATCTTTTCCTCGTCCTTCTTTCTGTCTTCCTCCTCATCTCCTGAACCTCCAGAGGGTTCCTCCTGATTCATTATTTCCTGTCAACATGTGTCTCCTGAGGCCTCCCATGCACTGGAGCCCCTTCTCTAACTTCACTTGAGCTGTTAAATGGGTACACATCCCTTCTTCCTAAACGCATGTGTGTGAGCTTTAACGTTTAAACAGGTGATTTTTATTGAATAATATGGAAAGGTTTGCTGGGATTCACAATGGTTAACGGGGCACCAAACTGTGTAGGTGCAATTAATTTGATTTGGTTATCAAGATTATCAAGGATAATCATAAATAATAACTTTAATGAATAAAGACCTCGGGGGCACCACTCTTCTTAACGAAGGGAAGTGACAGCCAATTAATTGATTAAGTCTCATATAATACACTAAACTATCAATTTGGAACTTAGATTCATAAATAAATTAATAACTATAACCAGAATTACCGTAAGTAGCTAGTAGGTTGAAGGATTGAGTTCAACATAGAAGATGTTGGCAAATTCATCACTCTTGTGAAATATAAAAGAAACAAGCATAATTATACACAAGCATTTATTTAAAAGATAAACAAAGCAAAAACACACAATGTGAAGTCTAACTCTAAATACTACAGAACAAAGGGATGTGTGTGTGTGTGTGTGTGTGTGTGTGTGTGTGTGTGTGTATGTGTGTGAGTGCATCCAAGATGGCTGCTTGGATCTAAGATGGTGTCAAACAATGAATATGTGTATATTTCTCTGTATGTGTATAAAGCATGTGCAGCGAGAACTTTAAAGTTTCTCTCCACCAGGTGTGGCTGTCTTTAAGGGCCAAACTATCAGCATCAGTATGTAAGTAAGTTTCTCAAAAGTAGGCTTGTATTTATTTAAATATAAATGTAAAACAAATACATTGTGATAAACTATTCAGAAGTAAACTATATACTTGTACAGAAAAGTTTAGATGGAGATGAAAATCAGAGCAGAGTCCAGCGTCGTCCAGCAGCAGTAGAATGCAGTGCTGACGGTGGCTTGGAGTCCGGTGATGGTAACAGGACAGGAGAGATGAGGCCAAGGTGCTGCTGAGAAGACGGAGAGAAAGAAAGGGATGAAAGGGTCGGCGATATTTCGGAGAAAATCCACAAGTCACATCATTCCCATAATCATGTAGCAAAAACACACCATAGACATCATGTCTTACAAAGCATTTAACTTTTAAATTACTGTCACTAGGATAATGATCATTTTGCATTGATTAGGCCAACTGTCCTACTTCTGATTCTATCAATTATCAATGGAACCAGAAAGTTTACTGATCACCTAACAGTGGTAAATGTAGGCTATTGAAATGATTGATATTTGAATGAATTGTTTGAATTGACAATTATTGTTTCCAAGTCTTACACATAGCTAGCTAACGCTAACGTTAGTAACACCAGTGTAAGTAAGCAAGCACAGCACACTCACCTGGAGAAGACAATGATGAACCCGATGCTGAATCGCTACCGTTGGGTTAATTAAAGATGCTCCACCTTGTCTTTCACCTCTTGGTAGAAGCCAACTTGTTTTCTCCTGTTGTATGACTGGACTCTTATTTAACCTTCTTCCATTAGCATTACAGACTGTAGTTCTGTCAGCTCATGCGAGGGAATCTCGCCACCTGCTGGCATAGCTAGTAACTGCACCTCAATTTACAGATTCCTTTTTACAGATCTGCTGTGGTACAAATTGGACAAAATTCCACAAATAAACAGGAGGGAAGTCACAAATTGTCACATGGCAAACTGACAGGAAGCAAACCACAAATGTGCGTATATATATACATATATAAAAATTGATCCAAAAATGCGTAAATACCACTTTACATGTATTTGTTGTGGTGAAACTTTTTACATTTGTAAAGCCTCTATCATTTGTATGTGAAATTAAAATACATATTTACAGAGCAAGTTATGCATATTAGCAAATCGCTCTATAATTTTGTGGATATGACTACACATGACAAATAAAAAAATACATATTTGTGGGTAGTGAGATATCCAAAGTCCAGTAAAAACTTCAGTCCATCGTGTCTCTGCATTTTAGTTGGTGTTCACCTTATTTGGGGACATGAGGGAAAGAGAGAGAGAACAGATCAAATGTGATTTATCTGGCGTTGGACAGCAAGCCAGTAAACTATACATGCTGAAGAGGATCAGGAGGTCATAAAGGGGAAGGTCAGAACTGTATAAATACTGACATGGCAGTCTTAGACATGATTAGTGTGTGAAGAATGGAAGAGGTAACTGTGAGTGTGGGAGATGGTACTTATTTTGTCTATTAAAAGTTGATCCATACTCACCTCCTTTTACAGCTTTTTTTGTATACAGTAATCTGAAAGAACATTATCATATCATGACCACAGAGGCTTTCTATATGGAGTGTCACATGTCACTTTGCACTAAGGTGTTTTTAATGTGGTTTCTGTGAGTTATGGGAAGTTGCAAAGCAATGTGGCACCAGGTTGTTGGGGTAAGGCACCTTAATGATCTGACTTGAGACCTTGGACTGTCATGTTGGCAATGGAAAAAAAAAAAAAAAAACAGTGGCGGTGCCAGTATGAGTAAGGTCAGTGCAGTTTGACATCATCACAGTATATATAAAAGCAGACAAGTGCTCTGTATTGTATGCATCTTGGAAGTGATACAGTACTGTGACTGCATATAGGGGATTAATGCAATTACTTTGGATATGACATTTCAGTCAATCAATTCTTTCATTATGCTGTCAGATTTGATCTGAGTGTATTCATTCATTTATTCATTAAATCAGTGTTCAGTATATGACAATTTTCCTCAGGGTTAACTGGAATGCAGAAAGTCTGGAAAGAGGGCATGGTAATAATATATTAGGGCTCTGATCGGGGTTTTGGGTATCAGACACTTCCACTGGGGAAAAAAAACTAACTACTAAAAATGATTGTCACAAAGGTAACAGTGTTGCATATTTTGGCAGGAAATACACCAGATTTACTAATGGATAAGCAGCCAGATAGTAATTTTTCTCATAGAGCTGCCACCATTTCTTGCCAACCACAAACTGGAAACCTGCCAATATACAGTATCTTGTTCTGTTTTTCAGTTTCAGTTTCAGTTTCTGGTGGGGATGATTGCTATGGCTCCAACTTCCCCTTACATTTTTTTAAGTACTGTTCAACATGTAACATCTTCATATCCTTTGACATCTGGCATCCAAACTTTTATTTTTATCTCCCCTTTTTCTCCCTCCCTGCCTCCCACTATGTCCTAGCAGTCCTGTGGCTATGAAGGTCACCCTGGCTGTCCTCACATATGACCCTGACTGACTGACTGAAGTGTGCACATACTGAACACTTATGTATGTATGAATGTATGTGTGGGTGCTGATGCATGTGTGTAAAATATCTCTTATATACAAGTAGGTGCTGAATGAATGGGCTGAGCTAATTAACAATAGGCACATCCTAAACCTGACAAGCTAACAGAATAAAAACTGGATTTTTGAGGCTGATACCAATGTTCAAGAGCCTAACCCTAACCTTTTTGTTTTGTTTAAATAGGAAAAATAGGAAAGTTCTTGTATAAATATAAAATTATTCAAAAGCATTTGCATTCTTTGATAAAATGCTTACTATGGGACTTTATTCTTTATTTTTGGTTCAACACCAGCAATTACAAAGCAGGTTTATTTGTTCACTAATGTTCAACAAATATTTTTTACTTGTGGTAGCACAGGGAGCACCATCCAGAGATGGTGTAAATAGCCAACATAGCCTGTTTTTAGAGGAAATTGTTGTCCTTGCGCAGGAGGTGTAGAATTGCCACAAGCGACTGAATAGTGTCTTAAATTAAATTAGCCTGGGAGAAGATAACACATTTGGTTACCATGCTGCTCTTGGTCCCAGGAGATCCAATGCCCAATGAAACAAATAGTGCAGTGATATCAAGTGAAGAGACAAACAGAGCCAATAGTCTGCAGGGACAGTCTGAGTATAGGAAGAGGACCCACTAGCCCCATCTACATCTATAGTGGTTGTGTCAGAGTACACACGAACAACTACATGTTATATGTTATATGACAATCATTCAACCTTCATGTTTGTAAAATTATAATGAAAAGTGAAAAAAAAAGTACTTGCAAACATTTGGATCAGATCTCGTGGGTATTATTTTTTTTTTAAAGAAATACAAATACAGCACAGTTATAAAACCTTCTACCTGGGTAGGCAGGCTGTGTAAGCACAGATCTGAGTGATCCTTGTCATAAAAATTGAATTGCACTGCTGGACCATGACTGACACACACCCTTCTGTGCCTTTCCTTCCACTTCATCGCAGTCACATTCATGGAAAGAAACCAAAATATCAAACAGGTAAGGGGGAAAAGAGAAGAATGTGCAGCATAAAACTCCAAAGTGCAATATGAGAAAGAATGCCTGGCCCACAGAGCACCTGGTGTTAATAAATTCATACACCTTGTTAGCAACTTTTAGGGTGATGAATGTATTTTGACAGAAAGATTCATTCCATACAACAAAAAAGCACCCACCAGATACAAGACTTGGTTTCTCACTACCGTAGCAAACACTTACAGTACTCAGAAGGGATTACACTTCTCTAAATCTTCCACAATGTTGTGACCGATCACCATATGCTTTCATCTATTTCTGGTGTTGTACAACATAGGTTATTAAGAAGAAACGTTTCCCAATGTTAGAGAGATCTCACAGTACTGATTATCAGATATTTAAATTTGTGTATACATTGAAAAAGTAATTGCAGTTAGCACTGTTTCAGGGTGGTGCCAGAAGAAGGCCATGTTGTCACCTCAATAAAAGGGTCAGACTTTGTGTAACATGCCAACACTTAGTACGTTATCATGCTAACATTAGCGTGTTAGCATTATTGTCAGACTACATCTGAGGCTGACAAGAATTTGGTCCTTAGTTTTAGAGATATCCTGTGTTAGAGAAGTGGACAAGTTATAAGTCAGGGGATCACCAAAGTCACCAGGAATTATCCTCAGGACCATGAATGTACCACTGTCAAGATAATTCACTCATTACCAAGTGTGAGACGAACAGACCAACAGGCTGACGGGGATTGCTATCCCTTAAGCCCCACCACTAGTGTGGCTAAAAACTGAGCTGCATAATTCTAATTAAATATATAATAGCCATTGGTGTCTAATAGTCACCAAAGGGAAACACCCTAACTCTTAATATCTGCCCCCTTCCCCAAGTCCCAATATTCATTTGTAGAATCTGAACTACGAGTAGCTGCAAAACTGCTTCCCTCAGGTTTGATTTGACAGTCCATCTCTCAGAATCTGTCTGTAGAGGCCCAGTATATTCTCTAGAGGGTATTTGTTGATCACTGGCACCATTCTGTCATTCAACAATACAAGTGATTTACCTGAAGACAAAGACTTGAAACAATATAGCCAATGCCCATCAATCTTTCGCTCTGCCACTCTTCTCTTTCTTCAAAGAGCTGTACCTTCTGCCAACACTTAAAATATTACAAACAGATATCCAAAGTTTAAAAAAGTAGTCCAATGGAAAGGGTTCATGAATACAATGATTTAAATAGAATAGAGGCCTTGTAAAAAAAAAGGTAAGAAAGTAGTCTAGAAACACCTGCAGTAAGGGAAACTGAATAAATCTTCTCACTGTAAACACAAAACTGCTTAAAAAACAAAAAACGGACTATGGTCAATGTGTCTTAAATACAAATACAAAATTGCAAATTGCAATTGCAAAAAATATATGGCGCATTTTCCAACTGGACCAGTAATGTTTACAGATTTTCAGCTACCCCAACTTTTCACTGGTTTAAATGACTCTGAGTTTTGCAGTTTGTTTGGCATCATGGTAGTTTTCCTGAACTTTTCTCACGAGTGGGAAAACTGCTTACGTTCTATTGATTTCTCTTTTTTTATTTCCCTTTCCCATTCTGCAGAGTCTTCACTTTTTTCTGCCCATCTGTAAGTCCTGCATTTCCTGCCAGATAACAGTTATCTGCAATTATTTGTAGCGAAGTGATGATCAATATAGCTAATACAAAATGGTTAAAGAACAAGCAGTCTGATTACCTAAAAACACATTAGCATAAGTGGGTTTGAATGCAGAAGCCACCAGGATGACTATTAAATGAGATGGGGTGTGAGAAACATGGAAATGTATTCTGAGTGTGTGGCTGGTGGCATTACCACCTCCACTGCCACCTGTCAGCAAACACTGTACATGCACACACACACACACACACACACACACACACACACACACACACACACACACAATCACATGACACAGAGAGAGGGAAATCGCGAAGAAAAATTGCATGTACCCAACGCACATACATACACACACACACACCAGTCAAACCACACTGCCTCACCACCAGTTACTTTACACACCGAGCCACCAGTGTGTGTCTGGCCCATCTGCTGAGAGAGGACAGCAAAATGAGATCATGCAAAAGAGGAGAGGAGAGGAGGATGAGATGAAAGAATGACAGTAATGTGCTTCGCTGGTAACTGTCACTGTTGAGAGAGCATAAAGCATTCTAATTGAATATAACAGAAAACTGTTAAACATGCAGAGCAACATGAACATAAATAGCCTTTTGCGTTTATGTCTCACAACTACATGCTTATGCTCGCTGAACATTACGGTAGTATAAGTACATTCTACATGTATACACAATTTGACATTTGCAGAGAGGCATGCGCAACAAACATCCACACACAAACATAAAAAAACATAACTGATGTGTGCATTAAAACAACAATTGCACCAGGCAGCTAAACTTATCATTACGACTGAGAAGAAAATTTTAAAAACATCATACAACTACAACATGGAGACATTGCTTACAAGTAGAAAAAACAAGACTTTAGAGCTGAAACAATTAGTTGATTAAATGATTAGTTGATCGACAAAAAAATTATCTGCAACTATTTTAATGATTAAATAATCTTTTTTTTTCACCCCAATACAAAATTGTTGAAAAGCAATAAATTAATGCTTTCTAGAGAACTAAATTACGACAGTATGATGAACTGGGAAGGGAAAACAGGCATTTTGCTGTATGGGCTGTTATTTTTACAGAGCATGCTCAAATTTTTTTTCTTTTTTTCTTTCCAGTGTTTAAGCTCGTTTCCACTTAGGAGCATGTGTAGTCCCTCAAATAAATGTTGAAATGGAGTGCCGGGTACAGGGGAAATGTTCATACTGACAGCGTGAGAGGCAGTGAGGGTGTGCTGATGGGGGCAAAAATAGAGTTGTTTGTGAGTTTATTTTGAGCTCCATTACCCCTATTACAGATGAGTATCTGCTCTCCACCCTCTTCTAAAAGCTGAGGATGCAGGTGGCCCACTGAGGAAAGCACCTATTAATCTCTCCCTGGCCAATCTACCTATCTGTCTGCCCATTTATTCATCAGCTCATCTGATGACAATCCACCCTGTCTATTCCACTATTCTTCTGCCTCTCCTCCATCTTTCAGATAATCAACACATCCATCTGTGCACCCATCCAGCAATTCATCTACCCATCCATTTATCTCCCCATCATTCATCCATTTGTCTATCATCTACCCATCCATCCATCCTAACACACACGCTTGCCTCCATCAGTTTCCAGCGGTTCCATCAAGACTGCACCTCAGTTGTTTAAAGGGCCTCACATGAATACAACAGGCCATATGCTTCGAAACAAACAAACGGAAAACAGAGGAGCTTTTCGATCAATAGACGGGGCAAGCTGTAATCACTCCTGTGACTCAATAGTTCTGGGGAAATGCAAAACAACAATAACAGGGGAAAACAATTAAAAACACTGATAGAAAACAATGTACAGACACTGTTTGAAGGCGTGGGTGATAGCGTTGATTACCAAGAGTCTCGTCTTTGAAATCAATTACCAGTTCACAGATATATCCTGTAATTGAAATGGATTAGTGCTCAAGGATTATTCTCCTGTGCCATGTACAGTAAGGCAGTGATTGTGTAAAACTGTCTAGATGCAGAATCTTTGCAGATTAAAGGAATAGTTTGACATTTTGGGGAAAATGCTTATTTGCTTCCATACCCAGAGTTAGGTAAGAAAATTGATACCACTCTCATGTCTGTACGCTAAATTTGAAGCAACCGCAAGCAGCTGGATAGCTTAGCAAAAAGACTGGAAAGAGGAAACAGCTAGCTTGGCTCTGTCCAACAGTAACAAAATCCACATACCAGCACCTCTAAAGTTTAATAATTAACACATTTTAATGGGGGTCTATATAATAATCATAACGCATTATGGTCATAATCCTCCATAAAGCAGCAAATTTTAATTTCTATAACATTTTTTATTAAATGCTGTAGAGTTGAACCTTAAACTGTGAACATAAATGGCAAACCACAAGCATAATCTAGGGGTGGGCGATAATTAAAAATTATCATTAATCAACTTACAATGGAATTGTATCACGACTATATGATCATACTTTATTATTGTTTTACAAAATCCTGTGTTTAAATTAATAATGTTATGCAAACTAAGGTTAAAAACTATTTGGTTTGTTAATTTTTTTGTTTTGCATGTGTGAATTGCTCTCTCTCTGATGTAGCGCATAACAGTGGAACACCTTGCATTGAATAATCAATTTATATGTCATTTTCCATATTGTGACATATATCAATATCAGAATTTTTTTAAATCAATACTGTGATACTGACTTAAACCCAGATCATCCAGCCCTAGCAAAATCTTGTTGTAAAACAAAAATCAAGTATGTAAACAACTTTTTTACATGTAGATGACTCTTTTGACTTCGCTATTAGTTCATAGTTTTTATTCTCAGTTCTAATGTTCTCCTGTTCTGATGTGGGGGGGTTAGATTTGTGCATATAGGCCACCAATCAAGTGACACTTTTTTAATGTACGCTGCACTGAGCCTAATTTGACACCATATGGGTTGAATGCCATTTACCAGTATTAGCATTTGTCTACTAAAAAAAGAGATCTGGCAGTCAGCACTTTGATATGGTTTCAAAGCAACAGGAGACTAGCACATAATGCATGTGCATCGATTAAAATAAATAAATATATATAATTGTATATATCAAGGGGAACAGTCTTGAAAAATGACAATCTAACTATGCCACTTATCAAATACTTTACAAAGTGCACTGACAAAAGAAACAGGGGGTCAAAAACTGAAAGTAACCAGCAGAGATTTGATAGACACACAAAACAGCAGATCAAGGGTTGACAAACTGCTAATTAGAATACAAGCTAATATAACACACATTTTTAGCAGTTTTTAGTGATTAAGTTACCTGAGAGTTGAAATGTGCAGTGGATTGTGTTGAACAAGCCTGGTCAACTTTGCACACATAGTTTCTTTAGATCAGAAAATGACAATGACAAATACAATGAGTCTTGATTTTCTGCATTTTTTCACATGGTGCACAAATGAGATGTTTTAATGAATAAACTTCAAATTGTAGGAACTGAGCATTTAAAAAAAAAAAAATATGGTGATAAATATGGTGTTTCCCCGAGGTGACGTGCAGTGTAGCCGTCTGTGTGGGTCTACCACACTGCCAGCTGCTGTTCAGATCAACTGGATCGCGGTAATGAGCTTGGTTCTTGCGTGCACTTCTTTTTAATTTTAGTGGTGTATCAAACTGTGCGCCGGGTGAGGGTTACCATAAAGTAGATCCAGTATCCAGAATCATCTTGGTAAATTCTCCCTTAGTTTCAGGGAATTAAAGGTGAGAGAATTATCACTGCTGCAATTTGTTTTCATAATTTTGCAAAGAAGTTAAGAAAAAGTTAAAATAAACACATCCGATTTGGTGTGCAAGATTTTGGTGGGTAATGATTTTTTCAGATGATTGATTTCTAAGAACGCACACAAGGAATTTAGATTTGGTGAGCAATCTCCTCAGGATTCTTTCTATACTGGATGTCACATACCTGGAGCTTTCGACTGCTCGAAATAATGGTGCTACTGAACGTACAGTACCATCAATGCCTGGCGTAAAGTTGCTGATTCTGCATCCAGCCGCTTGTAATAATGTCCCCTGTATAATGATGACCCACTTGCTCGTTAGATACAAAGTAGGCCCCTCCTTTTGTGACTATTACTTTCTTGTTCTCCTCTTTCCCGTTTGGTTTTAAGTTGATTGCAGAAAAAAACAGCTAAGGTTTTAAAAGAAAATGTATATAAATGAGGATTTCCAGAAAAAGGGATAATGACAATTGATGCTGAAAATACCTTTACATGTTCTATTAACCACTGAGGTAAGCGGTGGCTCTGTATGACTTTATTACTTTGAGGGGAATAAAGACATTTGCTGTTTGCATGGTTTGCTATTTCAGACAACGAACAAATTACTGAGTTCCTATTGATTCGTCCTCGGTTCTCTCAATGGAACTTCTGCAATTGTCTGCAAAGGTGAACCTCACTGGTAATATTTGGAAGAGGAGAAACAAATGCAGAGGGAAGAGTTTAGCTGTACATGTCATTCTCTGACACCCCTCCAGGCCAACCATTAGCAAGCAAGAGGCAATCACCATTTCATCAACATTCACTGCACGACCTCTCCCTCTCTCTCTTTTATTCATGTCTTCTTTCTTTTTTGTTTTTCCTCCACCATTTCTCATTTCATTCTATTTTCATCACTCTTCTCCGTCTCTGAGCTCTTCTCTTCTTCCCTTGGTTGACAGTAGTGGTGGATGCATCAATTCATCCGCCTCTGTATGTGCTGATGAAAGTTGATTTGAGTGAAGAATACAACCCCATTGTGTAAGATTTTGTATGTACGTGTGACTACCACAGATGTGTGTGTGCGTGTGTGTCTGCGAGTGTGTGTTGATGTTTGTGTGTTTGTATGTGCAGCCACCACAGGGCGACCTGATGCGCCCTGATGGCAGCGAAGGAGAGCAGGTCATCCAGCAGCGCTGCTGTTATGGGATAATGGAGGAAGTATGACTCGTTTCTCTCATTATAGGTCTCCATCACTGTCTTTCTCTCTCACATGAACACACACCTCTTAACGGCCTCTTTCCTCTCACACAAACACACACACATACACCTGTATCCTTTCCCTTCCCTCTTTCCCTTCACTCACCACCTTATCGGCTTAAACCAGCTCTGACAGTGCTGGCCCCGCTCACACACACCTTGTCTCGGGGGCACACCACATTATGAAACAATTACTCCCTTAATTGACAGTTAATTAACCTAAAGTCAATTTGACCTTGCCAGCCTAACCTTGAGATTGAGAGCCGTGGTAGTCGTGACACTGAGGCGAAGAACTGGGTTGATGGTGGAATGGAGGGAGCAGAATAAGAAGCAGAGAGGGGTGGAGGGAAATGATAGACTAATGTCGACTTATCTCTACACCAGCGGAGAAATCACTTGCAGTATCTTCTTGTCTGAGGGAAGATAGACTACATTAGCGTGGGATATGTTTCTGTGTGGGGCCTGTTTGTGTGTGTGTGTGTGTGTGTGTGTGTGTGTGCAACATTACACCTTATCACACAGTTGCCAGCTCATTCTGCTTACTTGATCATTTAGGTGTTAATTACACCTCTCATTTGAAAACTCTGCAAAGCCTCGGTTTTCATTCTCTCAGGCAACCATCTTGGCTACAGTCTGTGTTTGTGTGTGTTTCTAAGTGTCTTGACGAGTGAAGGTCCAATTACCTGGAACCTGTCTTATTTCATTTCATTTTCTTCAGAGTTTGTCTTTATCCTCTCATGAGTCCCTGGTTGTAGTTTAACAAGTTCTGCAATAAATCCTACATTAAACACAGAGGCAGGTGACGTTCAATGATGAATGTACCCAGTGGATTAAGAAGAAGGTGTGAGATACAGTAGATAGGCTGATATCTGCTTTGTTACATATACTATACCCGTTTATCAGGTACACCTGTAATTAGGGCTGTCACAATTATTCGCAATTAATTGAGCTAACCGCGATCATTTTGCATAATTGCTAGAATCATTTCCATTCTCGGTATAAAAACAGCAGGATTAAACTAACAGAAATGTTATATTTCCATCACTATTTCCACATCATTTTCCACTGTATGACGTTTGACTAGTGCTCTTTTAATGACGTCATCTGAGTGGAGAATTAGCGCCACCTACTGTTTATCGCGAGGCGCTTAACTTATAATAATACTTAACTGTAATATTCAACTGCCGCATTTTGATGAGCATCTATTGACATTAACATCATGGATTTAGTTACAAAGCCAAACACCATAGCACCACTGTGGGCACATTTTGGATTTAAGCCAAATGAAAAAGCAGAGCGCAATAACTTGGAGGAGGCCATATGTCAGATTTGCAGCAAAAAGGTGGTGGTCAAAGGCACTAATACCACAATCTAAAAAGCCATCTATGGATCCACCACCCCACCCAATTCGTAGAATTTGGAAAGACAGCCAGGTGTATGGAGGACCGGAACAGCCAAAATAATAAATAAATAAATAACACGATTAATAAATTACGAGGCCATTAAATGCACCAAAAATATTTAAATTAATTTATAAAATGTGACACAAATTGTTATTATTTTTTTTTACATTTGTATTAATTCCCCTATTTATTTATTTTCCCATTTAATTTTCCATTTAATTTCTTCATTAACTAATTTATTCAGTCATTAATTTATTCATTTATTTTTAATCATTTATTTATTTATTTATTATGTATATTTTATATATTTATTTTTGTATGTGTTATTTTCCCTTTGCATTTTCCCCCCATTTATTTATTTCTGTCTTTTCTCTTTACACTTCTGTATGCATTTCTGCTTCATTTTGCACATGAGGGGGGCTGTGTGTCATGGGGTTAACTTTTCACCTATTGGTTTTTGAGTGTTTAGAAGATCGACTATACATGCCTTGCTGCCATAAGGGTGGCTTCTGCCCACTGAGGGACAGTCAGCTCACAACTATAATACAGAGGATATTTACAGCTGGCTCCGACCAGGACTCTGATCTAGATCATATTTTATGGAGAAAAAATATTCTGGTTTTCCCTCGGATGTCCTCTGGCTGCTCTGCCTCAACTCTTATCCCCAGACCCCAAGGACACCACACTCACAGCAAACATCAAGAAAATAATGTGCTGTGGTCTTGATGAAAAGTACAGCGCAACTCCACTTCAAAAGCTCCTGAGAAAGGCCACCCTCCTCGATCCAAGATATACTAGGGGCAGTAATGGGGATCCAGTGGTCGTGGATGATGCTAAGGACCAGCTTTTAAGGCAGATGACGGAGATGAAAGAGGAAGAAGGCAACAGTGACAGAGGTGGGGACTGTAACAGCAGAAGATGATGGACCTGCACCTCCTGCACCCAAGAAGAGGAGGCGGTGCGACCTGTTGCAGAACAGAAGAATCCAAATTGATACCCAGGCTGTGCCGAAAAGAGGGCTAATACTGAACTGACACGGTACCTGCAGGAGGAGGCACAGGAATCCGCAGATGTGATGGCGTAAGAACCAAGCAAGGTTCCCTTTGATGGCCAAGTTAGCAAGAAAGTACATGTGCATTTGTGCAACAAGTACTGCCTCTGAGAGAAGCATGATTGGCTGTGGTTGTGGATGAGAAGGATATGGCCTGTTTTGGCCATAGTACATTTTGATTATTGGTACCTGTCATTGTCAGTAATTTATTTGTATATTTCAGTAATAGGCTTTGTATATTTAAATGATTATTTATGCCATATCTGCCCTTTGCAATGTTTGTTTACAAAGCCTAAAAGGCAAACAGAAATTAAATGTTTATTTATGTGTTCCAATGTTCAAAGCCAATTAATGGCTTTTCTTCTTCATAAGGTGTACGTATTATTAAACTATTATTAGGCTTATACTATAATAGTGGCATAAAATGAACGGAAAAAGACAATTAAACCTTAATCGCGATTATTTGTATGACAATTAATCATCAACTAAAATTTCATGATTGTGACAGCCCTATCTGTAATGCAGTCCAATCCAATCAAGCAGCCCTGCAATATGTCCTTTATTCTGTTTTTATTCACATTGTGTCAGAAAGGTGTTGATTCAACTGTATGGTTATTTCTAATGCTGTAATTGGTGGTGGTGTATTGGACTGCATAATATTAAAATGTGCTTCTAAAGTTCTCTACCCCTATTTACATACATGAGGGGGATGAATATTAGAAACTTTTCTCAACATAAAGCAAAATTGGTAAAATTACCATAGAGATGAATCAGTATCAGCAGTGTCAGCAATTACTGAACATTATTATAATAATAATCTCTATTTTTAGAGCACTTTTCAAAATCCATGTTACAAAGTGCTTCACAAAGGCAGCAAAATAAAACACACAAGTCATAAAACCATCTGGTTTTAAAAGAAAACAGATAAAAAACAAGAAAAACATTCTAAGCTTCACAAAGATTGGATTTTTTGCAAAACTACTAAACTCCTTAGATTTTACAAGTATACTCATACTATCACTTAAATTTACCCAGTTCATTTAAATTTGTTAAATGCAAAATTAAGTTTTGTAAAGAAGCATGTCATGTACTCAACATGAGGAAGTTATTCATTTTCTATGTGAGTCGGCGGCGATCAGGGGCGTGGCGCGTCTTAGACGGTGTGGACGTCGAGGGAAGCTGAAGTCCGGGCAACTTTATGGTATTGAGCTATGATGCGGTTCGGCAGCAACGAATTAGAATTTAGAAGTTCAGTGCTTGTATTTTGTTACCAAGCATTTGAACGAACTCCGCCTCCTATTTCATCTACGTCCATAAATCTTTCAATAAGCGTTGTTGGCAGGGCAACCAGAGCGAATTTTGAAGCTCTCGCCGGCGGAGGTCTGAACACACGGTAAGGGAACAAATGCTGGTAAATCAAATGTAATCACATGTGTAGTTGCACCAGCTTGCGTGTTTCCTTACCAAACATATATTAGCATAATACTGCATTTGTATTACAAATGCACTCATATAATCAAGCAATTACAGAATCACAATGACAAGGGCACTTGTTTATCCTGCTTCACCCAACTTTACATCTACATAGCTGTCAACTTCTTGACATGCAACCAAACAACAGCCAACAGCCATTGAAACAATATCAGAGTTGACCTTAACACGAACACCCCCATTTACGTTTCGCCCATTTTCTTCTCAAATGCCTACACATTGTCTGCATCAAAACCTATGGCGTGCTGGATAAATTTGTCTCCACTTTGTGTTGCTTTGACAAGACAGAGCTCTGGCTTCATGGCCGACTGAATTTGTGTGATTAAAGACGACAAGCAAAACCATCTGCTTGTCACATCCATCTGTCATCGCCCAGCGTTCGCCATCAGCCGCACATCACTCAAAAACAACAGCAAGTCGTGAGAGAGAGAGAGAGAGAGAGAGAGAGAGAGAGAGAGAGAGAGAAAGAGAGAGAGAGAAGGGTACATGCCGCAATGCCTCAGAGGGAGGGAGGTGAGGAGAGACCAGGAGGTGCAAAAATGAGAGTCGGGGGGTGTGAGTGGAAGTAAATGAGGGAACGAGGGTGAAAAGACACAGCGCAGGGGTGATGGAGAGAGGGGAAAACAGCAAGAAAAAGGAAGAGACAGATGGAGACTTTCTGCTGTTTTCTGCTGCCCATCTCTGAGCCAACCTGTTGATGTTGCCCTGTTGTGCCCACAGATTGGTTACAGAAAGTGTCCCGTCAGCTCCCAACGGCCAACGATCGAATCTCACCAGAGCTTTATTCCCTCTGCTTCCCCTACTTGTCATCCTCTGTTCTTTACTACTCTGTTTTTACAAAAAACCCCAAAAGCAAGTAGACTGCTCACACACAATATTATTTTAGGGCCATATCGCCCACCCCTAACACATTGTTGGTTTTTTTGTTTTTATGGGTTTTGTTGTTAATACGAGAAAGATATAGTCATAATGCACTTGACTGGAAAATGAATGGCTGGAAAATCAATGATATGGTAAAACAAATGTGAACTTACAATGCCGTTGTTCTCTCTTCTAAAATCGATAATAACTAAAGCCACAGGATCAGCTGTAAAATGAATCTGCATTTCTTAGCAAGCTGAGTCAAGACTGTATGAAATAAGGTTAACCAAAATCTCCAAATGAGGTGTTTTTTGTGCAGGTGACATCTTGCTCTCCATGTCTTTCCCCATAATTCCTCAGTTTCAGTCATTCTCTCCTTCCTCCTCTCTCATTTTCTCTCCTTTCACCTCAACAATGTCCTATCATCCTCAGATAAAAACACAGTCAGCAAAGTGGCCTTTGGGAGTATGTGGGAAAACCAGCCCTCATCTTTCATGTTCCCATCCTGGCCCTGTTCTTCCCCTCTCCCGTCCCTCTTCCCCTCCTCCTCTGGAGTTTCTGTCTCCCTCTCTCTCCCACAGCCACTTTCTCGCCATCTTTCTCTCTCTCCCTCCCACCGACTATCTCCAGGACTATCGATTTAGCGTAGGCTGTGATTGAGTCTCACTGGGTGTAATGCAGGCCCTAAGGTGTCTTCTGAATGGAGAGCATCATGAGTTATGGACTAACTATAGTCACTCTTCCACAACACCTGAATCACCAGCAGACACGGTATCCACACACACACACACACACACACACACACACACACACACACACACACACACAGAAACTGCTTTGCCCAATGCAAACCAACCTTTGTGTTCAAACAAAAGGACACACACATTGATCATACTTCATACACACATTGATCATACAATCGCTGACACACACACACACACACGATCTGATGCTCATTGTCGACATAACTTAATTTCAACGGACATGTAACTTAAAGGTGTCATTTTATAACCTCTAGTGCTTTTGCTCATTTGCATTCAGATAGACTGTGACCTCTGACATCATTGTTCATTGCAATAAAGGTATATCACACATTCTTGTCTAATATAACATCCATGATTCAACACCACGAACAGCCACAGATGTGTGTGGTGTACAAATTAACCTAAAAGACAACAGACTCACAATAATGCCAGTGGTAGAAAAAAATTACTCACCATTAAAATAGGAGTAGACGGCAAGTGTCTGTGCTGAACCATAGGATAATATCCTTTCAGTCATTAGTGCACTTTGTTGCAGGTGTTCAGTGAAAATAATCTACAATGTGAAAAACACAGCGGTCGTAAGTAATTTACAGTACTGCAAGTACATTTATTCAAGGACCGTACAGCTGTACAATTTTAAGGTACTTGCATTTTACGCTACTTTATAAAGAACTTCTACTCCACTGCATTTCAGAGGGAAATATTGTACTTTTTACTCCGCTACAGTACATACAGTACAAATGTAAGTAGTACTTATTTACCATCTACTTCTGATACTTTTATATTTCACTATTGATTAATCGTGTAAGCCATTTGTAAATTAAAGATGCCAAAACTTCACTGGTTTGCTTCTCAAATGTGAATATTTGCTGGTTTTCTTAGTTTTCTATGATATTAAACTGAATATCTTTGGGTGTTGAACTGTTGAAATGAATCAATAATATAATTAATAATATAATATTCTAATATTTTGCTAATAATATAACATTGGAAAATGATGGTCGATACATCCATTTTTTGTCTATTTAATCGAACAAATAATTATGTATGAGAGTGCGTGTATCTGAATCACAAATTAACAATTGTCCACTGTACAGCAGGTTACCTCTTTGAAAATGAAATGTCAAACAGCTTTTCTATTTTCATTTTAATATAGTCATAGAACGCCTATACAAGTATGTGAAAATGAAAATTGTATTATTGCATTTTCATTTATGCTCAAATAACACATACACATTCAGCTGGAGGTAATATTAATCTGTTCCTTTAAGTGTGTGTATGTTTATCCTTTTGACCTTGTGTGGCCTGATAATTAAAAATAAATAAATATTTTGCTAATAATACTTCTGTAACTTTACTGAGTAAAAATTTTTAAATCATAACTTTAACTAACAAAGAGGTAACTTATAATTTTTATTGTTGTATTGGGCGTTTTACATAACTAAGGTAAAGGATCTAAATACTTCCTCCTTCTCTGGGAAAACACATTTTCACATGTGGCAGTGAATGCACCGAAAGTTGGTGAATGCGGTGACGGCTAGCTAACGTTTGATCCAAGGCAGACAGTGGCAGGAAAAACTATTTTGTGCATCTGCCTTGACACTTGGCTATGTTCCTAACAGTCTGAATCCTTGTTACATGAAGTCACAAATGACAACCGTTTACCCTGTATTATATTAACGGACTGGGAAACGCGGCTCATGTCAGTCCCAACATCACCCGGGCAACAACAGAGGCAGGCTGTCGGAATGGAGAGTGTGGGCTCGTGCACCTAACCAACGTAGTTAGCCGTTACCGTTAGCCGTTGAAGTGCCCTTTTAGCTTGGCAGTGACTGATATTTTACCAACGAACCTGGCTGATTTTCCTCACTTGTTGCACTCGCCTCGACCCAGACTGTCTCATCTGATGCTGCATTATCTAGCCTCCCTACTAGTGGTGTAGAAATTGGTTCATGAGTAAAATAAATAAATAACTAATAATGTCAAGTTTTGAAGTTAACTATCTTCTAGTTAACTCCATTTACGCAGACACACACTTCCTGTTACGTTAATAACACCTTATGGGAAAGAAATCGCACAATCGGAAGTTTCGCTCCCCTGTATAGCCTATGAGACCTTTTTTAAAAATAGATGTGATTATTTTGTATCTTACGTGCGCAGTAATACATTTAAATGTGTATAAGATGCTAAGTTGCACATTTTCACTTTGCATTGCTGTTGTTTTCTTGTTTGTTTAGACGATGTAGCTAGATTGCTATTTGTTACCTATTTTGCTGGGCAAATTTTATTGTAACTAAGCATAAATGTGGGCAATCTACATCAAAAACATTACTGACTATACATAGGCTATGAAACCACAAGCACTTCTGGGAACACTCAGCCTGAGAAATGATGGTACGTCCCACTAAAGTAGAAGTAAAACACGTGAGTACAGTGCTAGAGCTAATGTGTCATTCTAACTATAACCATTTCAATTTGTCTAGCACTACCAACCAATCCCTCCCTAAAGCACAGATGTTCTCTGCAAATTGGTGGACAGATTTCCTTAACATAAATGCTCTCTCACATATTGCATTATAACTGAAGAGTTTTAAAGGAAAATTTAATTGGATTTCCTCTTGAATGGGTACAATTTTGTCAGAGATTTAAGTAGAATCAAGAAATGTTATGTGAAAAAGTTACTCAAGTAGTCAAGTCATGTTTATTTAAATATCAATGTCTCAATGCATGGGCAAAAATCTCTCTTAAGAAGACAGGGACCCCCCAAAAAAGTTGAAAAAATAGAGTAAATGTCAGGAGGGCAATTGAAGGATAGTTTTCTCTCTACAGACGGCACAGGGTGCAGGAGATACTGTCGGAAAGAAAAGGCAATTAAAAGATGAAAAGAAAGCTAAAAGTTAATAGAAATACAAAATAAAACAGCGACAGTAACAAACAATGAACAATATGAACAAATCAGTTCCACAGAGAAGTGTTGGGGTGCAAAATTTCAATACAATACACAAAAAGAATATCACTAAAGTGTTATGGATATCAGTAATAGCATGAAATACCTGGTCTTGCTATGAATTCAGTAGGATGCACCTGAATTAGAAAAATTTATTTCAGGGGGTCAGTTTGACCTGACTTCTTCACACAACATACCAAACTACCAGGGACACCACATAAATTATTGATGATAGTTTGGGAGCCTGTAAATGGTCTGCATAATTGATTTAAAGGCATATATTTTAGCATAGGGTTGTATTTCTAAGTGTATGCTTGCTTTTATCCATGCATTAACCCTCCCCTCCTCCTTGAACATCCTCTGTGCGTGCCCCCCCCCAAACAAGATGCTCATTGTAATTCGTAAATCCTATTAGGATTGGCCCCAGAGTCGGCCTCTGCTTAGCAAATAAATAATAGTAATGATGATGATCCCTCATCTTGTCACTGGGGCTCTCCCCCGGGGGCCTCGCAGTGCAGGTGGAAGGGAGCCTCTCCTGGCCTAATTGGTTCCAACCCTGCAGTCTTCTCTCCAGCCTTCCTTCCCTCCCTCCCTCCCTCTCTCTCTCTCTCTCTCTCTCTCTCTATCTGGTCCTCGGGACTCGCTCGGTAAACTTGTCTTTCTCTTGATGTGAGTGTGTGTGTGTGTGTCATCACCATGTTTAATTTATTCTCGCACAACCATGAAATCACACCTACACACCAGCACTTTCTGTCTCTCTGTCCTGGTCTCCCACTGCACACACAGATGGACGGAGAGACGAGCTGAAAACACACACACAGACATCTATGTACTGTACTGTGGTAACAGGCTGCCAGTATCTCGCCACTGTCTTCCCCTGCGGTGTCTTTTTGGCAGCCGGTGCATATAAACACCTTGAATTGTTTAATGGTGCCAGACAGGAAACAGTTTCCATCTCTTTTTACCTGTCTGTCTAGTCCATAACTCTGACCCCTACTCTGAACTGAGCCTATCGCCACCATACCTCATTACATTTCCACTTAAAAAAGACAGTTTCATAACACACAGGATTGCAAAGTCATTTTGAATGTATGAGTAATGGAGATTAATAATCGTACAAATCAGATTAGATAATTGAATTTTGGCGCCTCAATGAAAAACGGTTGGAAATAAAAGGGGTGTTATTCTGCAACAGTTATTAAAAGAATCATGTCAGGGCTTTAATCTAACGCTTCAGAGGTTCTATCAGGAAATATGGGATTTGATACACATTCAGCTATTGCACGCACACACATGTCGCAAAAACAGAGAGAGTAAAAAAACTTTCTAAAAATAAATCTGGTCCCTAAGCTTTGTGAAAGGTCTAAAATGTTGTGTTTTTTGCTTTGATGACTGGGAGAAGAAGCAGCTTTAGCACTGGCCCTCGGAAGAGACTTTCTGAAACATTTCTCTGAAAATCAATACCTTCTCTGCTAGGCAAAGAGGATCTCTAATATAGTTTTATGTTATTATTTTTTCTCAGACATTGCTACATTTTTCAGCGGCTGGCGGAGGGAAGATGGATTTTCTCTTCGACTGGATGCTAAATGTGATTCTGAATGTGGTGGGTCAATGAGATGATGCAGAGCCTGCACTTTCTTGAAAAATGGGATGCGACAGAAAATCACACTATGGGAATATGGGATCTATTATGATTTTAAAGACCAAATGAATTTCACCAGCAGCACTGCACAGCACAAAATAACAAATTTCTTCCCTCTTGCAGGCTGTGATCCTTTGGCCTGGAAAGACTGCACATCAGCTTCACAACTGTTATACACAATAAACACACACTGGGTCCCTGTGGTGTGTGAAATTGGTTCAGTGAGAATTTCAGCGTGATCGGCTCTATATCAGGTGCAACAGGGACCTCTGTTGGGTAAAATCATCATTACATTTTAACAGTGTCTCAGTACAACACATTGTAATTCAGTGTGTATATTTGCTGCAATATGTGTTGGTTGTACACATGAAATGTCAGCTTTTTACCTACAATTTAAATTCAGAAAAATCTGTTTACTCTTTTTGCTATTACTACTTTTTATTGCAAACCCTGCTGGTTTTAAAAGTACCAGAAATACACACTGTATACCTGTTGCATTTGGCAATGTAACATTTTTGAAAATATTAATGCTTTTTCTGATGTCCTGAATGTTTTAAAATATTACTGATTGTTGTGAAAATATGTTGCTGATAGCTTTTCTTTTTAATCTTAAGTCTTTATCGCCCAAACATCTTTCTAACAGAGGTCCTAACTTATGGAGCTCTTTGTCTCAGTGGCTAAAAAAGGACGTCGGTCTTGCTTTTCTTGTTACATAATCTACATACAGCTTAACAGGTCAGATTTGTGAGACTGGAAACAGCAATTGACAAAGTAATCTCACCTGAAGCTCCAGTTGTGGCAGTTGCCATGGAAACGTTCATGTATAAACATGTTTCCATGGTTGACTTTCAAGTCAACATGGATGAGAAGACATAGAGGTTCAGAATCGTGTAAAAGTTTGAACATCTGCAGTATGTTTCCATGGCAACGGAGCAAACTCAATTTGCACTTGGGGACCATGTGATATGGTCAAAAGTTCCAGAATGAGCGAGAATGTGGACCTTGAGTTGAGATTGTTAACTGTAAATATAACTGTTTCCTTCCTTTTTTTTTTTTAACTTTCCAATGTTATTTTTGTGTCCTTTGTGTAATTTTAACCTGAGCAAATAAATAAAACTCAAAGTTTACCTGCAGTTACACTCTAAGTTTGGCTCTTGATGTGGTGTCTCCAATAAAAATGAAATTCTCTTGAATTGAACAGATTCATTGCCATAGCATCATCCCGTCGCCCCCTCCATGCCCTTGCCCTCTCACCAGTGCACTCGCATATATATATATATATATATATATATATATATATATACAGACACACACATATAAAATCATCGACCCACAGAAATCTACAAAAAATTTGGCCTGCCTATCTGGAGTGGCACGGTCAGGGGGTCAGGGATGACAACATGGCAGCTGTGATATCTTCCACGCTGTCCTTCAGTCTAGAGCGGCATGAAGCAGAGGCTCTTTCCCAGGAGGAAGTGACCCATGTCTGAAGGGGTGCTCTGTTGTCCAATCAGAGGACTGCTGAAGCCTGGCAGCGCTACCTGCTCGGGCCACGCTGCTCCTTTTCTTCTTGTCTCTGACAGACAACAGGGGAGGAAGGAGGCGTGACCAGGAAACTCATCATCTGCATCCGAACGTGGCCGTTGAGTGTATGAGGGAGAGGAAACCAGGGAGAGAGAGACAGAAACAAATAGGTAATAAATGAAAAAATCAATCTAATCTAGAAAAACAAATAGTGAAAAATCAAAAGTAGAAGAATTAAAGGAAGGATTTATTGAAATAACCCCAATCAGAAGGCAAGATGAAAAGGTAAAAAGGAGATGTATGGAAAAAGAAACCAAAGTGAACCTGTGTCTGTCTGTCTAGGTGTCGTGTTATTCAGGCCTGTAGCCGCTAATGGAATGACTCTTCAGACCTGCGGATGCCATTCCCTGCATTCCTGATCTCTGAGCCGTCTCTTTACATAGCAAACCATCCCAGTGGCTCCTGTGGCTAATTACACTGCACTCAGGGTAGCTACAGAAAATAGCTCTGCGTCCTTTTGAAGTTCTGGAAATACCTCTGTCTCATTTGAATCTCTCATTTATTCCCCAACAGGAAATGAAAGCATTCTTCCCTTCACTATGTGATAACAAATTCAGCACCTCTTCACATATTCACCTCTTTTCTTTCTGTTTCTATAAAACTTCTTTTACACACTCACACATTATATGTCTGTATAATGAAACATACTCAGCTAATTTTCATCTCTGATTCCCACTGCTGTCATGAGGATAAGTGATGGAAAGTTTGATCATATCTAACCTGGGAATATGTAGAGGAGCTACAGTATAAGCGAATGAGTCCGCATTCCCTTGTGTAGATGGGACAATGGGAAAATAAATGCTGTCTGTTTTTTTCTCTGAAGTCCATATTTACAGAAGAGTCTAGATGTCAAATGAGCTAACAAGTACTTTCCTTCTTCAAACAACTCTGTGACTCCAGTTTGCAGAATACTTATAAAACAGGCAATAAGAGATGTAGTAATCAAGTTGAAAAGATAAACAGAAATGTGTCTCTTTAAGGCAAAACAAATAACATATGCTGTGTGTGCAGTTAACTCAAAGTTTCAGGGGAGTAATGAATTCTCATTTTATATTTACAGTAGTATAGTAAATGTAATAGTATAGCATAGTATGCCAAGTATTGTTGGTAGAAATAACTGTTAAAAGGAAACAGCGACCCATACATTTTACAAAAAATTAATCAAACTACTAAAATACCTTCATATTTTTCTCAATGACGGCACAAAATAGTAAGATGCACAAAACATTTTTACAGAACATCAAGGCAAGTTTTACAGGAAGAGGTGACATCATTTCCAACCCTCCCTTTAACTGTAATCACAAATGCATGCTTAATACACAGTGTACTGTATATTGTAGTTTAACACAGTTGCAATGCCATTAAAAATATGTGAGATTAAGAACAAGAGCACCTAAAAGTAAGTCCTGCAATGTTAAAAGTAAATTTCAGTGATATAGTCAGACCAAATCAGATACAAAGTGTGCCTAAAAACAAAATCGTTGATCGTGACCTGCTTAGTGTACAGTCTTGTTGACGATGCATGAAGTTGTATGAACAGAGATAAATGTCTATATCTTTGCATTTTACATAAACTACAAGTTTTTGTAGACCAAACCTTTATATTTTCATTCTGTTATTTATCCACCCATTTATCCCATGCCTTTGCACACTGAGTAAATTCATCACAATATATTCTGCACACAGGCTTTGAAGTTTATAAACAAACAAAGGAAAACATGTGTTGAAATTAAAATTCAAGTATAACGTATAAAGTGTCATTGCTGCTTTGGGCCAAGAACAAGCGTGTCAGCTACAGCAGGTGATGAAACTATAATGGGAGCTGGCCAGTAGGTTTGATGCGACGCCCGCTGGTCCCCCTCAGATCTCCTGCAGCAGGTTGGCGGGGAAGAAGCCGAGCTTCCGTCCTGTACTGACCTTCAGGTAGGCGTTTACCTCCTCACCCTTCTTCACCACAATCTGAGGACACACACAACAAACACACTTCGACTGGGACAAGTGTGTTTTTGTGTATGTGTTATATGATGGTTTAACAACAGCTACATTGAAGCGTGTCAAGTCAATGTTTTTGCTATAAAAACAGTTTGAGAAAAAGAGGGAACAGATTTTGGGTGTGCACAAAATCAGGATTTAGCACTTTAAAATTGTGGACCTGTCCCTGAACACTCTTTGTTAAGCCACTATGTGTAGAACTGGAAAATTTCCAACTTTGGCACCACGTGGCGGTAACATAATTAAGACACTGTAGCGGATAGCAATGCATGCTGCTGAATAGTTTTCACGTTTTCACAAGAGGAACAAGAATTTAAAGTTAGGGTTCAGGTTAATTTACAGCGAGGGTTAAATTTAAACAGCTGTGAGGTTTAACAACAAGGTTAGATGTTAGTGACTGTAAACCAGTGATACTGCAACATTTGTCTCTTTATGTCAACATGACGCATGCTTGTGTGTGTATTAGTGTGTATGTTTGTGTGTTGTAGTTGTGTCTATTCATGTTTTTTATAGCTGTCATGTTAACACACATGATGACTGTATTTACATGAATAACTACACAGTGTTTAAGTTATTGAACTGGAAGGCACCTAGTGTATAGAACTGCATAATTATTATGTTTGTTATTTTTGCCTTCCTCTTCTGGATCAGTGTTTAACAGTGTATTTGTGTGTGTGTGTGTTAACCTGGTCTTTCTTCAGAGTGATTTGGCCCATCTCTCTATTGCCAACAAAGGAGCGTGTCACCTTGTAGGCCGTCTCTCCTGCTCGAACTCGGATGATGTAGTTGGCTGGTATGAAGCCCGTTCTCTCTCTGATCTTCCCCTGGTGGAGCAAAAGCTTGAACAGTGAGTTGTTGCAGCCCCAGTTTCTAATGTGGATTTCTTAAACATGAACATATTGTCCGGTGTGGCTTTGAAACCTGAGTGACTGACCAAAATAGCTGGATGGATGATGAAGAGGAGACAGTACAGAACCACAGTTGACTTTAGCTAAAAGAATTTACTTGTTTAAGAACCACAATGTTTTTCTAGTTTGAAAATTGAAAGCATAGACCAATGACAGCACAGCAAGTGCAATCTCCATCCAATCAGGTGCGGGAAGGGTTTGTGTTATCTGAGAACTGCCAGTCATCTGTTGTATTGTACAGTGTACGTTAAATGATGTTCATTTAAAGAAAAAGCCCATTTACCCTAACCAGACCACAATGAGGGAAATTAAATTGTGGGCTGGCGTTCAGAGGCTGCAAATGATTATTTTATGTTCTTGACCTGGAACGCAGATCTCCACTGTGAACTGGAAGCTCAACACTGAAGGACAGCTCTCTGACTGAAGCTGCAGTTTACATTTTTAAATGATTTGTCCTTTGATTGTCGATTGACTTAAATACATACTACATAAATATTCAACACAATGCTCTAAAGTAACCCACTTGGACGTTACAGGAGTTGGATCTTCCCTCCAGCACATGAATGCAGCATAATTGTTAAAAAAAACAAATAAATAGATAATCAACTAATGGCAAAAATCCCAAACCTAGACTGTGATCTAAATCTACTTAATTGATCCTCAAGCCAACTGGATGTCTGTAGGAAAAATTTCATAGCTTTTGGAGAGAAGATAGAATTGAAAACATCAAATTGATCGTCATCGCTGTGAGTAATATGAGAAAACAAATCTTGGACTCACCCTCCACCATTCCTCATTGGAGTCATCTATCACTGTGATGCGGTCACCAGCACTTGGGGACAGAGTATTTTAAGGGGAGATTTAAATATTAAATAATGACAAAAACAAGTATTTTTGGTGCGAGTGAGACAGTCAGGAATAAAGAGAGCACAAAAAACTGAAAGAGAGATTAGACAAGGAGAGGGGCTTACTGAACATCCAGATCATCTTTCTCTATGGCTTTGAAGCGGTACAGAGCCAGATAGTAGTGAGACTGACTGAACACGCCGATCTTCCCTGGCTGAAGCTTTTTACTCTGATAAACACAAACATTCAAAGCACACTGACTTAACATCACCAGTCATTAAGAAAGTATCATCATCATAGTTGGTACTTCACATTATTCAAAGTTGCCTTGTTTTCATTTTGTTTGTCATTTTCATCGCTGTTACCACTACTGTCATTAATACTGTGAATATTATATTTTTCATTGACATCATCATTATCATCATCATCATCATCTCTGACCTTGTCATCAGCAGGAGCCTTGTCACCTCTCTTTTCTCCTTCTGTGTTTGCTGGTACACAACACAAATAAAAATGAGACAAACAAAAAAAAAACAAAGAGAAAATGATTCACCTTCACATATTGTATCTCCATTATTGGAAAGAATCTTTGAAAGTATTTCTGCTGCTGTGCACATCCAAAAAACTTCTACAGGTGCTGGATCAAAAAACATGCAAATTGGTGATGATGGATCTCAGGAAGGCAACATTTCGATCTAACAGGGATCTTCATCAACGAACATGGAGACAGAGAGAGCGAGATACAAGGAAGTTGACACATAACAAAGGTCCCTAGCTGGACTCGAACCTGGAACATGCAGTTAAACCACTTGTCAAACAGGATGCCCTATTATCATGTTTCTACCCTGTTCAGCACGCACTTACTTCCTTCACCTCCTTCATCCTCCTGTTTGGGCTGGGATTCATCATCCTCCATCATCATCATCATCTGAAAAATTTTGGATAAACAGTAGAAATACATTTATATAGAACTAACTGTGACAGAATCAGATTAAAGAAACACAAAAATACATTTGAAGAAGACAAAAGAAAAAAAAAGGTTAGTAAAAACAATGTATTGTAACAGTAAATAAAGCAAACATTCAAAGTAACATCATTTAAAAAAGAAGATTCTACTAATCTACCTGATGAGCTAAAGTCTACAGAGAGCTGTATGTCATATGAAGTGTTTTTAGTGCATTCACACTCACATTCTTCTTGTCCTCTGACCCTTTTTTACGCTCCTTGTTGGCCATGATCACACCAATACGCAGTGTCTCAAACACAGGGTCAGTGCGGTTCGACTGTGCTGTCAATCAAACGTCATCAGTCAATAAACAGAGAAAACATGAATGCATCTCTTATAAAGATCTAACAATAGGTATTTAAATCTAATCAACTTTACTGTAACTACAGTGACGGACTCAAAAACAGGACTGATTAATGTTATTCCTACAAACTTGGATAGTTACATTTGATTTTATGAACCACTTTTTCTTAAGACTAAACAGCCAATCTTTTCATCTGCGATGGTATCTGGTGATAATTAATTAGATACCTGATCTATTACTAATGAACTCTACTATAAAGTCTCTTTCAGTTTAGAGCTTTTGCACATACTGCATTTGACAAAGGAAACAAAAGCTGAGTTGAAGTGACAGAAGTGTTCAGACCAACATTTAAACAATTATACATTAAGCTGATAAAAATGAACTTCTCATCATGTTCACTGCTGATCTATGTATATGTAACATATATGCTTCTTTCATGACAAGATTATAAACTGAAAGTCAACATCTGGCTGGGAAAGAATTGAAGCATATATACAAAAACGAACTGTCCAAGATTAAGACAATGAATGATTCATTTGGTTTTAAGGTAGAATTTCTCTTTATGTAGAAAAATGTACATAAGCTGGACTCACAAAAGGGCAGCAGCTGTGAGACTGTGGCATTCTGCTGACTGCTGTAGAGAGGAGAACTGTAGGCTCTTCTGAATCCTGGAGGCTAAAAGAGAGAGAGAGAGGAGCATGTACACTAAGTATCTGGAAATGAAAAATTCTCTGAAGTGCATTCTTTAATTAAAGCCAGTAGTAGTCTGCAACTTGAAGCTCACAATTTTGCCAAAACACCTCTGGAACTCGACGTAGGACTGACACTGGTGGTGGATGCTGGTTTTGCAGTTCTTACATCGCAATGCAAACTTGTTGTTTACTGAAGAGAAAAACCAAAATAAAGCAAAATTACTAAACTCATTTTTAAAGATGCACTGAAGTCCACTTATTTTGTCATGCAGATAAACAAAGAGACAAGATGGACGTACAAACTATCATGCGTGCACAGACATCACAAAACTTTGGTTTCTTGCAGTAGTGGTCTTTGAACTTGTGAGGTCTGTCGTTGACTTGTTTGACTGGTTCTGCAGGAGGTTGTTCCTCTTTCTCTTCTTCTTCCACCTCCTCATCATAGATGAAATATACCTGGGGAATGGTGAGGAAGGGAGGTTCAAAATCACAACAGAGCAGAATA
The DNA here is from genome assembly GCF_020085105.1 of Siniperca chuatsi. NCBI lineage: Eukaryota > Metazoa > Chordata > Actinopteri > Centrarchiformes > Sinipercidae > Siniperca > Siniperca chuatsi. The sequence continues at coordinate 12,573,226 of NC_058043.1, forward strand.
AAAATGGGTCATAAATGTACAATAATCAACTGCTGAAAGACAAAATGCAAGAAGGAACTTAGGTTGGATGTGAGAGTAGAGAATGGCCAACAATGGTGTATATCATAAAGCCATTTGACCATTTTATCTGGCAGTATGTTTTCAATCAAGAACTGTCTAAACAAACTGAATAAATCCTCCGTTATTGATTCCAGGGGATTCAACTGAATCTTCTGTTTGCCTCTTTATTTAACCCAAACAGTCCCAGTATCCTGCACCACCCACAGCCTGACAGATTTATATGAGAATGTTTCTATTAATACTGAACCACCCTGCAGTCTGAGTCATATGGAGTCTCTCTGGTGTTCACACAAACTGTATCATATCAGCCACAGCCAGATCCATGAAAAATGGCATCGAACACGTCAAGACTACTGTTTGTCTTTTTTCATTTTTATTTTGCCAAAATTCATAAATTGAGTTTAGAAAGTAATTGTGCCTGTTAACTGGGAATTTTTCACTCACTCACACACACACACACACACACACACACACACACACACACACACACACACACAGTGGGATAGACTGAAATGGCTTAGATATCAAAATAACTTTCAACAGAGACCGACAGTATTCCCAACTGAATGTAACAAAGCTTGACATTGCTACTCCTAAATATACTAGTCTAGTCAAACAGAGCCATAAGGATGTCACACACACACACACACACTCAGAGGGACGCCTGACAGACGCTTGGCTCCAACTTTCCGACTCTCTATCACTGGCAGGATTAGAGGTGTCCTGTGGCCGTCAGGCTGTGGATTTACACAACTATAACTGATTCAGTTCACACATTACAGCACAATCACTCTGCAACTCTATTTAGCCATCAGGATTCCTAAACAAACCCACCACAATGCCTCAGTATATTATTCACCTTAGAGTTGACTTATTCAAACCAATTTTGGCAGTTGTTCACAAATCAAGAGAGCAGAAAACAGGTGATGTGATATCCATGAATACATTCTGTATCAATTATTAGACTGAATGAATACAAATCAATATATGTTAAAAGGTCAAGAGAAGGTATAAGAGAAAATATGTTTTTTTTTTTATTTGGGTGAACAGACCCTTTAATTGTATATATAACCAGTGATTCCTATAAAACACGAGCTCCAATGTTGATCACAATCAGACATGAATAATTCCTAATGCCATGTCACACTTTTTGTTCAGAGCTACTTGGCACCAGTGAATCAGTTTTCTGGATATTTGGCTTGTAAACAGCCCCTTGATGTGTGTGCCACATAGTAAGTGGATATTGGATGTCTCACCGTGTTGTCCTCCTCTTTCACCACATTATCAGGGAGAGGTGGGTTGTTATGAATATCCACAGAGTCCTTGTCATCCAACCTGTCATCATCGGGTAGCAAATGTCATAGTGAGAAGCAAATGTTGGAATGCAAAAGACAACTTGTGACTAAGATTTCTCATGCTCATCAGATGTCACATTCTAGGTTTTTAAGTATTTTTTTCTGTCGTTCTCTGGTATTCGATATTAAAAGATGACTTTCATTATGTATTTCTTTTGTTCTTGGTAGCAATTTGATTATTTACAACTGTGCACTTTCATTCCTTTGGTGTTTAAGATTATTTTCTGATATTAAGAGATTCTTCAATTTGTGCATCAATTATCTACATAAGGCAACTTGTTCATTCCTTTCCTGGTCCCGTCTGCAGACTGAACTTACGAGTCATAATGAGCCATGGTGTTGTGTGGCCAGTCGATGTTTAGTTCCTTCAAATATTCAGTCTGGACCAGCAGATGGCACTGTAGACAGAAAACATGTGAGCATCAATGGGATTCCCCAGAAGTGTCGTCTGAAATCTCTGTAGGTGTCTCATTATAAAGCAACTCCTTTCTGCTTGGCTTACAACTAATGATCAAACAGTAACCTTAGATCTGTCAGAATTTCACATGTTTTCTCACCATGTTTGGCATTACTTTAAATATCAGTGAACAAAGTAGAGTTAACACTGAGGTCTGTTGTGGGGAGGCAACTTGATCATAGCTAAGTTAAAACAGGACTCTAACCTGGTACAAGATATACGGCAAATGCATCTACAGAGGGTTTCCCCTTCTCAGGTTGCTCTACATGTTAAGGACATGACCAAGAAAACATTCAGCAATCCAACACTTAACAAGTGCCCAGCAAGTATTAATAAGAGGTTAGAAATGAGTAAGGGAGAGTAGATCATTATTCTGGATGCACATTCATGCAAAAACTGTCAACTGACCGTGAAACTTGAATTCCACTTCTTCTCAAAGTGACGTGGCTCGTATATACTTAGTGCTGTCAGGAAGGCTCCCTGCAGCTTGAAAATTCTTGGGACTCTTTCTAGCTTTTTCTACCAGCCCTGTTTTTCAGTCCTTTACATGCTCAACTTACCAAATGAGGCTCCAACAGGTGGGAGATTGGGATGAGAAATGCCAGCAGGCCAACCCGGCCCAGCCCTGAGTCTGTTTGGGGGGGGGGGGGGGGGGTAATGACAGTTTGGGACAGCTGAGCACTTTAAAAGTTGAGACGCTCTCCCAGCTGAGTGGTAAACAAAACCAGAGTGGTCTGCTTCTGGTTCCGCATTCAGTAAAGTAAAGCATAATGTTAGAATATTATGACACTTGCAAACAATTTGTGGACTTCAGACGTCAGTTGTCTTGTTTTGGGATTTTACTGAATCAACCACCAAGACAAATATCTTATCTGGATGCAGTGGTGGAACTGAAATCTCACACGAAGATGAAAATTATTTTCAGTGACGCAATATGAATAACATGTTTAGATACATCAACCTCAGTGTTTTATAACCAATAACCAATAAAATTATCACCCTTAACTGGCTTAAACATAATCCACCAACTCTGGAGCAATGGAAACAAAGGTTAAAAGTGGTAAATTGACTGGAGTACAGCTAGCTTGCAAATAAGATGGATACTTATTTAAAAATCTAGGCCCCTGGAATGATGTACTTAATATACACACATTTTAATGTATCATAGATCTGGATACAAAATAGGTGGGTTTAATATACAGATGGGTGACAAATTAAAGGAAAAACCAAAATAAAGTGTCTTAGTATGGATTAAGGCCACCACGAGCCTCCAGAACAGCTACAGTGCTCCTTACCAAGTCTGTTGAATTCTATTGGAGGGATGAACAGCATTTCTCCACAAGATATTCCCCCATTTATATATACAACCTTTATTTGATCAGGTAATCTCTTTTGCAAGAGAGACCTGAGTACAGCAGATAGAAAGAAAAACAAACACAGCCAGACATAACAAAAGGACATATAGGATCAGAAACACTCACAGACATCACTAGATAGATTTGAAAATGAAAGTTTATATTATATCATTTGGTTTTATGGAGATGGTGGTGGAGAGCATTGTCTTACTCGTTGGTCCCAAATCTTCCATAGGTGTGAAACTGGGTTGAGATCTGGTGACTATAAAGGCTGTAGCATTTTATTCACATCATTTTCAAACTCACCAAACCATTCAGTGAGCCCTGGTGCACAGAAGCATCTGCATTTTATATGTTTCTCTACTCTTTTATTCAGGTATTAATTTGTCCCCCGTCTGTATGTTTATGTCTAATCTTGAAGTAAACAATATATATGAGCACAACCTTAGCAAATATTTTACGTAAGTCTCCAACTGAGATTGTGACTGGGCTCCTTATGCCCATTGACTGTTTTTATGTATGTATATACAGCACAAGTGTTTATATTTGTATGTGCAGACGACAGCAGAGTGTTAAGTTATTTGTGGGACTTGAGACAAGAACAATATCTGTTCTTTCAATAAAAGTTTTAAAGGAAAGGGTGTGTCCCCTTGGCCTAGATGTGTACTGTGTAATCGCAAACTTGTCCAGTTTGATTCCAGCTGTGGATCTTTATTGCATGTCATTCCTTTTGTTCTGTACCCCTGTTTTCTGTCTAAAAAGAGGGATTATTGTCAAATCACAGTCCATGTTTTGATCAAGTCTCACTTCTTAAAAACAAAACATTAATTTATGTTGTAGTTGTAAGCAGATCTTTTTAATTGTTTATTGAGGTAGTTATTTACAACTTTGTGACTCCTCCATTGAAGCATCCATAACTGGATGCTAATATATAAATATATAACATATATATAGTATAACACAGTTGTAATTATATGAAATATGTCTTAATAGGAGTTATACTGTAATGGTTGGGTTGAAAATACTGTGAATTAATAAACTTCATTATATATTTGTTATAAACTATTTATGATGTTTACTGATATTTATAGATGATACATGGGGGTTAAGGTAAAGTGTTAAAAACAAGTAAACTCTTTCTCTGTGTGTGTGTGTGTGTGTGTGTGTGTGTGTGTGTGTGTGTGTGTGTGTGTGTGTGTGTGTGTGTGTGTGTGTGTGTGTGTGTGTGTGTTTAGAACAGAACTATCAAAGTCTTTGAATGATGGAACAAAGCTGATGTCGCACATGTGACATCATCATTTAGAATGCAGACAGATGAACTTCACAGATCTTCACATAGAACCTCATTGGAGTCCTGGACTTTGAACTGAGAACATTTCAACCACAAGAAGCAAACTTATCACTTCAACTGAAGACAGGATGCTTGATACAAAAACAGACATGAAGTCTCAACACAAAGAGGTATCTATTAGCAAACAAAATTAAGTAATGTACTAAAGTACTATTTTGAGAAACTTGTACTTACCTCTAGTATTTTTCCAGGCTACTTTATATTTCTACTCCACTTTGACTACATTTCAGAGAGAAACTGTACTTTTTATTGCACTACATTCATTTTACAGTTTTCTACAATTATTAGTTACTTTTCAGTTTAAGAGTTTACATACAAAACACATGACCAGTACATAAAATATGATTCATTGTTTTAGATAAAACCACCCAACAGTATATGAAGCAGTTAAAATGAGCTCTACCTCAATCAATTACAACATTTAAATACAGATTACAATGTTAGTGCATCAGTAATAATGATCCTATAATATAATAACATAACACTGACAAGGGCCATTCTGTGACTAATAGTAGTTTTACTTTAAGTACATTTTGTTGCTAATACTTCTGTACTTTTACTTAAGTTCAATTTTGAATGGAGTTTAACTTAATTTTATAGTGTGGCATTGCTACTTTAACTTAAGTAAATAATCTAAGTACTCCTTCCACCACTGGAGTGTATGAAAAAGTTTTACAACTGATTGTTTTGGATTAAGGGGCCTCAAAAAAGGGGACCAAAAGGAAAGGTTTGACACTGTGCAAGCAAGAGATGGGAGTTGTTGCACTGAATGGACTCTTCTTTAACAGTTTAAACAGGTTTTGCCACAAAATGCATGTCATGAATGCATGCAAAATAATTTATTTTCTTTAATCTACATCTTCCGGTCTTCATCAGTGAATGGAGATGGCTCAGTGTGGGACTTCAGTCACATGATAACAAGTGATAAAGAGTACACAATGTGTAATAAATAGACTTTACAGCAGTTTAGAGATAAATTGTTAAAAACACACAAAAGGGGCATATGCAGGAAAATCAGTTGGTAGGATTTGTGAGTGAAGCACAAGCCAGTTGGTGTTGACAGCTGTAGTGATTGAAACTGAAGTGTATCTGTTAAGCACAGATACAGACACAGATGACTGGAAAACCAATAGGGCTGAACTATCTGTTGCTTCTGCCTAAAAAGTAAAAAAAACAATATTCATGAAATATCATATCAATTGTGAAAAGTAATAGAAGAAAGAAATGAAGTGGAAAACAAAATAAGAAAGATAATGTTTTTTTACATCTTGTGTAAGATTTTAGGTGTAGGAGATGGATGAACAGAAATTGATCTGAAAAAGTGATTCCAAACAACCAAATTAACAATTGTAAAGTTCTCCAGTCATTTATAGTCATCGTTATACAACGCTCCACAGGTGCTTGGTGGCAAGAGTAGTACTAGTAGTAGCTGAATCGTGACATTTTTTCACTGTATGTTTTTTTCCAACAGAAAGAAAATGTCAAAGAAAGCCCTCTGGATACAGATCAAATGGAGAATGAGATAGCCAGTATGGTCTCAGAGATACAGGATCGGGCAGCCACGAATATTCATGAGCTCTTTGAGGCTATCTCCAGATGGGAGGCTGAAGATAAATCTTCAGCATCTTGTTGCACCCACCAAAAGGTGGAACGGCAGCTGAGTAGATTTTTTGGCCTTCGGCGAGTGTTTGCCGAGTATCGAGGAGAGACAGCAGGACCCTCAGGACAGGATGAACATCTTGAACCAGATGCTGCCTCAAAACCATCTATCAGCAGCTCATCATCACCAGCAGAGCATCGCAAGGAGAAGTCTTCAGACATAGAGGCAGACTTATACACGGACTCAACCCCAGGAACTGTGTCAAATCAGAATGTCACATCAGAGGATGTCTTAAAGTTATTCATAGAAGACAACCTGGTCTCAGACATGGACGCAAAATCTAAAGAAATTAATCTGACAAAACCAGGATCTCCTAGAGAGATGTCCTTCATGTCGTTATCGAAGCACCACTTCCAATCAAAACAAAAGAAAAGGGTCCAGCTGTCAACAGAACAAGAATTGGATGAGGCTGGTGGGTCAGACCGCAGTGAAGCCGGCTCTCCCCCAGTGACGACATTTCTTAAAGATGCAAGGAAAGCGGAGCCAAGCCCTGTTCCTCTGGAACTGGTGGATGTGGAGGATGAGGAAGTCACAGCAGAAGAGAAACCACCAAAACTCTCCACAAAACAATCCACCACCAGCTCATCACCACCAGCAGAGCATCGCAAGGAGAGGTCTTCAGACACAGAGACAGACTTATACAGGGACTCAACCCCAGGAACTGTGTTAGATGAGAATGTCACATCAGAGGGTGTCATAAAGTTATTCATGGAGGACAACCAGGACACAGACATGGACGCAAAATCTAAAGAAATTAATTTGACAAAACCAGGATCTCCTAGAGAGATGTCCTTCACCAAGATGGACCCACCTTCCAAGGAGGACGACAAAGATGTCTGCAAGACCTCTCTGGGTGATGAGGATGTCACAAGAGTAGAGTATGGCGAAGAGAGGTCTTCAGACAAAATACCATCCACCACTAGTTCGGACACAGAGACAGACTTATACAGGGACTCAACCCCAGGAACTGTGGCAGATAAAAATGTCACACGAAAGAAAGCTGCAGCCAGAAATAGCACAATATATAAATCGATAAAGTCGTTATGGAAGCAGTGCTTTCAATCAAAACAAAAGAAAAGGGTCCAGCTGTCAACAGAACAAAAATTGGAGGAGGCTGGCAGGTCAGACCGCAGTAAAGCCGGCTCTCCCCCAGTGACGACATTTCTTAAAGATGCAAGGAAAGTGGAGCCAAGCCCTGTTCCTATGGAACTGCTGGGTGTGGAGGATGAGGACGTCACAGGAGAAGAGAAACCACCAAAACTCTCCTCAAAACAATCCACCACCAGCTCATCACCACCAGCAGAGCATCGCAAGGAGAAGTCTTCAGACACAGAGACAGACTTATACACGGACTCAACCCCAGGAACTGTGGCAGATAAGAATGTCACATCAGAGGGTGTCATAAAGTTATTCATGGAGGACAACCTGGAAACAGACATGGATGCAAAATCTAAAGAAAGGAATGTGACAAAACAAGGATCTCCTAGAGAGATGTCCTTCACCAAGATGGACCCACCTTCCAAGGAGGACGACAAAGATGTCTGCGAGACCTCTCTGGGTGATGAGGATGTCACAAGAGTAGAGTATGGCGAAGAGAGGTCTTCAGACAAAATACCATCCACCACCAGTTCTGACACAGAGACATACTTATACAGGGACTCAACCCCAGGAACTGTGGCAGATAAAAATGTCACACGAAAGAAAGCTGCAGCCAGAAATAGCACAATATATAAATCGATAAAGTCGTTATGGAAGCAGTGCTTTCAATCAAAACAAAAGAAAAGGGTCCAGCTGTCAACAGAACAAAAATTGGAGGAGGCTGGCGGGTCACACCGCAGTAAAGCCGGCTCTCCCCCAGTGACGACATTTCTTAAAGATGCAAGGAAAGTGGAGCCAAGCCCTGTTCCTATGGAACTGCTGGGTGTGGAGGATGAGGACGTCACAGGAGAAGAGAAACCACCAAAACCCTCCTCAAAACAATCCACCACCAGCTCATCACCACCAGCAGAGCATCGCAAGGAGAAGTCTTCAGACACAGAGACAGACTTATACACGGACTCAACCCCAGGAACTGTGGCAGATAAGAATGTCACATCAGAGGGTGTCATAAAGTTATTCATGGAGGACAACCTGGAAACAGACATGGATGCAAAATCTAAAGAAAGGAATGTGACAAAACAAGGATCTCCTAGAGAGATGTCCTTCACCAAGATGGACCCACCTTCCAAGGAGGACGACAAAGATGTTCTGAGACCTCTCTGGGTGATGAGGATGTCACAAGAGTAGAGTATGGCGAAGAGAGGTCTTCAGACAAAATACCATCCACCACCAGTTCTGACACAGAGACGTACTTATACAGGGACTCAACCCCAGGAACTGTGGCAGATAAAAATGTCACACGAAAGAAAGCTGCAGCCAGAAATAGCACAATATATAAATCGATAAAGTCGTTATGGAAGCAGTGCTTTCAATCAAAACAAAAGAAAAGGGTCCAGCTGTCAACAGAACAAAAATTGGATGAGGCTGGCGGGTCAGACCACAGTGAAGCCGGCTCTCCCCCAGTGACGACATTTCTTAAAGATGCAAGGAAAGCGGAGCCAAGCCCTGTTCCTCTGGAACTGGCGGATTGGGAGGATGAGGACGTCACAGGAGAAGAGAAACCACCAAAACCCTCCTCAAAACAATCCACCACCAGCTCATCACCACCAGCAGAGCATCGCAAGGAGAAGTCTTCAGACACAGAGACAGACTTATACACGGACTCAACCCCAGGAACTGTGGCAGATAAGAATGTCACATCAGAGGGTGTCATAAAGTTATTCATGGAGGACAACCAGGACACAGACATGGATGCAAAATCTAAAGAAATTAATTTGACAAAACCAGGATCTTCTAGAGAGATGTCCTTCAAGTTGTTATCGAAGCACCACTTCCAATCAAAACAAAAGAAAAGGGTCCAGCTGTCAACAGAACAAGAATTGGATGAGGCTGGTGGGTCAGACCACAGTGAAGCTGGCTCTCCCCCAGTGAGGACATTTCTTAAAGATGCAAGGAAAGCGATGTCAAGCCCTGTTCCTCTGGAACTGGTGGATGTGGAGGATGAGGACGTCACAGCAGAAGAGAAACCACCAAAACAATCCACCACCAGCGCATCACCACCAGCAGAGCATCGCAAGGAGAGGTCTTCAGACACAGAGACAGACTTATACAGGGACTCAACCCCAGGAAATGTGTCAGATAAGAATGTCACATCAGAGGGTGTCATAAAGTTATTCATGGAGGACAACCTGGACACAGACATGGATGCAAAATCTAAAGAAAGGAATGTGACAAAACAAGGATCTCCTAGAGAGATGTCCTTCACCAAGATGGACCCACCTTCCAAGGAGGACGACAAAGATGTCTGCAAGACCTCTCTGGGTGATGAGGATGTCACAAGAGTAGAGTATAGCGAAGAGAGGTCTTCAGACAAAATACCATCCACCACTAGTTCGGACACAGAGACGTACTTATACAGGGACTCAACCCCAGGAACTGTGGCAGATAAAAATGTCACACGAAAGAAAGCTGTAACCAGAAATAGCACAATATATAAATCGATGAAGTCGTTATGGAAGCAGTGCTTCCAATCAAAACAAAAGAAAAGGGTCCAGCTGTCAACAGAACAAGAATTGGATGAGGCTGGCAGGTCACACCGCAGTAAAGCCGGCTCTCCCCCAGTAACAACATTTCTTAAAGATGCAAGGAAAGTGGAGCCAAGCCCTGTTCCTATGGAACTGGTGGGTGTGGAGGATGAGGACGTCACAGGAGAAGAGAAACCACCAAAACTCTCCTCAAAACAATCCACCACCAGCTCATCACCACCAGCAGAGCATCGCAAGGAGAGGTCTTCAGACACAGAGACAGACTTATACAGGGACTCAACCCCAGGAACTGTGTCAGATAAGAATGTCACATCAGAGGGTGTCATAAAGTTATTCATGGAGGACAACCTGGTCACAGACATGGACGCAAAATCTAAAGAAATTAATTTGACAAAACCAGGATCTCCTAGAGAGATGTCCTTCACCAAGATGGACCCACCTTCCAAGGAGGACGACAAAGATGTCTGCAAGACCTCTCTGGGTGATGAGGATGTCACAAGAGTAGAGTATGGCGAAGAGAGGTCTTCAGACAAAATACCATCCACCACTAGTTCGGACACAGAGACAGACTTATACAGGGACTCAACCCCAGGAACTGTGGCAGATAAAAATGTCACACCAAAGACAGCTGCAACCAGAAATAGCACAATATATAAATCGATAAAGTCGTTATGGAGGCAGTGCTTTCAATCAAAACAAAAGAAAAGGGTCCAGCTGTCAACAGAACAAGAATTGGATGAGGCTGGCGGGTCAGACCGCAGTAAAGCCGGCTCTCCCCCAGTGACGACATTTCTTAAAGATGCAAGGAAAGTGGAGCCAAGCCCTGTTCCTCTGGAACTGGTGGGTGTAGAGGATGAGGAAGTCACAGCAGAAGAGAAACCACCAAAACTCTCCTCAAAACAATCCACCACCAGCACATCAGCATCAGCAGAGCATCGCAAGGAGAGGTCTTCAGACACAGAGACGTACTTATACAGGGACTCAACCCCAGGAACTGTGGCAGATAAACATGTCACACCAAAGAAAGCTGCAACCAGAAATAGCATAATATATAAATCGATAAAGTCGTTATGGAAGCAGTGCTTCCAATCAAAACAAAAGAAAAGGGTACAGCTGTCAACAGAACAAGAATTGGATGAAGCTGGTGGGTCAGACCACAGTGAAGCTGGCTCTCCCCCAGTGAGGACATTTCTTAAAGATGCAAGGAAAGCGGAGTCAAGCCCTGTTCCTCTGGAACTGGTGGATGTGGAGGATGAGGACGTCACAGCAGAAGAGAAACCACCAAAACAATCCACCACCAGCGCATCACCACCAGCAGAGCATTACAAGGAGAGGTCTTCAGACACAGAGACAGACTTATACAGGGACTCAACCTCTCTGGACTCAATCCCAGGAGCTTTAGGACAGGACAGACATTTTAAAGGTCTGAAAGAAACCTTCGACACCATAATAAATGGATTCTTCAACAGTCTCAATGAAGAGTAGGTTATCTAATTTTGTCACAGAAACTCACTTGAATAATATTGTAACAATTGTTGTGTACATTTTTGTTGTGTTTTAACTTTGTTTCACTGTTTTTTTCTTTTTAAGGCAGCAGAGCGAAATAAGCAAAGGTGTTAAGAACATGGACGTGAAGTACAAGCTGACTGACATGGGTATGGAGGTGATTAGGGTCGTCATAGACACGATCAATGACATCCTATCAAAAGAAACGAGAAAACCCACCTTTTCCCATGTATGTGGGATGGAGGCTGTTGGCCAGAAGTTGCCCTTAGAGCTTCTCAGGGAGAATTTTCATTTTGCTGAGGATAAAATCCAGCAGAGTTTGAAAGGCTCCTTTGGCGAGGCTTTGTGTGATGTGATTGGTTCAGACACATCTGTTAGCATAACACCCAAAATCACACAAGCCATTGTGAAATGGATCACAGATAATCTAAACTCTGCTCTGTCAGAGGCCATACAAGCCTTACTGGCTGGAGGATCCAATGTCCATGCTGCTTCCTGCTGCCAGTTCTCAAGTTGCAGAGCATGTAACGAGATGTTGGCAGGAGTTATTCAGGCAATGAAATCCCTCCTCACAGGTCCAGGTACTGCAAGGAAGAAGACAATTCAGACTGAAAGGACACAGAAACATTCCGATGGTGAGAGCAAAGATGACAGATTGGTCAACAATAAGAAGTCGCAGCGGTGGAGCATTGGCAAATGGTGGAAAAATAAAGTCCAGCCCGTTTCTGACAAAGAAATGGAGGAGGTTGTCAGGTTGTCAAAGTGTAAGAAGGAAGAGGACAAGAAGAAAGAGGACAAGAAGGCTTCAGCACATGATCTGGCTGTCAAGACCAAAAAGCCTTCTTTGTTGTTCTTCGGCCGTCTGAGCTGCTCTGGCCATGATGATGGTGAAGATCGAGTGACACCCTTCCACCCCACTTAAACAACCTCAAACCCTACTCTATTCCCTCTCTCTATCATCTTACCTTCTTTCTACTCCCCTTTCCATCCTCTTTTGGGTTTTCTCCGGGTGCTCCGGTTTCTCCCACTGTAAAAACATAATTATCATTAATAAGCCTTAATTTAAAGATTGTGACACCCTTCCACCCCACTCTATTCTCTATTCCCTCTCTCTATCATCTTACCTTCTTTCTACTCCCCTTTCCATCCACTTTTGGGTTTTCTCCGGGTGCTCCGGTTTCTCCCACTGTAAAAACATAATTATCATTAATAATCCTTAATTTAAAGATTGTGACACCCTTCCACCCCACTCTATTCTCTATTCCCTCTCTCTATCATCTTACCTTCTTTCTACTCCCCTTTCCATCCTCTTTTGGGTTTTCTCCGGGTGCTCCGGTTTCTCCCACTGTAAAAACATAATTATCATTAATAATCCTTAATTTAAAGATTGTGACACCCTTCCACCCCACTCTATTCTCTCTCTCTATCATCTTACCTTCTTTCTACTCCCCTTTCCATCCTCTTTTGGGTTTTCTCCGGGTGCTCCGGTTTCTCCCACTGTAAAAACATAATTATCATTAATAATCCTTAATTTAAAGATTGTGACACCCTTCCACCCCACTCTATTCTCTATTCCCTCTCTCTATCATCTTACCTTCTTTCTACTCCCCTTTCCATCCTCTTTTGGGTTTTCTCCGGGTGCTCCGGTTTCTCCCACTGTAAAAACATAATTATCATTAATAATCCTTAAATTTAAAGATTGTGACACCCTTCCACCCCACTCTATTCTCTATTCCCTCTCTCTATCATCTTACCTTCTTTCTACTCCCCTTTCCATCCTCTTTTGGGTTTTCTCCGGGTGCTCCGGTTTCTCCCACTGTAAAAACATAATTCTAAATAAAAATGTATGGTAAATGATGTGCTGTTTCTGGTGGTATGTTGGAAAGAAGTGGAACATTACAAGGAGCGGCTGTGGCTTGGTGGTAGAGCGGGTCGTCCACCAATCGAAAGATCAGCGGTTCAATCCTGGCTTCCCCCAACCCACATGTTGATTGACCCACGTGTGTGATTGAGTTAGTTTCTTTGAACTGATGAACAGTGTGTGAATGTGATATCTAGAAAGGTGCTATAGAAGTATAGTCCATTTACAAGGTTAGACAACCTAAAAATTACAATTTAACAGAACTGTATTTGTCTCAAGGACTGATATTAAAAAAGTAATGAATGAAATCACAATAATGGGAATTTGAACATATACATTTCCATGACAAAAAAAAAAGTCTGATTTAAAGCTACAGAAAAGTTATTTAAGGGACTTGAGACTGTTTTCTCAACTGCTCTTTCCAAAATCAAGTCACAAACCTTAGCATACTGATCATTTAGTTATTCTTAGAGCCTTAAGATTTAAGTTTGTCCCGAGGGTGGCGCTAGAGAAAAGTTTCTTATCATTAAGAGTACTCCTCAACATTGTGGGACAGTTTAAAAAAAAAAAAAAAAAAAAAAGAAAAACATAAAAATTGATGCAGCAGAACCAGAGATGCCATCCTTTTTTTATTCCATGCATTCTTCTTCCTGGTCAAAACCTGGCGCATACATTACCCATAATGCAACTCAACTTGACTCACTTGAGTGTACAGATTCAGGTGTTTTGCCAGTATTTGCTAATGTAGCCTGGAGTAGACCACCAGCTTCAAGTAGACAAGAGAAGCAAGCTAGAGAGATCATTTTCAAACTTGCAGTCTTCAGCTCCAAACGAGTTTCATCAGATTTCACGCTGCTCCCTGTAGAGCCACAAAAGGCTTTATACAATTTTTGGACATATGCAGTAGTAAGGATTCTTTATATGGGGAGCATGAATGTGAAAGTACAGCCAGGTGATGAGTTAAAGGAAAACCTGAATAAATGAGTGCAAACAATGATTGCAGATGCTCCCTTACAGGTCACAGGGAGCAAAATTTTGTTGTGAAAAGTATGAAAATGTTGTGAATTATAGGCTATGGTCTTTGTCACCCAATCTCAACCCAACTGAACACCTGCGAGATGGGATGGGCGATTTTGGACTGAAATTTCAGACAGCGTTCTCAACGATCATCATACCACCACCAAATGACGGAATATATTTAGAAAGAATGGTGTTCATCCCTCTATTAAAAGTTAGAGACTTGAAGAACCTATGCCAATGATCGCTGAAGCTGTTGCGGCAAGTCTTGGCGGCCCAGCACCTTACCTTGCCATCTGCATATGTACATATGCTGTATACTATACAAACAAGGTGGATTATGGCTCTGTGTAGCTCATACTTTAGTCAGCTTCAGTAAAGTCAAACAATGAACCACATGACAGATGTTTTGATAGATTTTTCTCAACTTTTATATTTTTAAAAACAAACAAAAAATAACAGATTAAATAAAATTTACAGTAGACATATGCAATCATTGTGCACTTTAACTACTTCTTCTGATACGTTCTGCACAGCTGTCAACGAAAAACGCAAACACAATGGGGTGTCGGGTGAAGGGAGGGGGGGTGGAGAACTGTTGTGGGAGAGAGGAGAGGACTGAAGAAGTGAGGTAGAGGGCAGTAAGGAGGAAACAAATGTGGGGAAGAGTAGAGGGGGATGAAGAGGGAAGGAGTAAAGGATAAAGGAAGGCCTAAACTTTTTCACTCAGAGGAAAGAAAGAAAAATCACTGAATATATAGATTTCTTTTAATCCTTACATCACTTATATAAATATATTGAATCCCAAAAAACAAAAAAACTAAACAAAAAAATGTTTTGAGAAAAAAAAATAAAAACAGCGCAATACAGAAACCCACAACAGCAGTAAGGCAAACAGAAAGCGAGAGGAGAGAGCAGTGAGTGTGTACATGAGAGGGACAGAGGAGTACAAGAAGATCCGAGGCAGTATGAGACATGAAAAGAAAAGAGGGAGCAGCGGTGGGGGAAAGCTGAGAGAGTGCGCAACTGTGCGTATGAAAATTTATAAATATGTGAGATTAAGAGACGACTGGGTGACAGAGTTGAGGAAGGAGAGAAAGCAGAAAAGGGAGGAAAAAGAGGAAGGGTTGGAGAGCGGAGGGAGGAGGAAAAGGTGTGACTGAGGTCGACTGTCCAGTGTATTTTTTTATGTGCTACGTGACCCTGTTGCCTGCGTTTGTGTGTCTGTTTGTGTCTCCTGGTATGTGTGTGGCATTGCATGTGTTTTTGTATAATGGCAGCACACATTCCACGGCAACAGTGAAACACATGCTCGCGTGTCTTGTGTGCTCTTCTGCTATATAAATACAAAACAAAAACAATGAATAAAAACAAACAAAATCATATTTGCAACCAAACACCTGCCACCTCATGATTCACACCTTCTTCCCTTTTATACATTTGACACGTCATTTAATGTTTTTTGTTTTTAAATTGTACACTAAGAGCAGTCCCCCTCAGCCCTCCTTCCTTTTCCACCACTCCACCAAGAGTCTTTCTTTCTGTCTCTGACTTTCTTTCTTTTTCTTTCCTCCCCCTCTGTTTTCCTTTCACTGAGAACTGGCTCTCTCCAGCACACGCAGGTCATAGTTCTTTTTGGCAGCCCTCAGTTTGAAGAGGCTGGCTCCGCTGTTGTTAAGTTTGAAGGAAGCACTCTGGGCAGCGATGGTGCTGGGGAACACTGCCACTACTGTGTAGAGGTGAGCTGGGTCGTTGCCGTCGCCCTTCGCTCCCCCAGCTCCCATGCTGGCCCCGGGCCCCGCGGTGGCTCCTGACCCAGAAGGCCCCGCACCAGGACAGGGGCCACAGCCTCCTGCTCCTCCTCGGCCTCCCTGCGGCTCCTTCAGCCACTGGATCTTGGCACCGCACATCGACAATTGGTTGAAGAGCTTTTCAGCCTCTGGACGTGAAATCCCTTCTGGCAGGTCCGTTACCTCGAGTACTCGACTCACCACTAGAGAAAGAAGAAACAAAGAGAGTCAAAGAGAGAGACCTAAGATATTACAGGCTTGATTGCTCAAGCTGTGTCTTTAGAGACTTGAAGCACTTGTTCCAGAGACATGCTGTGCTGTTGTCTGTTTCAGATAGTCTGTGGTGGTCAGTGCTATCCTGTGTGCTGTTGCATGCTGGGGCAGCAGGTAAATGCACCACAGAGTGCCACAGGAAGTCATTCCTGCCTGTGGCCATCAAACTCTTTAACTCCTCCCTCTAAGTGTCAGTCTATATGACCCTAAGTCATTACACTGGACAATGGATCATTAACATCACTGCAGTACTTGAAATAATTGTGCAATATTCTCTGTTTTCAGTTTAATTTATTGATATTTATTCATACTTTTATTACTGTTGTGTAATATCCGCCGTCTCATAATCATCTTAATAAGCTACACTTGACAGTTCATGCACTATTACTTATTACTTATATTATTACAGTGTATTATTATACTGTACATACTTATCAACCTGTAAATCCACTTTGTACTTAATTTATCTTACCTGTATTATAGTGTATTATATTTTGATTTGCTTAGAACTTCTATTCACGTGTGCATTGACGTGATAGTGAGCAGCTGTAACAAAAGAGTTTCCCCTCGGGGATCAATAAAGTATTTCTGATTCTGATTCTAAAGACATTTTTTTCGTAAGGCGCAGAGCTCGGGGGAATTATGGTGCACAGCGCTGAGGCCAGCAGGATACTCCAAAGGAAACCCAATTTGGCCTATCTGCAGTGGCTGTAAAACTGTACTTGAATGCAGTGCTGCAAGGACCTCAGTATACTCTCAGCACCTAAAAGGTTTATTTAATAGCATCCAAACCAGATGGAGGAGTTTGTGAGGAAAACTCCCCAATATAGGCTAACGAAGACTGAGTAAACTGATATAATCGAGGAACACGCTCTGCTGCCCTCTAGTATCTACCTTTCACACATATACCTGAACAACACATTTGTGAGGCCAAGGTGCTGAGAAGAGAACAGAGAGTACCACTAATCTTTTAAGTGTAATTCTCAACAAGGATTAAATCTCAGGTAGAGTTCTTTGAAAATACAAGACCACATAGCAGTGTGTATAACAATACCTGTGGAAAAAGGTAATGATAACACAGTAGATGTTATGCTGGTCTGTGATGCATCTCTAACTTACCAACATCAGTGGTGCCGAGGTCTGTGGATGCAGATTTGAGTGTTTGTTTTTTCCCACGTGCCCCATGTTTCATTACTCCTTGACCCTGAAGACATAGCAACACAGGATATTATAAGGCTTGTTATTACAATGCTGTTCCACGACAAGACACTAGATGGGGTATAAGCAGTCAGTGGGAGCCTTAAAGTTGTAACATAAGGTACACTAGTGGGCACAACAAAGGTGTTGAGGCCTGCAGCAGAGAGAGAAAATGATGGTCAGCTCACAGAGTATTATGGCTTCCATTTGAATGTAAATTCATTCTGCAAAGAAAGGTTTCAAACAATCTCCACATAGCCCACATTTTATGAATGTGACTTAAGACAGTTGTGACTGATCCCCAACTTCACAACAATATCTTCATTCACAGATCCAAGATATTCTGTGGTGACTAGTTGGTCAGTAAAATATTAAAACTTACATTTTCACCTATTTTACCACCCCTTTTAGCCTTAACATGCATATTAAAAAAAAAAAAAAAAAAAAAAAAAATCAAGACTAGTCAATATCACAATCTTAACATGTAGAAGGGCTGAGTTACCTTAGGTTTCAGACAATGCTGTGTACTGACCTGATGGGAGCTGTAGGAGGACTGGCCATGCATGAGCGGAGGGGGACACAGGCTGTACTGAAGAGGCTGTCCCAACAGAGAGTAGCGCCCGTCACCTAAATAACATAAATCCCAAGTTAAAATTAAAATGATCAATCCTGAAAACAAGTCAATTTAGAGTTTTATTGCCCCAGTAGAGACCAGGTGAACCTCATCACCACACTTTGTTTTTTTACTTTATCTAACCAGGTCTCATTGACATTAAAACATCTTTTTCATAAGGGACCTGGCCAAGAGGGCAGCATAAAAACAGGGTTATACCAATGGATACACTAAGATACAGTAGTCAAAAAGGAGATGGATGATGGCTTTAATGAGGGTTTGTGGAATTGGCAATGATTTCGCATTCAATATTTTCTTTTAAAACAACTTGGAGTCAGAAGAAAAACCTGCAAAGCATCCAAAGCGATTAGAAATGGGTCAAAGGGTTTAATGTAGCTTTTTACAGTATTTTTGCATTTTGGTGTTTTGAAGACAATTCAAACAAGACCTGCGTCCTGGTGATACTACATGGATCGTAGACTGATGCAAGATCGTATTTGTATGTGTAATCATGCATTCCAAATAGTGGGTCTATTTGTCAGTAAAGGTATTGTGGCTCTGTGTGTAAATATCGGTCAGAGGACAGGGACGAAGTTAAAGCCATGTGTGTGTACAGGAGTTTTTTGTTGTTAAAGATTATCTTTTGGGCTTTTTGCCTTTATTGGATACGAACAGCTGAAAAGAGACAGCAAAGGAGGGAGAGAGAGAGTGGATGACATGCAGCAAAGGGCCCCAAGCTGGAATCGAAACCGGGCCGCTGCGGTAAGGACTCCGCCTTAGTACATGGTACGCACGCTCTACCAAATGAGCTACAGGAGACCCCAGTACAGGAGATTTGACTGGTCGGCACAGTGCCAGTCATGTGAACCTGGTGAGGTGAAATGATGGCCTACTGGCTCAGAGCCAAAAGCCAGCTGACAAGGTTTAGAGGGTCGCTGTGGAAATAGATGAAAGAGCACAGTCTGAGCAGGGGTTTAAGCACACATCTGTAACAGCGGTTCAGGTTTATTTGCCTGTGAACTAAAGGCAAAATAAATTTTTAACAACCTGGTTCTTATTTTTTTAGTTTGGGCCATCATTTCTAATGGTCATGTCAACATATTTCTTAAGTTAATTGCTCATATTTGGGGATGCAGCATCATCGCTACAACAGGGCATGGAAGAACACAAACTGTCACAGTCACACAGGTTGTATAAACCTCCAACTTATCCATATTATGTAATCCACTTATCTGGTGGTAAAACCAAAAGCAGACACACCTGAAATGTTGGTTACAATCCCCAATTACAAGGAAAAACTGACCTACTGTAATTGGTTGCACACTAGGGTTGTACCTTATTTTTTTTAATTGATTAATCTAACGATTATTTCTTTATTCTTTTTTTATTATTGGCTATTATTGTCTATTGAAAATATTCTAATATTTGAAAGAATAAATTACCGTATTTCTAGTAGGTTATTTCTTATGTTACCAATTAAATTTACCACCTCATCGGTTTACTCACAAGCTACTTTAATCTGCTTGCCTTGCTTTTTTGAGATTTGAATGCTGCAGCTTGTCCTCTGGGGGAATCCGTGCTTTGACCGGGTGCAGCCATACATCATCGCAACGTGTCGACGCACGATATGCAAACAGACATATTTCCGTAATCGATGACGTTGATTACATTGATGAATCGTCTCAGCCTTATCGTACACACAAAATAATCCAATGGATGCTTACAACAGATAGACTAATAATAACTGAATGTGTGCTTTCATGTTCTCATCCAACATACAGTTGGTATGGTAAAACTATCTATCTGATCGACTGACTGCTCATGTTCCAGATCCAATAGATGCACAAAGTTGGTGAGAAATAAGGATAAGCTAGAGGAATGATGGTCAAAATTATAAAGTAAGAAACGGGTTGTAAACGCCTACCTTTCTTTTAACAGCATATCAGGGCAGGTGTGATATCTGACTGCATATGTACCATTGTTTCCATTAGTTACATTTAAGCATTTAAATGCATTTTCCTCATTCTCCTCCTCTGGTGAATATTTGTAAACATGTTTATTGCAGGTTCTTTGCTCAAGTACTGTGTGTAAGATATCTGTGTATGTATTTGAACCTTCACCCTTGATGTTCATTTGTACCTTGAGCTGGTCCTCCTGGTCGGGGAAACTGGGAAATGAGGGGTAATGGTCCCAGGCCTGGACAGACGCTGCTGACGCTGCCGGAGGGAGACGGGGTGGGAGACTGAGTGGGGGAGGCCAGGGGACTTGTCAGCTGGGTGCTGGCCTGGACACAAAAAAAGAGGAAAAATATAAAATAGTGTGACACATGAGTACTATGCTCCTGATCACATAACATTTTCAGCCCTACATCACTTTATATAAAAACAGAGACTGTCCATTTAACAAGGCGACATCGTGTCAGCTGAAAACAATCCCATTCCTCCTATTGACTACTTGTGGACTGACAGGCTAATGAATGAATAATACATGCACATGAAAGACTAAGTGCAATTCATGAGATCCTTTACATTTACAAATAACTTCACTCACTGATCTAAAAGAGCTTCATGTGTATTTGTGTGTACCTGTGGAGTGTTGTCAGGTTTGTAGAGCTCTCCCGGCTTGCTGGGCCTCTGCTCTATGCTGTAGTACTTGCATGGGTTCCACTGGACCAGAGGAGGGTTCTGGGAAGGCTGTGGTCCATTGGGGACACTGAGCTGCATGACCATCACCCCAGGCCCAGGAGGCGGTACTCCTGAGAGAGCATACAGAGAGACAGGCACACATATAGATAAACAGGTGATACATGACATTTATAAGTGACTATAGACTTAAAACACTGAAAGGTCTCTATAGCAGGGTGAAAGCTTCTGGTTGACTAAGTCCTGACCCCTTTCCCTTTCATTTGTTGTCGAAGACAAAATATGTATTTCTACTTACATACACAAATACAAGTATTGCAGTTAAGTGTAAAAGTAAAAAGTTATTTGATTCATCACAAAGGAAAAGTATGAAGAAAATGGTAATTTCAAACTACATGATCCCACTAACAGGTACTTTTAGGAATAATTCAGAAGATTTTGCTATAAATAGTTTTTTGTAATAGGATCTGCTTGGACTTTTCTCTGTGGCTCAAGTATGACATGTAACGTCATACTTGAATGCAAGTGTAAAAGTCGTTTTATCTAGAAAAACAGGTAAGAGTAGCAGATAAGTTAGGGTAGGCATTGAATAGGTTATCAACAATTCCGATTTTGCAGGTGAAACAACTGACTAATTTAAAAAAAAAAAAAAAAGACAGTTCTTTATAAAGTGATGACTTTATGGTCTGATATTTGAGAAATTGACCCTTTTTAATGACCTGCAGACAACCTGTAATACACACTACCATGATGCCGTGTTTCCTGGGTCAAGATTACCATCTTGTCTACTTGCCAGTATAACAGCTTAAGCTATCAAATGTGAGAACATGAAATACATTCATTATTCCAAACATGTAAAATAAGCTGCTGACAACATCTTGTAAAATTTTTTACATAACCGTTAGAACAAATTACTAACATAAATGGGTGTCATCCATTTATGGGGCGAGAAACTGACCAATCAAATTACTTTTCAACAAATAAACAAACATCTGCGTAAATGGCACAAACAGAGCAGAGGTTGAAAGGATGAAGTGACCATCATTACAATAAACATTTACTTAAGGCCAAATGGGAGCACAGGGCTTTGTGAAATTTAGGTTTTCTGCGATTTCTTTTTAAAGGACATCGATTTACAGGTTCAACGTGTGAACCCTGTGTACTTCTTGCTGAACTTTTCCCTGAATACCTTTCACCTGATTTTGTAAAGGAGAGTCACAAGTTGCAACTCCACTATTAGTCAAGGCAGGGTTTGTAGGTATAAAGCGCGCTATGACTTTACAGCTAAGTATTGGTATATACTCGGACATGCAATCTACCCAGTCTGATCACAATGTTCAGCAGTAATTCTTTACAAATAAAACTGAGACAAACACAGTAAAGAAGGTGATGTCATTGGTCCCAGAAGGACATCTTTTTATCAATTGTAGAAAAGGTTTTGGGAGCAACACCAACATTGCAGTGGACTTTACTTGTTCTTGAGGATCTACACTTTTTAAGAACAATATAAGACATTTGTTTTGGATATCACTAAATTATTCATTTTGAGAGAATAATGCTCATAAATTAGATAAAACTGAATTAAAGCAAATATATCTTAACAAGCTAAAAAAAACATTCATCCAGTGGTCACAAAATGTTTTACTAATGGTCACTTTACAACCTCTTGACACTAAGTCTCACCTGAATATTGCTGCTGCAACTGTTGAGGGTTGCAAGGGGACGGCGACTGTGTGATTTGATACTGCTCAGAGCTGGGGGGCTGCAGGTAACCTACTGATGGGCTGCAGGATAGACAGATACAAAGGGGGAGAAAATAAATATGTGGTTAAAAGTAATTCACACACATACAGGAGGATACCCACACAATGCTGCCAGAAGATTAAGAAAAAAAATTTCATGTATGTATACCAAGATGTTGAGTTTCAATGTTTAGCAGTCATTTGCAAGTATATCACATCTGTACACAACTCTGGTTAAATTACAATTTTAATAGTTTTCTTAGCAGACATGTTGTTGTGAGTAAAAATAAATACACTAAGATTAAAAACACGTCATTGGTTCCACTCACAAACTTCTATATTTCTGACTGCTATGATTATCACTGTGCCTAAAGTTTATGTTTATTGCCCTGCACATTGTTTTTACAGTTACAATGATCATTTGAAAATTTTGGACAGTACTGCTAACTCATTTGTATGAATGTGATGTATTCATACATACCTTGTGCTATTCTGCTGTGTGGGTGTGATAACACTGTAGTAGACAGGCATGGGCCCCTGGACAGACTGACTGACTGGTACCATCACCTGCTGCTGGTACTGCTGCTGCACCACCTGCTGATTTTCATTTCCCACTGGTACCTGGACAAGGGTCAAGAGAAAAGACACCATGTAGAAAAATGACAATGGAGAAAAGAAGACGAGACTAACAGAGAAGGATTAACTCAAGACCTGTCATGATGTAATTTTTACATGTGGTCAAATGCTTGTTGCTGTATCTGTATGTCCATTTTTATCTTGTTCAGTTCATGAGCATTTGGAATAGTATCTGGTAAAGTTATTAAGGTCTGAACTATCTGCTGCTTAAACCTACTTCTGCATTAAAAGTATCAGAAAAAGTGCATATTTGTGCACTTTCACACTATTTATGTTTAGTAATTTTATGACTCTGATGTAAGGATTTACAAGATAGACAATAATGTATTCATCATTCACATTGATGTTGATCAAGATTAATGATCAAACTAATACATTTCTTAGGGGTCAGATAACTTTGACTCGTCACCATTAAGTGTGCACCAGATGGAGCTGTTTAACCTGGTAAAGATTAGCCACAGGTATATAGACACTGGTGGGGCTAAAGTTTTCAGCTCACCAGGCAAGGCTCATTTACTCAATGAAACTTATTTTTGTATCCCGTATCACCTATATCCTACAGCTGACTTAAAACTGTCCATACCTGATATGATGGCATCTGTGGGTACTGAACCATTATGCTTTGCATTTGTCCTCCCATGCCTGCCCTCTGGGAATTGAGCAGACCAGGGTTTTGGGGCTGCTGCACACCCATCATGCCCTGGTAGCTCGGCTGCTGGCTGGGCATCATGGTCTGGAGACCTGATGACAACAGACAACAATTGGAGGAAAGATATTAGAGTAGGGTGATAAAGGAAGAGTACAAGACAGGAGACAAAAGAGAAGGAACTATCAAGAAGGATAGTTGGGCCTTTGCCTTTGAGGGGAAAATCACTGTATAAACAGGACAGAAGTAGAGTTGACTTCAACAAACACAGACCACAGCAGTTTTCAGATTATGGTGCTATGAGTAATCTTTGCTCAAAGGCCAAAACTGAGGCAACTTGGACGATGGCACACAAAAACACAAATTTCTCTGTACTACCTTTATACTTTTTTTTAGGTTTATATACCATGCCTTGATTTCATAAAAAAGTGGATGTTAGTAGCACTTTATTTGCACAAAATCAATGGTTTCACAATACATATGTATTTGTAGAGGCACTCTGAAGCCAAACACACCATTTTTCCATAAATCATTTTCCAGGACCAAGTTTTTCTTGACAATACAGGACAGCACTTGCTCCTAAACATCAGTCATATAATTTACCGGTAGGCCTAGTATTGACTCTCAAGTGCCTCAAGTTCATTACAGGTGACGGCTACACCCATCACTGCTAACTGTACAATAAGGTCATCTGGACTCCTCTTTTTGTTAGACCTGATCAGCACTGCTTTTTTTTTTTGTTTTTTTTATAACTTAGAAAGCACCACTCACACTTACACTTTCTTGAATTGTGGCAGTTACAATACTCACTCCAAACACTGGCTTATACGCCAGGTCCCTCATATGAACATGTTCATATGAACAACATCATAAGGTGTGTGTTATTGTCAAAGCATTGTTTAACAGGTGGTATTTTAGTGGGTTGTTACCATAGACTGTATAAATTATGGATGTAGTCTCCGTGACATCACCCATAGGTTTTTGAAGAGCCACTGTGAAGCTCAGTGCTGTGGTTCCGGCTGACACCATCCTGGCAGTGCCTGAATCTGCTGGCTCCCGGCTAATCCAAAAATGGGCAAAGAGGTGGAGTGTGGATGGAGCTGAGGTGGGCGTAAAAGAAGCCTTGTTTGCTAAACCCAGCCAACTGTGATGGCACCCAGCTGTCACACAAAGCGACCATGTCTTTAATTATGCATAACTTTAGGCCTCAATATAATTTAAGCGGATGAGTTGTCATGAACGGGGAAACTAGCTTTAGAGACCAAAACAGTATTTTTTTGGTCTTTAACATGGGAGCTTCTGGAGATTGACTCGCTTTTGGAGCCAGACTCAAATGGCCATTTAAGGTACTGTTTTTGGCACTTCCGTGTTGGCTTCATTTTCAGCCTCTGAGGTTGCTGCTTGGTTGTTACATGCACCTCCTAGTAGCCGATAGCTGTATTGATGTAGATGAATAAAATCTTATTTTAATTTTAAGTTCAATTTACCTTTGTCAAACAAATAACTACTAACACAGCAAAAAAAAAAAAAAAAAAAAACAACTCAAGAGTTAAAAGAAAAATGAGAAAGGGTCATTTTTAACACAGCAGATCTCTGTTTCTAAAAACAGGCTCACTTAAGAAATTTGTTCCAATTTTGGATGCAACTTGGGGTAGAGTTACACTCTCAGAAGTTGATGGTTGGACCTCACTGCTCCTTTGACTTTCTGCCACTGTTGCCTGCCTGCCAGCTTCAGAATTTGGGGTGGGAGGTTGATTGATGAAATCAGTCATTCGTGGCTCACTGACTTGAAGTGACCTTCTTGTGTCCCTGTCCTTTGGCATGGCTTTTATCAGCAGACGTGCCCATGTTGCCTACATCAAATGTTTTCTTGCATGTCTTGCAGTATGCCTGGTGTACATCACCTGCCACATGTCCTATCCAGTCCCTGAACTCAGGATTGTCCTTCCATTCCTCCTTAAACATACACCTCCTTGACATTCTGCCCTGCCTCACTCACTTCTGTAATTAGAAATAAATAATCTGAATTAACCATTATATCATATTTTCTACTAAATGTTCTATTGCCATGGCAAAGTTTCACATAGAATTAAGTGCAAAAATCTAAATTTGAAGAAACTGAATTGCATAATCTGTACATTTTCAACACACACAGACACACACAGACAATTAAAAAAAGCCTACATCTATCCAAGTTACAGCCATGTCTAGTCTTAAGTGAAAGAACATAGTAATATATTGAAAAAATGATTGTAAATATTCAAGTGTCATACTTGTCTATCGTCTTTCAGTTGGTTAGAAAGTGTCTTAAGGCGGCAATCTTATAATCGCATGCAGGACTCGATTGCGCCTTTGACAGCTCTGGGAGCCTAGACTGGAGTTGAGACAGCTGAACTCAAACTTACCGGCTGGCTGACATTAGAATATGTCATCAAGTAGTTTAAGTCAAAAGATCCGGTTCACCCAAACATTAGCAAAACACTCCAGTTTCATTAAAAGACTTCCGTGGTAACATTTGCTGCTTTATGTTGACGGCGCTGGCCGCCACTATTCTCTCCCTCCGCAGCCTAGTAAATTGTAGGCCACCCAACTTTCAGTTAGCTATTTTGCCCCAACAAAACCAAATGAAAACCCATCAGCATAACGTTAGTCAGCTAGCTAGCTGGCTAATTTCCACTGGGGTTCTCTGAGAATTCCGCTTGTGGCGCTGGAAAAAACAGACTCAACCCCAAAAAGATCACTGCAAGTCCGTTCCACTCTGCATTTGATTTGAACAGCTAGACTGACAGACATGGGAGCCAAAATGAAAAGGTAGCATTTTTCCATTTTGCGTCTGGTAAACCTGCTTTGAAGTGTCATACTGCGCAGCTTATACTACCAACAGTGGAGTCTCAAACAAAATATTAGGTTTAAGTAGGCATTCTGAGTGATAATAATATAAAAATTTTCCTGGACAACATAGATTATTTTCAGAATGAAGAAGTAGTCTAAATTTCTTGGTTTCTTGGATGTGTGGGATTAGTGGGGCCCCTGCAAACAGGCTTCACACTAATTAAGTTTCAACAACTATAACTGAAGTCAATTCAGAAGGGTCTCAGTTCACATTTTTGATATTTCTTTAAGTTTAAATCTTCACCATCACAAAAATCTTATTACACACCAGGCAGCTGCTATGATTGATGCAAGGTCTCACTGACCGCGATGTCATGATCCATGTGGACTTGGCAGGCCTCCACTATAAGCCAGAGTCCGTTCAGGTTGTCAACAATGTCTATCTGCCACATACCGTATAAACACACTGCCAACCTTCACAGACTCAAAATGAAAGAGACAGAGGGATGAAGCTGTTTTCCAAGAAGAAAAAAAAAAAGATCTATTTTGGTCCGAGCGTATTTGACTTGGCAGAACAATGCAGGGACAAAGTTGTTTAAGATCAGCCTTTCACCTGGTAGACTTAAAACTGAGTATGATTTAGCAGTTTTTTGCTGAGGGAAAACATGTGTATTGACTTGTTCTGGACACATTTTGGATGGTGCTCCAAATAAGTTAAAAAAAAAATTATTATTATTATTATTAAACACAGGAAACACTGATATGACATGTCTTCATGTAATTATCCATATCCATTCAATCAGGTATAAAAAATTGAGGTAGAGTTTACACTGTACAGCAAAACAAAATGTACTGACCTGACTGCTGTGTGGGCTGAGGCATGGGTTGTGTGCGCTGGGCAGGATAAGATACCTGGTGGGACATGGGCTGGGGCACACGGTACTGCTGGCCTGAGCTGGGATACTGACCAGGAGGGTAGTATGACACCTGTATCTGAACAGAAAGATAAAAAAAATATTTTGAGAATAAGAAATACACAAAGATGAGAGAAGAATAACTGCTGATGAATCACAGCAAATTAGATTGGCTGTCTTTAACCTTTTTCACATGTGGCCCAGAGACAATACAAGGAAACCTTGTGAAGCCCTCCTATATTTTTCAGGGCAACACATTATTACTTTTTTATGTATTATTTATGTTATGCATTATTTTGCCACCAATTTTCCCAGACCCAAGATGAAGACCACAGACTTAGATGGTCAGTAAGGCATACATACATACAGACACATACAATACAGAGACATACAATATGAAAAAAAAAATAAAAAATTCACACACATTTACGTTGTCAAAAGTTACATGAACATTTCGACTTTTAAAAGCAACTAAAATTGTCAAATACTTATAGCTCAGCCTAAACTAAAAAAAAAGAAGTGAAAACAACACTGACATGTTTTCACTTTTTAAGTTGATATGGCAAACTTGTTAGCTAACAATTGCCTATTTACACAACTAGTAACTAGCAACATTAACGTTATTTTGGAATCATGTGTATGGCCACCTAACGATTTTAAGTCCAATATTCACTCCCCTTTTAGCTGTTTTTGGTCTCCACTAACTTCTCAAGGAAATATCTAGCTCTTTAGCTGCTAAATGCTCCACTACTGTATGTCACCAGCTAATCCCTGACTTACTGTCTGTTTGTCTGTTGTTTGGTGCAGAACTCAGTACTGTGCTTCCTTGTCAGTGTTCAACAGTGATGTGCACAAACAAGAACGTTCAATAGAAAGTAGCTAACAATGTACAACAGTAACAGAGGTTTAAGTGTTGAACACTGAAGCTTGAACAACTTGTGGCTTATACAACTGGGCTAAATGTAGCATACAGAACTTCCAAACAAGACATCAAATGGACATAGAGAGGAAGTTGAATGTTAGAAGGATCAATATTTCCTGCCTCCACCTTCATCTGCATACATGACAACATTCAGCCCATCTAGAGGCTGCAGTGGTGTCAATATTTGCACTCCTGTTACACTGTCAGCCACCCACACACTGAACAACACAGTGCACCTTCTTTTCCCAGCCAGTGCTGTTTATGCAAGTATGGAGATCCAAGAATGAGGACAATATAGGATGGTGTGTAGGGTGATAAAAGGCATGAAAAGATGCTGCCTATACAGGTCAGAGCTTGGAACTACAAAATAAAAAGCGCAGAGAATGAGAGCTATAAAAAGACAGAAAAAATATGTAAGCTGGATAAGCACAAAACATTCTGAAAAACAGGTTTTACGCAAGTACATCTGGACACACATAAAAGCACCGCAATTACCGATTTGCACTGCTGTCTGAGTACTGTAAAATGTGCACCTGATTTCAGTAAACCCTCTTATCTTTATCACATCTACTGTGAAAGAGTTACTCTAGCCATGGGACAGTGTACTTCATTAGTGTTTGTTAATTGAACAATTACTACTAACCCCAAGATTCCCCAAGTATGACCACAACACTATTGCCAATTTTAAAAAAAAGAAGCACTTCAGCTTTATTACTAAACACACTATTTTCCTTTAAAGCTTAGCCCCAGAGCAACATTACAGGGCCTAATGTCTCCCACAGGGTGTTTAATGGCCAGGTCAATTTAGTTCTCTCTCCTCAAATGAATTATAATAACTACTTTATGGATTCAAGTATAAGCCTGAAGGAAGGGAGGGAAGGAAGAGTGTGAGTGACAGAGAGTGAGAGAACGCATTATTGTCACCGCCTCTGCAATCGGCAGAATGTGACAGGCTAGCTGACTGAGACTGAGCTTGTGAAGGTGACGCACAGCGCTCTGAGTGCGAGGACCAAACTCCCCACTGGGTGAATCCTGCTACTTCACAGGAATCACATCACTGATATGTCACACCTAACTCTGTAAGTTTACAAAAGAAAGATCTTTTTAATGTGTGATATTTATGGCATTCATGCATCACTTTTACAGGAACATGTTATTTTACAGGTTTGTAATTTCCTAGGAAATTTCCTGGAAAGGACTATGTAATTTTATAAGAGTTATAGCTAAAACAGAGACAGTGTTACGTAGGTACACGTCACATCAATTGCTAAGATATTGTAACCTAGTCTTTCAGTCAGTGCACAGCAGGTCAACTGAACATGCAAAAGCGTACAATTTGTCTATAGGCATGCATTGTAATTCAACATGTGTGAAGAATTAAGTTTCCAAAAATAAAGGAACAATGAAGGAATATTTTCTTGGGTTCAAATGGAGCAGTTCATTCATGGAAATCTGTACGTTCTCAGTAATTAGTACCGAATTACATAGTTCTTCCCAGGAAACTTATTAAATTACTAGGAAATTATTCAGAAATTACAGACCTTAAAAATAAAGCATTACAGTTTTTACAGAGGAGAGAGAGACTGCAGACAAAGGGGTATGATGTGACACCTATGGCATTTCAATCAACCTGCATTTGAATCAAGATGCATGGGTGTCTATTTTTGTCACTGGAAATGTACTAAATAGAGTCAATGTTACATTGAGTAGAGCTAGCTTGAGCCATTGTCAAGCCTGTTATTATCTCCTTGTACCAGGAATTACTCACTTGGTGTGATGTTGTTTAACTGTAATGGTTGTAAACAGCACCAGAAAACGTAGTTCTGCTGCTTAGTTATGATGTGTATCTCAGATGTCTTATTACAACTACGAACACTAGTTACTTCCCTCTACACCTTTACTGTAGAGTGAGATGACTGAATTGTACTGTAGTGTAACCCTTGTTTAACCAACTTTGGAGTTTCCCTGGTTGTGCATTGCTAAGAGATGGATCAGGAATGACTCTTGGTGTTGCTGTAAAGTTCCTATAATGGAAAACCACTGTAAGACCACAAGTCATATCACTCAGTTGGTGTTTCATAAAAAAAAAGCAATCAAATTTCATCTCTCTGTATCTGTATGTTAACAAGGTGAAGCGATGCTCACAATGTGTACCCTTGTCTTTCATCACCAAATCTTTACATTAACACTCATTATTATGAGGTGTAAGGAACACAATCCTCCACAGTGGCAAAAATCTGAGGGAAGCAGGAACAGTGATATGAACAGTGTTATGAACAGAGATGAATTAAAATGTAAAGGAGAAATGAACTCTTGAGAAATGTTCTTTCACACATGCATAACATTGATGGAATAAAGTACTTGAATTCTTCCACGACACATCGCAGTTCCCCCCATAAAAACAACACTCAAGTTCTTTGTTGCCAGAAATTATAGACATAATGGCATCAGCTTTTCCTGGAATCATGTTTGTCCACAGCAGTAACGTAACTCTTACAAAATAAAGCAATGTTAAGGCTCTAAAGCAGTGGTTCTTAACCTTTTTGGATGTGTGGACTGGCAAGCTAGCAAAGAGTGGTCTCGCGGGCCGATGGGGTGTGTGGGACCAGATTGGGTCTACTTAAAAAGATCCTTTTCCAGACATATTCTGAGACATATAAAAAAAATCTGATATGGATTTTCCACATTATTGTCCCTTATTCAGAAATCCAGAATCTATGAATATGGAAATGTGTTGAACACAAAATGTTTCCTAATCACAGAAAAGTCCATTCTCAGTGTATATGTGCACTGGAGTTTCCACATCACACAAATCTTCTTAAATCTTCATAAAGACTTAAGGTGAGCACAGAGAAACCTTTCCCCTTCAGGAGATGAATGTGAAAACAAACTATGCACATACAGTATATCATTCTGCATAGTTAAGTGAACAACATCCAAGAGAAGTAACAATAGGAAAAACACATTTTTGACTGGAGAGGGACCTTAACAAACAAATGCATTTGGTCAAGATAACAAGTCAAAATAAATCAATAAATAAGTCAATTCATTTAATTGTACTTCAAAAGTAAGTCGACACTTTTGTTGGCTCAATGTATTTGCAACTTTACACCCGTTCATGATGAAGGGGGACGGGATAGAGAGAGAGAAAGAAAATAACACTCATGCATGAGAAATTTGTACAGATTCACAACTAATCAACGAAAGATGAAGGGTGTGTCTTTTCTTCTGTTATAGAAAGTTTCATGAAAGTACAGTGGTGTGAAAAGTGATTGCCCCCTAAACCTAATAACTGGTTGGGCCACCCTGAGCAGCAACAACTGTAATCAAGTGTTTGCGATAACTTGCAATGAGTCTTTTACAGCGCTGTGGAGGAATTTAGGCCCACTTAATATGCATATATATCATCTCCACACATTTATGTACTTACAACCACAGCCCCGAATGCCATGATATTCCTGCAATAAGTGCTCAAATGTGCCCCCCTGAGAGCACTTCCAGAAGTCAGGACTGTTCTTCAAATGGGCTCTGAATGGGTTTAAAGAGGTCCACAAGCATCTACATTGACAATATTTAGATGGCTAATTCTCGTCCTAATTTCCCTTGACACATTTTGGATTTCTTCAATAAAAATCAAGCCATTCCTCATCAGTAAATCAGACTTCCACCAATCATTTTAAGTACTAACATTATAACTATGGTGGAAGTGAGAGTGTCATTTATGTCCTAGGATCTTTCCTGGGCCCTGTGTGACATTTTAAAGCTCAAAATTATTTCTTAGCCTTATGAAATATTTGTAATGTCTTGCAAAACAAGGAACAAAACTCCTGCATGTGTAGAATATTAAATTACCACTTCCAAATAAATTTTAATGGTCCAGTATGGTGGCCCTAGAACAATGAGACATAACAGTAACATTTGGTTTATTTTCTGTCGCAAAAATACAAAAGTGCCAGGCAGGTGAGGTCCGAAAACCATAATAAATTTATTTCACTAGTATAGTACTATCACTTTCTGAGAGATACCCATTCTCTCTGGTACTCTAAGGACATTCAAACAAAACCTAAAAAACACTGACTGGATTTTAACCTATGTCTGATGTCTTTATCTCACAACCTGTGGAGAATGATGTACCTGTTGAGGTGGAGGGGGCTGCATGTAGCCTTGTGGGGGTGGTGGGGCCTGCATGACGGGCTGGGATGGAGGAGGTGGTGGAGGTGGAGGATGGGGGTGTCCAGTGGCAGGCTGGTAGCCAGATGGAGGCGGCATAGGCTGACCCGTGGTAGCCATGATGTAGCCTGTCTGAGGAGGGGGGTGCTGGGACAGCACCGTGGGAGGAGCCTGATACATGGGGGGAGGCTCAGGGTTCTCACTGGAGCCCTGCCGACTCAGCGTCATCTGGCTGAACTGGGGCGCCAGCTCTTCTCCCTGGGAGGAATGGGAATGATGTCATTGGTGCATGCTGATTATCACTACACTAAATACAAATTTATTAGTATGAATCTAAATTACACAGTATAGAATACAAACATGTGTGATATAATTAACAACTGCAAATTACGCTCAAATACAGTACTCTGAAACACTGGCAGGCAATGTTAGCCATAAAGGATAACCATAAAATAGCAGGCACTCTTAGCCATATATTAGAACAGAACTAGAAAAAAAGTGATCTACACATGGACTTTATATTTAATGACCTTTTTAATTAATACCATGAATTAAAAAGTGCATTATAGCAAGTCACGGCGTGCATCATCGACAGATATATAAAGTTATAGGTCATGATCTATAGCTTTATATATCTAGCTTGATATAGATAAACTAGATAACTGTAGATAAAGTTATAGGTTATGACTTCAAATAGGCTGCAGACATGTTTGCTGCTGGTATCTCTATGCCAGTGCCTCTTGTGAAGTTGTGTAAGGCCTAAGTGAGGTCTGAGTGATTTGAGAGTAATCACCAAAGCCATAATGTTACATTAGCAACAGTGTGAAAGCACTGGAGACATGAGTATTAAAGGAACACTGACATCTTGGAAAATACCCCTTTCTAACATCTTATAAAGAGTCAGATGAGACGATTGATACCAATTTCATCTCTTTGCATCCAGTACAATAAGAATGTGTTTGGTAATCCTGTACAAAACCAAGGCGACTCCTGAGCGTAATGGTGGCTAGATTGCGAGATAAAGCTAAGGACACAGTTGTGCAGTTGTTGGATCTTCATATCTGATTATGGGTTTGACAGAAAACAAGTATACTTCCCAAAATATTCGAGGAAAGTTCCTTTAAGGTTTGGGTATATATGAACACTCATCGGGTCACTCATGTTCCCTTGGCTGATTAGGATGAGACAACTGCAATTTCTATAATTTCATGAATTTATCTGAGATGTGAATACTACAAAATTTGAAAACATAAGTCAACTGTTACGTTCAATCAAGTAAGATCACATAAAAATATATTTAAATGTTTCCTCCAAATTAAAAAAAAACAAAACAACTTTTAACGCGAGTTAATGACTCAAATATACAAAGTTTTGCAATTTCTTAACACAAATCTATGTATATTCAAAGAATGTAAACTACTTTAGTAATTTGCTTCCCAAATAAGGTATCCTTTACAGTGGGTGAAATATAAAACACAAAATTGATATACCATTACAATTGCCAAAATAAAGTACCACAAAGCACAACTGTCACTTTTTTTGGGTCATAGCAAATCACATGTGCTTGACGTACATGCAGACACGCAAACGGAATAGCACACAGATTATTACACAGCCTGAAGAGAAAGTAATACTTGAATGGTTCAGAGTGGCAAAGACATAAGTCATCCCCAATTGAGGCTAAATATCTAACTAATGTGAATGAGAATAGGGTATGAGAGTGCAAGAGTTTCTAGCAGAATACAGTAATAGCTAAATGCAAAGTGTGAGGGTGTCAGTAATGCAGTCTTTAACTGAATTAATATATAGAGATGAAGCTACAAGAGGTGTCAGTACCATTGTGTACTGCTGGGGAGGAGAAACTGGCAGGAGAACCTGGGGGCAGGAAGGGCTGGAGTAGGAGACAGGCTGGGAGGGCTGCAGAGATGCCACCGGCTATTCACACCCCCAGTAAGAGGGAGGAGATAAAGAAGCAGAGCACAGAGAGAGAGTGGAGCAAGCCAGTGAGAGGGAGGGCGTCAGAAGCAGATGGATAGAAGGGAATAAAGAGAAATTAAGACATAGTAAAGATGTGGGTTAGAACACAGAGGAAAAGTTGTTAGTGGACAGATGGATCGAAATGGAAATCACATTTAGTTTCTATATATTATACAAATACATCAGCAATAAACTCAAACAAAATTAAATGTAATTACTACTACTCAGAGAGAAACAAAAGAGAAAATAGCTGTCATTAGATTTGTTGTCATTGACGATCAATAACTTATATTTTTGCTAAAAGTACTTTCTCCTTACATATGACAAGATTCAGCCTCAGGCACAACATTAATTTAATTACCAACCCATTCAGAGTAGGAAGGTGGACATCACTAAAGATCACTAAAGATGTTCTATTGACCAACAGATTAAAGTAGATCCTCTGTAACTTGAAAGTGTGTCTTCATTTTTACTGTTATGGATGACATAAATGCAGGTAGTGGAGGTACATACCTGAGCAATCATGTGGTTGCCCATGGGGTGTTGCTGTGGTGTGGGCAGCAGGGCAGTCTGAGGCGGAGCCTGGGGCTGGGGCTGTGGCGGTTGTGATGGGCAGGGTAGTAGGCTACGGCTAGACTGGGAGGCTGCAGGTGGGGGACACACATCAGGACTGACTAGGGGCAGGCCTAGTGATGCAGAATAAGACATGATGGATACAGGAAATAATTTTGCATATTAATTTTTGCTCTGAGCAAATTGGTAAACCCAGAAAAACATCCTTATCAAAATAATTTGGGCATAAAAAAAGAAAATACTGTAGGGTTATATTCGTGTGCCTATATTTTTTTTCTTGTATTATCCTCTCTTTTACAAAATAATGTGAGTTTCCTGGACCAATAGACTCAAGTTAACATTCCAGCAAGAGGTGAAGCCTCTCTCTAGTTATATAAATAAATATTTTGGTCCTGGGGTTAATTATAGCAACAAATGATTACTGTTTGTTTTAACCTGCAGGGAATGTTAAATAAGCTCACAAACAGTTCACAAAGACAAAATACCATATTAGCCTGAATATACTGTATGATGACATTGTTTTCTGGATAAAAGTGGGCGTTGCATTATATTCAAGGACGAGACAATTACATATTCACACAACATCAGATTTTCTTTTTGAATGGAGAGTACTGGTGTAACACTGGCTCTGTTTGTAGCTTTAATGTTGCTATGCTAGAGAGTGTCTTTGTTAGTATGTCTGTGAGTTAAGCTGCCAGTATACTCTGTCAGAACTGCTTCTCGCAGGGACGGGGGCATTATCCCCATATTTAAACAATATTGTGTCTCCCCCCTCCGCCCTTAAGTGTGGCCGTTAAGAACAGGTATGAACACATTTGATTTCAGACGTGGTGGGATAAAAAAAATCTTACAAACTACTTCTGTTAGAACATATACCAACCCTTACGAGTCAGGCCTGTAAGTGTTTAGTTAGTCCAGTTTAACCAACAGCAGTTTCTGAGTGTTTGTGTAACAGAGGAAATCAATTCCTAATGAGTGAAAATGAGCCGAGAATGACAGGATTTACCTTGTGTTTCATTAGAAGTAAATCACTTTTCGAGAGAAAAGGCTTCAAGGATGAAGACTTCTCCTTGGACCTGTATTATCTCGAAGAAAACTTTCCCCGACAGGACTAGTCTAAAAGTGTTTCATATCTTCAAAAATTCCTTTTACATAAACAAGTGGGTGGGCGGGTCGTCTTATAATCAGTGTCGTCTTATATTCGGGCAATATGTAGTATACAATTTTTTCTATTAATGAACTACAATGACAATCTACATTATGAAATTACACTATATGTAAAATGTGGCCTACATGACTCGGGGCAATGCATTTAATTATTGTTGTGCTTGCTTCCCTTAATAATTAAGCAATAATTATAAAGAATAGTAAGAGCTAGTGTTTCAGGAACAAATTAGTTAATGCTAGCCTTAATGACATACACTAGAAATGCCTCCTATTTTTTTCTCAACTTTTCTCCAGTCCTTACCAGAGCGAGAGCCTTTGCAGCTTCCCTGGGAGCCTTTGTTGCTCCCAAGGCTATCCCCTCTGGTAAGGATGGAGATGCCAGAGAAGCTGCTAGCCTTAGTGACGGGCGGCCGGAGGGTGCGGTTGGAGCTGTCCGAATCGGTGCTGCTCCAGGGCCGTGGCTCCAGGCACTTCATGTCACTGTCTGTGCTGCTTTGACGACTGCTAGAAGCCCTGCTGGAGCTCTCACGGTTCCCTCTGAGAGAAGACAGAACGGGGAGGAAGAAGAGAGAGACAAAGAGATGAAATGAAGGGGGTAAAATGGGGATATAAGCAAGAAAGGGGGAAAAGAAGAGGTGAAGTAAAAGGAGAGTTAAAGAAGAAGCAAGTGAGAGATGTGTACAGAGAGTCGAGTTGAAAAATAAGAACTCAGAGTAGGAGAGAGACAAAAATGTACATGGGTTGGGTGAGGAATATATAGAAAAGGGGAAGATGTGCACATATGAGAATTTGAAGCAGAGAAGAATGTAGGTGGAAACAGAAACAGAAGGATAGTCAGACAAAATAGGAGAGAGGGGAGAGTAGAAGCAGAAGAGCAGAGTAAGGCCATCAACACGTAAAGATGACGCACAGTGTGACAGGCTTTAGGATGGGGCATTCAACACAGATGCATATTGGCTGGTTTAGTGAAACCACAATACAAAAAAAATCAGGCAACAAACCACCAAATTATGTTATTTCCAATTTAAACATCAACCACACACACTTTCTCACACACACACCCATTCACATAGGAAAGCATACATGCAGGGAGAAAAGATGCTCCAGACAATCAACACTGGGGTGTAAGAGGATGGTACAGTGACACTAGATGAGACAAATTTCCATGAATTCAACACACAAACCATCTAAGACTGGAGACAACATTCACATAAAGGACTTTACAGAATGAGTACTTGCATACATACATGTTATACATTTGAATACAGATGAACAGTAACACATGCACTTATAATACGTTGTATTAAAGACAAAAAATGACATAGAAACAAGACACACATACACCTGTAAATTAATACCAGATGTACATCAACACTCAGACTCACACACACCATCAACAAAATAACCACTTGCTACCACTGGTTCACCACTATGGTTCTTTAAACTATATTGCTGTATACACACTCATTGTGCTGTTGTGATGCTGTCACCCTGGATAAGGGTAGCTGCCAAGAAAACCAATGATCACACTGTAAGCGTAACCACCACTCTGGAGAAACCCCTACATCACAAGAGAATGGTTGGGTCTGCCATTAACATGACAGCATTGAGAATATTATTGCTCCATTTGAACATGTCCTACTGTGCTTGTGCTTGAAAATAACAACTTTAAATAGAAATGAAATTCAAAAAATGTGCTATACATACTGTGGTATGGCATTAGGATGAATGTAGATATAAAGCCTTGCAGGTGAACAGAGACCTACGACTCTGCACTGAGGACAGTAGAGTAAAAAAAAACAACAGCCAAATCAGCTGTAAACACTTGCTTTTTTCATCCTCTTAGAACTAGAAGAGGGATATGAACAGAGTACATCCGTGTAAAGAGAACAAACTTAATTCAAAACACATAAGGCTGATTGTGGGAATATCAATGACGAGAACTGGGATGTGGTATGGGTTGTAAAACCCTAGTAACAGTGAGTGGTGTTTGAAGGTGGCTGTGCTTGATAAATATTTCAGAGAGACTGTAATTAATGGAGGATCTATTTTGAGTCGTCTCTCTGCACAGCCTATTTTAAGGAAGGGTGGGTGCTCTGCCATTCTCTGTAAAGGGAGGTGCACACTTGTTGGCTAGCAGGATGAGCAGGAGGAGGAAGAGGAGGAGGGATTCTGCTGTTGATCACATGATACTTCATCTCCAATCTATTCTAACGACAGCATTCCCCATCACACACACAAAGAGGGGAAGCAGGGAAGCTAGGCTGTTATGTGCTTCCATCACTCTCAGTTTTTATTAGGCGTCTCAATTAACCTGTGTCTCACAAAAGAGCTTCTTGTTTTGGTTAATTTAAGTGAAGTCTGTGGTTTTATGGCATTCTTAGTTTAACAGCATGTATTCTGTAAAGGTTAACACGTACACTTTATATGAATGCTGGGCTTCGGATATTAAGCTCATTTGTAGGTGAAATGTAAAAAGATTCAAACATACATCATTAATGCCGTATTAGACTACTTGTCAACCTCTAATGAAATGTCTGCAAGCAGCACAAATCAAAAGATAAAGGAATGAACAAAGTCACAAAAAATGGGACAAATAATTGAAGTCTTAGAACTACGCAAGAAAGTTATTTATATAGGCTAAAGAAGAAAAAAAGGGCTATATCCAAAATCTAATCTTAAAGCCTCTAAATAATATGGTGCACACAAGACACAATGTTTACTAACTGCAGAATGTATATTACATACTTTTACAGAATGAAAAGGAAAAAAAATATATATATATTGTTGCACTCTGGAGTGTCAGTTGTCAGTTAATCAATCAACAAAAGTAAAAAAATTTAATTTCATTTTTGTGCATTTTATGCCTTTATTAGATAGCAATAGTGGAGAGATTACAGGAAACGAGGAAGAGAGAGATGCAACACGATTGGATTATAATTGGACTCTGGGAAATTGTGATGAAAATTTTTCACCGATCGAGAAAATAATCAGATTAATCAACAATGAAAATAATAATTAGCTGCAGCTCTTTTGCACTCCAAGCAAAACATGATAACACTGTCTTTTCTCTACAGTCTCTTGTTTCTTATTTCCTTTTGTCAGCTCAATTTCACTCAGTTCAACAGTACTATTGCATGTATGTACTGCTTACATATGTGCTACTATGCAACAGGTGACATGCTAACAAAAACTAAGTCAACCACAAAACAAACAGGTTACTGTGGAAGCGATGCAGTTACTTCATATTAAAAATGTAGTTGACGGTGGATGGGTGGAAGGGTAAGTAGGTCAATCAGTCCCCAGTGAAACCACAAAGCAGCCATGCATGGGCCATGGGAAGCCCCACAGTGCAGTTCTGGAATAGCCATCAATCAGCCGACTACGCCAAGCAAAGATATAAAAACCACCACAAGTCACCACTATCATCACCAAACCACTTTCAAAAAATGGGCATGGCAACACACAAGTCAAAGTCAGCAGCACCCCAATACCTAAAGATCTGCCTCCTCTTTTGAGAGCTAGAGCAGTAGCCCTCAGTGGAAAGTCTGTTGGGGTTAACATTAGGAGAAAATGCTAGGGTTACAGGACTAGATTGGACAACAGGAGGGGGTTTAGGGGAGGGTGAGATAAGGAGGGGTGGGTGGTAGAGGTAGGCACAGTGTAGAACTTTTACCCCAGAGAAGAAGGTGGGGAAAAAACGCACACAAGGCAGAAACTTTGACTGTTAAAAAGCCCACACTTCCTCTTTCTCTCTCTCTCTCTCTCAGCGTATTATGTCCTAATCTTTCAACCTCAATGACCAGGGTGCAAAGGGATGGAGGATGACTGTAACTGCTATGTGAGCTAACTTATTTCTAGAAAACATTTGTTCCTCTACCTACCAATGTTTCTAAAAGACAGTGTGTCCCTCAAGGTCTAGCATAAAACAACCCTTGAAAATTTGGCACATGAGAGAAACATCTGCAAATGCATATTGATCATTTGTCTGGCAATGAATGTGTGAAATAAAGATATGTAAATTTACAACTAAATGTTGTTTGAAGTCAACTTTGTCAAACTCTTGTAGGGGTTAGAGCATTCGGAGTGGTCAGATTTTTATATTAATCAATATATAATCTGTGAAATGTGTTATGTTTGTGGGTCTACAGCCCCCTGCCTTTCATAACTGAAACCTAACAAGCAAAGCTAGCTTTAAAAGGGGAAAGTGGCAAGGATGGAGTCTTATAAATTGCACACATAGTCTCCAGTAGGATGCAGGATCTTACCTGTTGTCGTTGATGTATCCATTTTGAGAGGACTGTAAAAAAAAGGACACCTGCACATTATGAAATGATTCATTCATCAAGGAGCCCTTAAGACCAATATTTTTGCACAGCAATCTTTCAGAAGTTTAACATTATATGTATTTAGGATGTGATAGGTCACTTAAAGCAGTGGTTCCTAATCTGGGGGTCCGGACCCCCTCAAGGGATCGTGAGATGAATCTATGGTCACAAGATGATGTGGGAAATAAGAATAAACAAAATTGTTTTTTCTTCTTCCTGTAAATCTTTGCTCGTTTCTTGCCAAATGTTGTATAGTTTTACCTCTTCAGGTGTCTAAAAATTATTAAAATTAAACGGTCAGAGAAGGTAAAAATCACTCTTCTGACTCATGAGGGGTCACAAGTAGAGATTGCTTCGTATTAATGTGTCACAAGCAAAACATGTTGGGAACCACTGACTTAAAGTATAAATATTACCACGTTTAACTACACCAGTTATTAAACAAACAGTTCTTATTCTTGTCTATTCAAGAAATACTGATTTCTCACTAGTCAAAGGAGCTGGAGGTAAAAGCTAATGATGAGAAATGGATTATGATTTAACGTTAATCAGTCCTTCCCAATGTTTGTTACCCTGTCCAGGTCCAATACTTACTTCTCGGGCAAAGATCCGGTCTCGTACCCGCTGATACTCTTCCTCTCGCTCTTCAATGGACTTGCTACGTCGCCCGTCCTGCAGCGGCACACGGATCTAACATTTGGGAAAACATATCATCATATTGGAAAAATTACAGTTACAATCTAATATGTACATTTCACAAATACATTCTGATATTTTATGTAAATACATGAATAGCCACATTTAGTGCAACCTCCTGTAAAGATAAGTAGCAACAAGTCACATGATAACAGTAGAACAAGAGGGAGAGCAGCTGCCTGCTGTCAAAACAAAACAACAGAATGGAAACTGTGCAAATTTATTGTTTTGAGG
The DNA here is from genome assembly GCF_020085105.1 of Siniperca chuatsi. Classification (NCBI taxonomy): domain Eukaryota; kingdom Metazoa; phylum Chordata; class Actinopteri; order Centrarchiformes; family Sinipercidae; genus Siniperca; species Siniperca chuatsi. The sequence continues at coordinate 12,614,844 of NC_058043.1, forward strand.
GGCGGAATCAGCGTGGGAAGGTTTAACACCACAAACGTGATAGAACACTTGGAGAATCATCATACAAAGGGATATGACAAATATGTGCAAGCATTAGGCGCCAAATAAAAGTGTCAATGCTTAAAACAAACATTGTTGGAAGGAATGAAGTGTGAGAAACTTGCTTCAGACAGCAACAAAGCAAGCAAAGTTGATTTAAAAAATGCTTAACTTTATTATAATGATCAAGCTGTTTCTGTGTTTGAAAACGTGGGGTTTCGATGCTTAATTGAAAACCCCAGAAACTACTGTTACACATCTGTACAAGCAAGGTATTAAGTTCCTTTTGAAAGGAATAGAAAATGTTGCAGTTGTGAGTTTTATAGCTGACAAACAGAGTTTACATGTCTATCTTGTGTCATTACTAAGTCTGACAGCACAGTGGATAGAGCAAAAAGCACCGCTCCAGGCTAAACAGTTTTGTGGCTCAAACACAGGTAATCAGCAGCAATGGAGAGATTTAAGGCACTGCAAATTGAAAACTATTAACTGTGTGTCAATTTGAGAGACAGTACCAGGAACATGCAAGTTACTGCATACGAATGGCTTATTAATAGTTCAATTCTAACTTTAATTTATCATCAACAATTTAACAAAAGCAAAACCATTTTGCAATCAGGAAACCAGACATGACCCATCAGCACAATGAAAACACATGTTATTGGACCAGGGGTGCACAGAGAATTAAATGGTTTGGACTTAAACGCAGCCTAAAAGTGGGGACTGAGCTTCCTCCATTATTAGTACCACCCCAAATCTTACAGATTGTTAAAATCACCTTTCACATGTCAATTTCCATCTCTGTTGGAATGGATGCTGTTTCACAACCACCTGCCAACTATGTAACTACAATAATGTACAGTAAACACTATTCAAACCCTGCATGCTCTTACACATAGCTGCCATTGATAAATCAATAAAGACTCCTCTCATTTGAAATTATTAAATAGTTCTTTTTAATTATTCACATATGGCTGGGTCAAGATGATGCTACAGTACTTGTTGATGCCACTCCGCTTCACTACTACTCCTACTTCCAGATGCCCTGACGGTCTGGGGCTCACCACTGATAATCTGAGACTGTTTGATTCACATCTTAGTTGCATTCAAAAATATCCTCCTACTGTGTCTGTTCTGTTGAAGCAACAGCTATTGGATCCATCTCCAACTGATGCAACAAGCTACACCAAAATTAAACCAGGGCTAAGATAAAGGACCACTTATCTCAAAAATGCAGATTTAAATTGTTAGTTTTAAGGTTCTTAGAAAAGTTTACATGAGATAAGCCTACAGCAATGATTTTTTTGACTCAATGACTAACACAACTGATGGTTGTAGACACAAAAAGATGTCAGCATGAGGGGGAAGAAAGTATGAGAAAGAGCGACACGTTTGGACCGTTAAACACTCTTTCATTTTTGTCATAGTATACAATGCAGCCTACCTGATTATCATCCTTGTCCATGCTGGCATCATCTCTCTTAAGGATGAATTTCTTCTGGAAGTCCATGTTACGTTCATCCTTGATGTGTTCAGAGAACCTTTGTTCTGGGCTGAAGAAAAAGTAGAGGACGAAAGGCATGCTTTTTAACATACTAAAACAGAATTAAACAAAACATAACATTTGATTGCGTTAGAGAAAAGATTTAAGCAAAATGTAAAAAAAAACAAAAAAAAAACAGTTTAACTGTTTAAAAGTGTTTCCACGGTGAAATATATATATATACACACACACACACACACACACACACACAGGCAGACCAGTAATTTTTTTATTTTTTTAATTATAAATTTAACATCTTTATTTCCTGGTTCAAACAATAGTAGTGGAGTAGCTGCAAATTCATTTTGCAACAGACATAAAATTTTCCAAATATGGAATACTTCACACAATACCTTGGGTATTGCCTTAGCTAGTTAGAGTTGAAAGAACTCTGACTTGTCCAAAAAGCAATAACTATTACGGTAAAATCTGTCCATCCATAAAAATTCCAACTAACTTATTCTGAGCAAGAAAATTATACATTTGTATCCATCACACATTTTAGCCAAGACTCGAAACAAAATCTTGGTGCTTTGTGAGGCAACAGGTAAGTTTCTCCAAAATAACTGAATTACCAGTGATACTACATTTATTACCCACACATACCTTCTTAATAGCTGTGGGGAATAACCTAACTTTAAACAGCTTGCTGGTTGCTAAATTAACAAGTTCCCCTCTCTCCGTCTCAAGTGCACAGGACACAGTCCACCGTGTTTTTCCATTCATTGGGTTGTTGTGTTGAATCAATTAGGCGTATGCGGGGCCGAAGCTGCTTTCATTTACCAGGTATATTGTTACTGTCAGGTTTCAGCAGAAACAAACTTTCCATTTGCTTACATCAGGGTTTCCGACAGCGTAAGCCTGGTGGCCCACAAGGCCTAAGTTGACCCCCCGCCAGGCCTAAGCATCTCGGAACTGTTTTTTAAAAAAATGTATTTTTAAGATGTTTTTAAAACTTCAGTTACAGTCGTGCAGCTGGGTTGGAAACATAGATATAATGGTTGGAAAGCTCACCAGAGATCTATGTCGGTTAAAACAAGAGTGTTCTTTAACCTCATTGTGCGTAAAGTGATGTTCACCACTTGACCAACTATCACAAGCTAACATTACCTATCAACCTCAGCTAGCTAGCCAAACAGTCAGTAACACAGATACTTCCTTTGTGACATTTAGGGATAATGTCAAGGAGTCAAAAAACCTTAGACAGTTTTTCAGATTACCAAATACTTGAGGTGATTGCAATGAGGAAGAGACTGTTAACATTCATGGCTCCACCGAGACAACAACATTAGCCCAGCCTTGGGTCGACAAAGTGCAGCACGTGAGCACAATTATAAGCAAATGGAATGCACCAAATGCCGATTTTGCCCTAGGCCTTAAAGTGATAAGTTTGGATCTCTTGGTTGATTTAGCACAGGAGCCAATCAGGACTTGAATACAAGTTTTTTTTACAGTGCAAAACTTTGATATTATTTATTTTAATTTAATGTGTGTTGAATAAATGACTTATAACAACACATTACGTAGCCATATTTTAAAATCTCGAGTCAGCTTTTAGCACTGACTTAATGTAGGGCACTGTGAAATCTGTGTTATAACTTTTCTGGGGAAAACCCTGTACATGTCTCTGTCAAATTTTTGGTTCAGGTTGTTCAAACAGAGTTTATGGCTGTGGGATTCTTCCGTTACCTTCATGCTAAGGTTCCTGTGTTGTCACAGCAACCTCAGCCACATTGGTTGGTTATTGTGTGTTCCCTTGATGTTGTTTACATTATTTATGTAGGCTTCTGGATTTCATTTGTATTTGTGCATATAATAGCCCCTACAATAACCACTATAGACATCACTACAATCTTGGCATCTGGAAAAGTCAGAATAAAAGTATGGTGTTTCTTTAACTGTTTTTTAATATTTGAGTTATCTCAGTAAATTCTATGCATACCTTTAAAAAGATTTGGAAAAAACGTAATTCTAGATCAAGTTTCCTGTAGACTCAAGACTGCAGCTGTTGAAGTCTGAACCAAAGTCAGGAACTACACTCACATGCGTGTGTTGCCTGTCTTGTTGATGATGACAGCCTTTCCTGTCTGATCCACATTGTGGTCCATGCCGAAGTAGGCAGCCACGCGGTGCAGCAGCATACGGTGATAAGAAGTCATCTGAGGAAACTTCTTATACTGGTTACTGCAGGGGACACAAAAGACATTTTTTTAAGTAGCATATGTTATTTCAACATTGCAATGCAATTAATTGCTAAATTACTAAAGTATTTTGTATTTTAGGTTTTTGTTTTTGTTGAATGCTGTAATGTTTATTCTCATAATGTGTGCATTTCTTCGTAGCATTTAAAATTATTTGAGAACATAACCCTTTGTACTATGTGAAAGTAACAAATGGATTTGCATTCTAAGATATTTTCTAGATATTTTCAGTATTTACCACTGTAAATACTCCAGTTATGTCATTTTTGTAACTACTGTAATACTTTGTGTTGTCTTGTTTCCCAAGAGAATTATGATCTCTAAAAAAAAAAAAAAAAAAAAAGGTTTAAGTTGTTTTTTCGAATTCTGAGGTGTTTGAAAAGCAGGAGGTCCCACGTTGGGGACAATTAATTTGGTGCTATTGTGCAGAAGATGATTTACAGCTTTAAGACATATTTCAAATCATAATACTTAAGTCTAATAACACTATTCTGGTTACAGGAGAACACAGAGTCCTAGCCAGAAATACCATCAGCCTAAACCTGCCCCATAATATCAACTATAACTTGCCATATTTATCTCATTACCTCAGCAATCTACAAATAAAAAGGAATGGACGTAGAAGGGCTAAATTTAAATACAAGAGTGGTTATGAAGAACGTGGCTTACTTGTCGTCATTAATGAACTCCAGGATATCTTGTTCTAGTTTGAGCAGCATCATTCGATCCCTGCTGGGCCAAGGGGGGGAGGAGAAAGACAGATGGGGGGGGGCAGTGACTAGAGTGAAGCGAGCATACCAACCAAAGATCAAAAGGTATGTTGTATGGCAATAATACTTCCAATAATGGTTGTATCACTTTCATTGCAAACTACATTTGACTTCTTTAAACAACTGGATGCCATCATGTTAGCATTTTGGAGGATATATGACATTTTATATCAACAATTCACTACAAACACTTTTGACTAATTAATTTTGTTTTTTCCATGTATAAACAAATATGTAAATAACCAAATAAATTAATGTCAATGACCAGCTCTATCCCATGTAGCTCATTTTTCTGTTGTGCTCCTGTTGTTGTAGCTGTGGATAATGGAGGCAATCTCATACCTGGGATTGTTTTTCAGTGTGTTGACCAGAAACTCATGAACATCGATGCCTGTGGAGTCAGTGTATTCCTGACTGGAGTCTAAGAGAGAGAAGAAAAAAGTAAATAGCAGACAAAAGGAAAAAAAGGTTGAGAGACTGGGTAGGAAAAGAGAGCAAGTGACACTTGCGTAAAGTGCAGGGGAGACAGAAAGTGTTAAGCCAGAATGCTGCTAAGCATAGCTCCTAAAATGGCAGCCCAACACACCAGCAACGACATTCAAGGTTGTTCAGGGAGGATAAACATAAGAAGCAGATAGCATGAAACACCAGCTTACTGTTCTTCTATGCTTTCACGCAAATACACACACACACACACACAAACAGACTCTTCAGGGAATCGTTTTCCGCAATTTTCCACTAAACTAGACAGTTGGGCTAGCCATTTCATCTCCGCTGCTCTCAGAGTCTAATGAGGCCTGAGGGCCTCTGCAGGGAGAGGGAGTGAAGTTGGTAATTAAAAAAAGAAGATGGAGGGATCCTATTATCTTCCAAAGAAATTAGCTTGACATCATATTAGTTTGGGTATTAATAATACAGTGGACATCATATTTACATGTAAGAATCATGACAAAACCTTTTTTTAAATGACTAATGTGGGACATTTTAACAAACACTTATTTCACATTTATTGTATTTGTGTAAGGTAAAAAAAACAAACTCAATTTATAATCACATATTTGACAGAGCTTTTAATCTTGTCTTGTGTAGGAATAAGTATAATACCAAAACTGATGTTAACACAGGTTTGACTAGATCAGGATACAAAATGCATTTAACCTCCGAAGTTGCATCTTACCACGTGACAACATCTTTCGCGGAGTCTTGTCCTTCTTCTCCTTCTCTTCATTTTCATACTCGTCCTTTGAGGACTTCTCCTCTTCCTTGTCTGATGGACAGCTGATGTGAAGCTGGATGATATCCTGGAAAACGACATTCCATTGCTATGACAAAAGATGGTAAAATTCTAATTTTGTTTAGTCTATTAAGCATTGTTAATCCTACACAAACTGTAGTTGTATACGAAGAACTGCATGCTCGGCTAACTACAGGGTATGGAATGAGGTTAGGGTGAGGGATTAAGGGTTAGAGACAGGAACAGTACCGATTCTGGAAGTCCATCATTGGAGAACAGACCAGAGGACTCCTCACACACTGCCAGACTCCGTACCAGCTTCAGTTTGGCATTAGACTGAAACAGAATCACACATATATTACCTGTAAGGCTAATTGTGTTTGTTTTTCAGGGATTTTCATTGAAAAGCGCAGCTGTTTTAAATGTAGAAGATCAGTTTAAACTGTTCATCCCAGTTTTATGTATCATAGGCACCCAAAATGTTGTGTTTCCTGCTATTTAACATTGATTGTTGTAGTAAAGAAGGTCCCCATGCAACAAGCGCAGCTAAAAACAAATGCTAGTAATATGAAGTTATGAAAAAATGGGGAGAAAATGCAAATGAGCTTCTGATTAGGCACCAGAGTACCTTGAGGTAAACAATAATATTAAACGATAAACTAAACTACAGAGTGCTTGCATCGCAAAGAGCGTTATTACAATCAGCCTTTTCACTAATTTGTTTTGTATTATTGATTTTTTTTAAATCAAATTTTTGCTATTTTTTCAAAAATCATACCAATTCCAAGTGTTTTGTTTGAAACATAAAAAACGAAAATGAAGAACCCTAATCATCTGTTTTATAACTCTCAGTACTCGAGTTAACAATATGACATTAAGTTGTAGATTCTGTACAGTCCTGCATCTGTAGCTATATGTGTCACAACAAGTTTCATGCACATGATGTTTTGATAGGAAGAGAAAACCCTCTCTTTGCATGAGGTTCTGCTGTTGCATTGTGTTTTCAAACCATAAACAATAGCTAAAATATATATAAATTCCTTGCAAGAGTACAAAACCCTGAACAATGACTGATAATAGAGCTCCCTGAGGAATGGAGGAGGGCTGAAGGGAGACATGGAAAACACACAGAGCTTCAATACAACATAGCTGATAAGTACTTTGTCTCTTTGCAGATTATGTACTAAAACCAAGGGGGAAATGAAATGTGGGTGATCCAACATCCTACAGTGTTTTCACTGTGATAACAGCAATTTGATCTAATCCATTTTTAAGCATGGGATGTCACATTAGAAAGCCAGCCCACAGTCACAGTGCTCTCTCATGTCCAAGTATAACCAACCACTGCCTAGACATCTTTAAAGATGCACACAGGCCTAAAAACAATTCACACATATCTTCGTGTTATGAGTAAGGTAGCTGCAACTGCAGTATATTAATGCAGTTGTTAGTGGTTATTTCATTTAAGGTCAAGGCACAATAACTTTAGACAATGATCTGATGCTAATGATGTATTTATACAGGGTTCATAGTTCTGTACATCTACAATTTAAGTCTGAATGACAGTATAAAAGGCATTTATTTATTACTCCTATGCACAAATTTTGTAAAAACGGTGCTTGTTTCACATTTTTTTAAGAATACCATAATATATTTTTTATTATAGGACTTTAATAATACAGCAAAATAATAATTTAATAAAAACAATAATGGCTTAGTTGGCTACAAACCCAAATTTCAAAAAATAAACAAACATTAATACTACTTTTCAACTAAATTATACAATGTGAAGTAATATTTAGAGGTGGTATGAATGCATACAATGTCAAAGGCAAGACTTTGATGCATATCCAAACTACGCGCCACGAACCAGGGTGAAGTGTTGTATCACAGTGAATGTACACAGACCTGTGCAGAGAGGGTCTGGAGGAAAATAAGTGAGACAACAGGAGTATACAGAGTCAGTGCATTTTTGTAACAGCTGATGTCCACACAGTCGGTCAGGGAGTTCTTCCATTGGCCGTTTGTGGCCGAAAGACAAAAACTGCATCACTAGTCAAGGGGTCTAGGAAGGTATCTTGGAGTAAGAGATGAGACCACACAATTTAACTGGTTATAGTCTTTATCAAGTGATTTAAGTGTGTTCTTCTTTTTCATAGCCTTACTGAGGTTACTAACCCACCCTGTCATGGGAAATAAGATTTTAAGCCAATGGTATGAAGAAGGTGGTCCACTGTAGTTGAGAGGATTAGAACGTTAATTATGGAAGGTCGTATTCTACAACAAACCAGCAGGGGGTTATTTCACGGAGCAGGATTGTGAAGTTATTTGGGTGACTTTTAGAAAGATTAGTATCTGGTTTTGTAGTCAAATAAAAAAACAAATAAAAATCACAAATGACTTACCTTGGCCCTTTTCCTGCCATGGCTGTGATTAGGAGCCCGTTTCTGCAAGAGAAATGTGTTATTTTACTGATCTTTATAATAAGGTGCACATTAAACACATACAGTTAAGAATTCACTACCTAAAGATTGAACTATGTAATGCAGATTAGACATAGATAGATAAACATATTTGGAAAGAGTTACATTGTTGTTCAGTTGCAGAAATTTGAGTTTTCCAAGCTCACATTGTACCACTTATTACAACATTTTATATGTTAAATAACTTATATGTTAAATTAATTTGTATGACAAACAGAATGCTATGGATTAAAATAGTGCAGGGGTAAATGTAAGTTCTTGCTACTGTAGTACAGTCATATACATTAACAAAATCTCATGTTTTCTGCATATTACATTTATTTGAGCATCTCTTCCAAAAAGTTTGCGCGCACCTAGTCTGCTCAGATCAGTGACAAGGTGTATGAAACATAGATACAGTTCTGCTGGAGAAACATGTGGGTGGACTGGGATTTCTCTAACTACTATCCAAAATAATTAAATCCAAAATCTGGCTAAAACTTAAATTTAAAATGTGTAAGAAGTAAGAAATTGGTGTGGATTTATTAGTATGGAGCCAGTCCTCTCTAAAACACTTAAAATATGGCAGTCTTGGCTAAAAAAAGATGGTAGAAGGAGAGAAGGAGAGACCCATTATATTATAGACCAGCTGAATAAAAATGATGGTTTTGCTGTAGCCAGGTTATTGCAGAGCATGTAAAACGCATTTTAATTTCCTTCCTTGAAATGTTTTTATTCAATTATTCAACAAATCCATCGTTGTAATACACAGTGTAATGGTCTAAAGATTCCTACTCGCCCTCTTATATTGTCACTTCCTCCCACCTGTGCATCCTGTGGGGAGCTATCCTCTGGCTCCAGGCCCTCTCCTGTCCCTTCCTTGGTGCCCTGTGGTTGAGGGGAGGTCTTGCCTCGACTGCAGGGCTCGATGAGTGGCCCACTCTCTCCCTCCTGCTGGATGTCTGTTGTCAGGCTCATTGACATCTTCTTCAGGGAGGGGGAGAGGGTGGGAGTTGGGGAGGGGGTTGGGTGGAGAACCCAGGAGTGGCTGAGAGACAGGAGAGGGAAATTCAAGGCTCTGACAGTTTTAAACACCAAAGGACTGTAAAACAACAAATGACCAAAGAGAAAACAGAGAGAAAGAGACACCTAGAGTATACAGTGCATCTGTGAAGTATTCACAGCGCTTCACTTTTTCCACATTTTGTTATGTTACAGCCATATTCCAAAATGGATTAAATTCATTATTTTCCTCAAAATTCTACAAGTAATACCCTATAATGACAACGTGAAAGAAGTTTGTTTGAAATATTTGCAAATTTATTACAAATAAATAAATAAACAAGAAAAAAAAAAATCACATGTACATAAGTATTCAGCCTTTGCTCAATACTTCTTCCCTTACTTCCTCCTATAGCTCTCAGTAGCAACTACTTCATGAGCTTCTTTAATGAAAATATTAACTATTAGAGAAAAAATGAATCAGGTCCTGCCTTTAACCGGTGCCGACTTGTCTTCAAACACAGGAACCTTGGAAACAGCTGTAGAGCCTGATGTGTGTTTTGGCTGCTTTGCTCCTGTCAACCTTCTTCAGCTGACTTCGACGATTAATTCATCTAAGCCATCAACCTGTCTCTTAGACCCCATTCCAACTACGCTGCTTAAAGACGTTTTACCCTTAATTAGCACTTCTTTACTGGATATGATCAATCTGTCTTTATTAACAGGCTATGTACCACAATCCTTTAAAGTAGCTGTAATTAAACCGCTTCTTAAAAAGCCCACTCTTGATCCTGGGGTTTTAGCCAACTATAGACCTATATCTAACCTTCTCTTTCTTTCTAAGATCCTTGAGAAAGCAGTCGCCAATCAGTTGTGTGACTTTCTAAATAACAATAGTTTATTTGAGGATTTTCAGTCAGGGTTTAGAGTGCATCATAGCACAGAGACAGCACCGGTGAAAATAACAAATGACCTTTTAATTGCATCAGACAATGGACTTGTCTCTGTACTTGTCTTGTTAGATCTCGAGTGCTGCGTTCGACACCATTGACCATCACATCCTATTACAGAGACTGGAACATGTAATTGGCATTAAAGGAACCGCGCTAAGCTGGTTTAAATCCTATCTATCAGATCGATCTCAGTTTGTACATGTTAACAGTGAGTCCTCTGTGCACGCCAAAGTTAGTCACGGAGTTCCACAAGGTTCGGTGCTTGGACCGATTCTATTTATCTTATATATGCTTCCTCTAGGCAGTATTATTAGGAAGCACTCCATAAACTTTCATTGCTATGCAGATGATACCCAATTATATCTATCAAGATGAAACTAACCAGTTAACTAAACTTCAGGCATGCCTTAAGGACATAAAGACCTGGATGACCTGCAACTTTTTGATGTTAAACTCTGACAAAACTGAAGTTATTGTACTTGGTCCCAAACACCTCCGAGACAAATTATCTAAAGATATAGTTACTCTAGATGGCATTGCCCTGGCCTCCAGCAGCACCATAAGGAACCTTGGAGTTATCTTTGATCAGGATTTATCCTTTAACTCCCACATGAAACAAACTTCAAGGAATGCCTTTTTTCACCTACGTAATATTGCAAAAATCAGGTACATCCTGTCTCAAAATGATGTCGAAAAATTAGTGCATGCATTTGTTACTTCTAGGCTAAACAACTGCAATTCCTTACTATCCGGCTGCCCAAATAAGTCCCTTAAGACTCTCCAGTTGATCCAGAATGCTGCGGCATGTGTACTGACTAGGAAAAGAGATCATATCTCTCCAATATTAGCTTCTCTGCACTGGCTCCCTGTAAAATTTAAAATAGAATTTAAAATCCTTCTCCTCACCTACAAAGCTCTTAATGGTCTGGCACCATTGTATCTTAAAGATCTCATAACACCATATTATCCGACTAGAACACTGCGCTCCCAGGTTGCAAGGTTACTTGTGGTTTCTAGAGTCTCCAAAAGTAGAATGGGAGCCAGAGCCTTCAATTATCAAGCTCCTCTCCTGTGGAGTCAGGTCCCAGTTTGGGTTCGGGAGGCAGACACCATCTCCGCATTTAAGAGTAGGCGAAAGACTTTCCTCTTTGATAAAGCTTGGCTTGGGTGAGTCCTGATTCATCCCTTAGTTATGCTGCTATGGGCCTAGACTTCACATGATGCACCTCTTTCCTCTCTCCTTCTCTCCCTCTCCATCTGTATGCATTTTTATCCCATTACTGCATGTTACTAACTCAACATCTTCTCTCTCCCGTAGTTCTGTGCTTTCTCGTTTCTCTCCTCTCTCCTTCTGTCGCTTTCAGCAGGTATTTCTGCCTCCGGAGCTGCAGAGTCTGGATCTGTGGTTGTGGGCCACCTGCTGCCCCCGTGTTCCTGCTCGACAACTGCTACTACAGTTGTTGTTATTGGCTCTGTTACTGATGCTGACATTATTCTTCCTATAGCTGTCATTCCTATTATTACTAATTTATTAATAACACTACAATTACTATTCTACAATATAAAAAATAAATAAATAAATTCTACGTGGTCTTGCATTGTGCCTCCCTAACCCTATCCCCTTCCCCCAAACCCCTCCCCTCTCTCTCTCTCTCAAAACCTAACGCAGCGGCGCATGGCCGCCCATGATTGAGTCTGGTTCTGTCCAAGGTTTCTGCCCTCTTAAAGGAAGTTTTTCCTTGCCATTGTCGCCAAATGCTTGCTCATGGTGGGATTTGTTGGGTCTCTGCAATTAATATTATAAAGAGTATGGTCTAGACCTGCTCTATAGGAAAAGCACAATGAGATAACTTCTGTTATGAATTGGCGCTATATAAATAAAATTTAATTGAATTGAATACTTTGTTTAAGCACCTTTGGCACCAATTACAGCCCCAAGTCTTTTTGAGTATGATGCTACGAGCTTGGCACACCTATTTTTGGGCAGTTTCTCCCATTCTTCTTTGCAGGACCTCTAAAGCTCCATCAGGTTGGATGGGGAGCGTTGGTGAACAGCCATTTTCAGATCATGAACAATCAACTGAATTTACCACAGGTGGACTACAATCAAGTTGTTGAAACAGGATGTACTTGAGCTCAATTTTGAATGTCATGGCAAAGGTAGTGAATACTTATGTACATGTGATTTATTTTTTTTGGTTTTTATTTGTAATAATGAAATTTGTAATTTGCAAAGACTTCAAACAAACTTCTTTCACATTGTCATTATAGGGTATTGTTTGGAGAATTTTGAGGAAAATAATGAATTTAATCCATTTTGGAATAAAGCTGTGACATGACAAAATGTGGAAAAAGTGCTGTGAATACTTTCCAGAGGCATTGTATATGTGAGAGTGTACTACTATACTATCTACCTGTAGGTGGTACCAGATCTGTGCTGGACTCTGTACAGTGAGTCTGGATGGGAACCACACACAGGAAGATGAGGGGCACCCACTAAGTTAGTGTACTGGGCTGGGCTGCAGCAGGGGGCGAAGCACAATCCATAGCAAGCCTTAGCCTTCGGGGTGGGGCTGTGAGGAAACACACAGATGAAAAAAATGCTAATACTGTATGAAAAATTACACATTTACTGAGTTAAATTTTAACGTCAGAACAAACGGTATAGCCAAATCTCTACCAACATTTACATTTATACTGCTTACACTGCCCCTAGTGACAATTCAACTCTGATGGATAAAACAGACTGAATTTTTTCATCCAGTTTGATACATTAACATCAGGTTGGTGCCAGAAAGGAAATGTAAACTAAATAAGGACCTGAATGGAAAAAAACAAACCCAACAAGGTTGTTGTATCACTTTAATGCGCAAGGAATTTTAATGTAAGCCAAAACTTTTGCATTCCATTCATGAGAATCAGTTACAACATACATTTCTCTGAAGATCAATATTGTACTTTTTAAAAAACAAACAAATAAAAATTTATTTAGAGGTTTCATTTTTCCAGTATGGTTACAAACATGCTCAAAAAGACACATCTTTAGTAGAACAATATTACAAGAATATCAACATGCACAACATAAAAAGGCAGCAATATTAATATATATAATATTTACAGTGATCAGGTGAACTGAAGAGGCAGCAGCTAGCCTGCCAGACAAGGGGGAGGGGCACAGTACCTCAGTGGTCACTGGGGCCTCGCTCTTTTCTTTCCCTCCGGCTCAGTGCAGCAGCATGGTCTGTCATCCAGTCAGGAGCCCTAGACACCAAGAGCAGAAGAGGAAGACACGGATGACGTCATGTTTCACACACAGAGTGACTCATCGCTGCTGCTGCTGCTGCTGATTGTAGCAGGGAGGGGGACAAAGCAGCTCAAAGCTTAGAGCATACTGGCACACAGGGCTTATAAATGAGCACCTCAAATCAGGATTAATCTTCCCAAGACTGCTAAATTCTTCATTATTTGACTTAAAATGCAGGTTTCTACAGTGTGGGCACCACTTTTAGGAATGGAAAATGTGTGGTTTTGGAGAATAATTCAAACTAGTAGAATAATGTCAGAGATAGAGGGTTCATTTGGCAAAGCTGTAGCACGCACAAGCACAGTGAAAGTTATTGCCTTTGCCTATTGGAGGTCCTGTATAGTGCCAGCTAGAGTTGCATTTCTTTAGTAAAGTAAACCTAGTAGTTAAGAACTACGCTGTGATGCATCTCCCCCGATTTTGGGTATTTGCCAGCTTTATCTGCCTCTGATTACTAAAAATCATTGATTCAAATGATTTGCACTGAAGGTTCGTTTAATCCATATAACTATATACAGTGCACTGTGTTATTACTGTTGCGCACGCTGTGTGTGATCAGAGATCGTTCAAAGAGGAGGAAGAGAGAGAAAATAGCGAGGGGTGCAAAGAAGATACAGGCCAGAGAAAGTGACAGAAAGTGTCCACAAAAACTCTATTGTATAGTGTCTATTGTAAAACTGAACTAGCCAACTACAACAGCATGACGTCTAAGCTTCAGCATCTCAGCAGAAAGCATAAGGTTACAGTCTATGCATCCAGTCCACAGAGTTGACCTGGCACAAGGTATATAAAGGCTAGTAAAGAATGTAGGCTACATTAATTATGGCTATTTGTTAGGGGTGTGACAATACACTCCGCTCACGAGATGAGACGATACACGATATTGGGTTCAAGAGAACGAGATGAGACGATATTTTAACATTACTTTTAAGAAAACGTCAATGATGAAATATATGACTGGAAAAACAGCCTTTTATTTGACTGAGTCACAAAATAATGCAGATGCATTTTGAAATGTTTTATAACTGTGCATGCATGAACTATGGAATATCAGCTGCAGTGAATATGCCGATGTCTCACGTTATTGCCATGGCTCTAGGACCTGACTGGAAGTTGAGGTGCAAAGGCATTAGTCAGCGTTGTCTGGCCTTCCGCAGTTGATTTTAGTAAAGAGCTGTGGTGGTTCTGTAGGTGTCTTTGCATAGTGCTCGTGTTTTCAGGTCAACAATAAATATTGTCACGTTTTAATATTGCGATCTCGAGATCGTGGCACAAGATCTAGTCAGACCTCTACTATATATAATGGCTAGTTAACAACGTAAATCAATGTGGTGGCTAGTTATGTTGTTCCTAAGTTAGCTAGGTTTTGTTCAAGATATTAACCACAGAAAATAAAATGCTGCAGTCAATTTGTGAAAGCCTGAGCTTCATTCATGTTATTTATTATTATGATAGTCACAGTTCACACTGTCCACTCGTTTCTGCCTCCTACAGATGCCACAAAGAAGACAGTAAAGGCTGACATTGCATGAGCTGTAGTTAGGTTGAAACTTGTAATTCTGAAACTTCAGTATATATACACCTGTATTTAAACCAAAAGATGTTTGTTTTTGAATTTCAGAATTGTTTTTCTTTTAAACCCAGAATGTAAAAAGGCACTTAAATGCACTAAATGGGTTTAGTTTTGACAGATAAAATTATTGTATGCAATTTAAGCAATGAAAATGTAGATTTTTTTTAAATGCTCTTTAATAAACCAAAAGTATTTCTTATCTGATTACTCGATTAATCGATAGAATAATTGGTAGAATACTCGATTACTAAAATAATCAATAGCTGCAGCCCTATATAAAGGACTAGAACAGGATGGGAGTCATCATCTGACCAGTTTTGGGTGAACATACAATATAAAAACACACACACACACACACACACACACACATATAGATACTTCAACCAATCATAAAACACGTTTAGATTTGGATATCATATCCTTATAATGACTAGTAATCTCATTTGCCCTCACTTCCATCCTGTAATTTACGTCATTAAACCCATTTTCATAGAAAGCATGGAAAATCACGACACAGAACCGCAAACAGCTTTGGGGTGAATTCTGGCTAAGAAGCAGTAACTCTGATGTCTTAGGTATTACAACCATATGCATATACAGACAGACCACACAGATGAATAATAATTCATCTGTCCTACAAGCCTATATCCTCTGTCATCACAGGGTCAACAACAGCATAAGTTCTGTGTGCTTGTTGAAGGAAAGATGAAAGGCATCAGAAGCGTGATTGCCAGATTGTATGCATGCAGCATGAATGAGTGCCATTCATGCATGTCCCTGCCTGCATCGTTGTGCTGTACTGCGCTGTGCTGCAGGATAGATGAGATGAGTGAAAAAACAAGGCAGGGATTCCCAGTGTGGGGAAGACCCAGGCAATGCAACAACAAAGTCGTCATCAGCAGCACCACATCACTGACCAGGACACCCACATGCCCCAAACCCACTCTGCTTATACAAGCCTGCATAAGCAGGCTAGAGCAGCTTAGAATACAGCCACACTATCTACTGTAGGCAGATACAATTGCATGAAACAGTCTCTTTGAAATAACCTCCTCCTTTTGCTCGCTCACACACACACACACACACACACACACACACACACACACACACAGTGTTTTCTTGCACAAAAAGAATGAATGGTTTTGGATGAGAAAGCAAAGATAATCATTCATCTCAAGTGTCAGTCTCATGGCTGAGCAGACCATCTCGGAGTAATAGCAGGGAGGGGCTGCAAGACAAATTGTGAATCAGACCCAGAAATTAGTTGCTTATGAATAAACCAGCTTTACCTATCCTCTCCTCCTCCATCAATTCCTCTCTTATGTTCCTTCAGCTCTCTCTTCAACACTCCTCCCTGCTTCCCTCAACACACACGCACACGCACACACACAGGCCCACTGGGTTGCCAAGGAGATGGTAACGTCATTCTCAACTGCTGCCATTTGTATTGAGCGAGTACCAGTGAGAAGGGTAGGGAGAAGAATCATATTAAAAATAAATACGTGGCTAGCAGTGTGCACAGACTGAGAGGGATGGACAGACAGAAGCAGAGAGAACACGGCAGGATGAAAAGAAAAAGTGAGAGACCAGGATATGCTTTTGCTGGTGTTCCAATTTCTTCTACGTTTAGGCTGTCTTAGATTGTGATACAAACAATGTCACCCAGGTCATGGAATATCAAGTAGTAGAAAGTCAAATTAGTCCCGCTGAACTGATAAAGCCTCTGAGATGAGTAGTGAAGCCTCTTCATAAACTAATGGCAACATATATTCATTCAATATTCATGCCCTTTAACTAGGACTGCACAATCAATTGAAATATTATCGAAATAGCAATATGGCTATATAACTGCAATATCCAAATCACAGAAGCTGCAATTTTTTGATAAAGGTAAAATGTATGACAAAACAGCATTATCATGAAGTAGTGTAGTGCTACAGAGATGCCCTGGCCTACAAATCTTGTTCTCCAAATGTAAGAAAACTTGTTTGTTTGGTTCAGACCCCAGCAAATGTCACATTATCATGATTTTAATAGTTTTTTTTTCAGTGAAGATGCAAAAATGATCATTCCCACAGACTGTGAATCATATCACAATCGTTTTTACCATATCGTGCAGCCCTACCTTTAACACATTACATTAAAAACATCTAAACACTACACACTACATTATGATTATCTAAACACATAGGGGATGATACCCTGAATTCAACACAATACACTTACTACATGTTCACATTGAGCAATTCTGATCAGTATATTCTCTATCACCTGAATGGTCACTACAAACAAATTCATATGAATGATTACCCCAGAAAACCCCACAAATGTCTCTGCCTGTTGTGTCCCAGTTCAGTCAGTGTGTCAGTCGGCCTGATGTTGGCATCTCTGCCAAATGTCTGCATCATCACATGTGAGCTGATTCACACAGGGCCCTGGCCCATTCCGTCACAGCAAAAGAGGTTAAACCACATCATGCTGGCCTCATGAAACCACATTTACAGGCTGGTGTAATACAGCAGGATGGGGATGCTTTGATCAGGCATTTAAGAGCAAATACAGATAATCCATAACCACTTTTGTAGTAGCTGTGCAATGTGAATTTGCTCAACCTACCAGCCATGGTGGCAGGTAAATAAAAATAGTGTAACAGAGAGATTTGTGACATTCCACAACGCAGATTGAATCGTGAGTCTGCTTGTTTCACTCTGACAACGAGAAGACACAGAATGTGGTGTTTCATCACAGGGGTTCACATTTAAGGTGTGTTGATTGATTAACGACGTCAACTCATGCATTGAGTAACATGCAAAAAAAATCCACTTTAAAAAGTTGCCGGTAGATGCTGGTAGCCTTTGAGTGGCAGTCTGTAGCTAGCTAATGTTAACTAGTAAAGATGAAAAGGCAGCAATCCTTCCATTCATGATTCACTCTTCTGACAATTTGTGATGCATCTGCAAAGAAACATTACTTTCCCAGTCTGTTAAACTAACAATGCCGGCAGGAAATGAAAGCTTGCTTACCTGTAAGCTCCATTTTCATAGCCTAACCTATCAGATGAGCTTGACCTCTGCCCGCACTGCAACTTTTCCTCAGAATGGATGTTTCAAATGCGGCTTCATTTGCTCAGCACAAGTAAATGAAATCATTCAAAACACAAACTACTTATGTTCATTCGCCCGTACGTTACTGCTTAATGCCACACTAATTACAACTTAAGTTATGACATCTATGGTATCGCTTAATACTACTTAGCTAGATATTTGGCTGACTGCTGCGTAACGTTAATATTCTCAACATGATGGAACTATTCATGAAGTCAGTCTAACATTTGATCGTGTGGTCAGTTATAGCTGACTAATGTATGTAAACTTGCCACTGTAGGACAACAGCAGTTACATAACCTTCGAAATGAGCCACAACCTAACCGTGCGTCATAGGTGGACTCCGATACTTGAAATAAAATAGCCTATTGCTTGCATATTGTAGATCATGTTTTTATATAATACTGTAAAATATAATAGCGTATTTCAATAGACCAATATCCCCTATCAAATAATACTCCCACTACTGAATCATTTTATAATACACCACTACTGACTCCATGTATACTGTAAGAATATGGGGAGCATGTTGATATACTAGGTTTATATTATAAAATCTCTTTTTAAGATTTCAGGGAGACTGTGGGTCATGCAAGCACGCAGAACCGCTAAGCAGCTCAATAGGTAGCACATATTCACAGAACACCTTTTAAGAAAGTGGCTGGTAAAAAAATTGAGTGGCTGGTAGATTTTGGAATCCACCAGCCACAGTGGCAGGTGAACAAAATAGTTTTTTCCCCAACACTGCCCGGCATGCCACCCAGAATAATCACAGAGCTGGTTTAACAATCAAATTATATTACCAACAACCAATTTTACATTTCAGTCAGACACTTGCTTTTAGCTGTAAGACAAAAATACAGGTGCAGGTGTCACTATCAATTTATCTGTCCTTCAAACATTAACTTAGCCCCCACTTTTCTTTTATAATTGAAATATTAAATTCCATTTGCTTAGCTTTGGTTAAAAAAGATGAATCAACTGTTTACTGAGGACATTTATCAGTGTGAAATTAACTTTTGTTAAACTTGTATAAACACAGTGACAACTTCACACATTTAAAAAAAGATGGCTTCCTACAAAATGACAGGGGAAACTGTTTTACAACACCTCATGACTCCCACACAGGTGAGCACATAGATAGGCCATGCAGGCAGACATACACCACCCACAAAAAAATGACCATCACTAATCATCCATCATAACGCAGTGCAGGGCACTCTGACCCACTTCGCACACATTACCGGCCTTGCAGTCTCTTACATGGGCCTCCTGGTGACAGCCAACCAGGTCATACACTGCCCACTGTGTCAGGTTACCACACCAAAGACTGCCAGTGGAAGGGAGCCCTGAGTGAGCCAGTGGGTGAATGAGACAGAGAGAGCTATCTGTCTGGTCAACTCTGTGTGTATGTATGTGTGTTAAGGCACCCAGAATGTATATCACCACTTCAGACAGTAGAGTAGCAGGACTAAATATTTCGTGCAGGTATGAGCTCACTGTCAAATTTAGCTGCTCCAGGTCAAGCTGGGTCAGGGTCTCAGCAATAGTTAGCAGTGGGACAAGCCAAAGAATTGAGAGGAATTCTACTGCATGATAGCTGGTACGAGAGGAAGAGCTTGTCTATATCAAGTCTTTTAACTGATTAACTGATGAACTCATCAGATAACTAATGTCTGGTTAACTAACAGACATCATGCACATGGAGCCAAAACCCACAGTTTGATACCAGCTGTTGCTAAAGAGTGCCAATATATTAATTCGACAAGTTGTGATTTTAAAAAACAGTGTACATTTGGCTACGAGTTAACCTACGCTGCTGAGCTGAAACAAGTTAATCAACTAGTGGATCCAAACAAAAGTAAATGACAACAATCTTAACAATTGATTCATAGTTTTAAGTTATTTCTCAAATAAAAATTCAAAAGATATGTAGGTTCCAGCTTCTTCAGAAGGAGGATTTGCAGCTTTTCTCTAACTCTTCAATATAAAGTGAATACAACATCAGCCATTAGAAAATGACACATGGACTCAGGGAACTTATAATGGGCTTCTGTTCTTATTTTGTAACATTTTAGATTAATCAATAAACTGATTAATCATCATTGAGATTATATCATAATCTCAATGGACGTAATAAAATTAATCAGTGGTTTATCAGTTTTAACAGGCACAAAGTAAGGTAAAACCTTCTTGGGGAAAAACAGAAAAAAAAAAAAAAAAAAAGCCTAAATCAAAATTAAACAGGACTTTCCAAATAATAATTTCTCAAATTCACAACATGTTTTTATCTAATGAAATATTCTGCTTCAATCCATATTTGTTGCAGTTAAGCCTTAACGAGGCGATCAAGCAGCAGTCTAACAGCACCATAACTGAAGAGTTATATTCATTAAAGAAAGCTGATTGAGTAAAAAAAAAAAAAAAGACTAACATTTAATCTGATGAATCACTTCAAGTTGAGGATTTTCAATTTTTTTTAGGGTGATGACATCATAAAATATGATAAATATTCAAAGCTTCATTCAAAATCTCAATAGAAGCTTCAAATGTAAAAAAATTACATTTGGTACAGCACTAAGTAGGCTAATTAGACACAGCATTGTAGGCTAGACAATGTCATACAGCTGTTACGTTTTTGTGTTTGTTTTTTTTACACAAATACCATCCGTATACCCCAGTGAAATGTCAGGAAGGTATGACAGTCAGATACCGCCCAAGCCAAATGTACAGTACAGAGACAGTACAGACTGACAGATGAATCTACAGTGGCAATCGGTTCTGTCCTACCAGAGTGCAAGTGAACAGAGAATGAGCACTGTGTATTCGTACAATTTTGTGTGGGTAATGATTGAGAGCTGCAACTATTATCATTTATTTATTTCATTCATTACATTATTTCAAATTTCATAATGGAGAAGCATGCGTAGCAGACATGCCTCTCCATTTTCTCTGCAGAGGCTGAATGAAAGATGAAGGTGAATGGAAGCGCCGAACGCTGCAAACAGGAGTGAGCAAGCACGTACAAACCCACAGACGGCAGTGGGAGAGAGACACAGAGGCAGTCGACCCAATTCAGCTCCTCTGTATTCAGCCGCGCATCAACGCCCATTTGACGTCAGAGAGAACCCATTTCACATAAGGCAGCAAGGTTATGTCTTCAGAGTGGAGGCTGATGTGTGTGTAGTAATGGCAGAGTTTGTGCAAGCTTAGTGCCTGCACATATTATATATCGGCTGCACTCGCGGTGTATGTGCATACCTGTGTTTGTCTGTGTCAGGGAGGATTCCCCTTTGCGTCGGTTACGCAATCCCACATGGGGGGGGCTGGCAGAGCACTAGGAACTATAGAGGAATGGTCCAGGCACATTCGCACCACAAGTCTGTACTTAGAGTAAAAATATAGATACATGAATCACTGGCCAACATACACACACACACACACACAGACTCATTTCCTGTCATAAACTATGCAAAACCAATAAGGTGGACCGTATGGCTGAGAAACTTAGCTGACGATAGCAACAAATATATGGAGACAAAAAAAACATCCTAACAAGACATAGAACACTAATGAGGGGCGCATGAACAATCAAATGCTATGGAAGACAGGGTTTCTCTTTTTCCATCTACGTCTCTCTTTGTCCTTCTCCCTGCCACCCTCTCTCGTTTCTCTCAGTGCTATGAGGATACCCCTTCCTGTCTTCCACCCCCTCCACATCAAACCCTCCCATCAATATCTCTCTCTCCATCCACCCACTACTAGTGTTAGCTCTCTGTCTCCCTCTCTCTTTTTCTTCCTCTTTTAATGTGTCTTCTTAAATTGTCAGGCCTGCTGCTGACGCCATCCTCCTCCACTCAACCAGCCCACGTAGTCCTGTGGGACGAGCTATGACTCATTCTCTCCCTCGTTCCTTTCCCCCCCCCTCCCTAGTTACCTACCTACCTACCTTTCTGCAGCTCTCTCTAAGTCTCCCTCTCCCTCTCACTAGTTAAAACCTATGTATAGTTCTCTGCTGCATGTGGGGGAACATACAAAAGGTGTATTAAGAGGGAAAAAAATGAGACTGAAGGATAAAAACACAAGGAGAAAGTGGGTGATGGAGAGAAACAAATGCTGACAGTGAATGACAATCTCTCTTCTGCATAATGAACAAATGCCAGTGGATAGAGAGGGGATCCTGCTCTTGCATGCATTACTGATAAAGGCAAGAGTTCTGGTGACATACATAAGAATTATGAAATAATCACATTAATTATTGCAGAAAATAATGAATCAAGAAAAATTGTGAAATAATTAAAATTAGAAAAAACAACTCACTATTAATCATTTCAATATTATTTTACTATTTTACTACTATAAAACTTTTAATGTTTCATGGTCATCAGATCCAGAGATACTTTTTCCATTAACATGTTGAAATGGCATCTTTACTTTGATATGATGCATTTCCTGTTACAACAGGATGTTGGGGCAGGACATACTAGTGCATTCTCAACTGTAAACCCATAGGATATCAGGGACAAAAGGGGCAGTAATATTTTAACAAATATAAGTAAGGTATTAACTGGTTGAAGATTTTAATCACACCTAGGTAAAAAATGCAAGATCATTGTAATAAATCATTGTCTCTTATGCACAAAATCAGTTTAATAAACTAGGATACACAGTGAAAGAGCCAATTTTAAAGGCGTTGAGGAGATCGATCTTCTCATATCAGATCAGTATTTTCCTCTTGTGATGCGACTGGAGGATAAAAAGTCCTCTTACAATAATAATCTGACCAACATCATTCATGTATTTCTAATGTTCTTTCATGCCAACTGCATGAATGAATAAATGAATATCCGGCAAAGCGCCTTATATACAGCATGTGAGCATGCATGTCTGAAAAAAGCTTAAGCTGCATCAATAAATGACAAGACAGCATTACACCACGTGAGAAACTGTGCACAGACAAGTGGAGGCAGAAACAAATCCAACGTGTGAACAACCACAGCAAAAAAACCCGCTTCAGTGGAACAAGTGAAGAGAAAAAATAAAGAAAAATGAGTCACAATCAAGAAAACCCCGTCGGTGATGTTGAAGACAAGGAAATAAATTTGTATGATGCCAGAGCTGAAATAAACACTTTTAGCAAATTAAAGGTTACATTCTGTTGTGTGCAACTCTTTTCGGATGGAAAGAAAATTATGATAATCAAGAAATATCTTTCTGTAGCTGAAGCACTGCACAACATGGTGAAATTTACACAACCACCTGAAACGTCACCATGAAATATAGAGGTTATCAAGGCCATAAAAATCAACACCTTTAGCAATGTTTAATCTATGCATCTAAATAACAAGGAAATCCCTGCTCCTTAATGCAGCTCTATTTTGGTCTCATCAATAGCTAGTGTAATGTCCAATACTAGGAGCATGCTAGCCCGAGAAGGCATCTTCTCATCAGTGAGTCTATCAAGGGGGAGCCTTTAGGGAGCATGTTAATAACACCAGAGCACATTCCACAGTTTCACCTTGCAAAATGAATATTGGCATAGTAGTTTTAATAGCACGTGACCCTTAACATACATATCTTCAATTGAATTTAAACAAAGGTTTATAATTCACCTATAGACGATGAAAGAAAATCACCCAATACAATTCACCACATAAATAAAATTACTCTTTACTACTGTGGTTATGTTCCAAAATGTCAGGGGAAAGTCTGCGACATACATATGAATTTCTTATCTGTGTCTATGAATAAAAAATATAAGATATTAATTAATATTAATCATGATCAAATTTTACACAAGACTGAACTGCTGAGATGGGGAAAAAAATAATGCCCTGTAAACAAGTACATTTCAAGTATCAATCAAATGTCTACCCTACTAAAGGTGCTAGACAGACATAACATTTTAACTTAAAACATAGCTGATACTGAACCATCAGCTACTAATAAAACAAGTCTGCCTATCCAAAAGGTGAGCATCTCTCAGTCTTTAAACCGTCGGCCAGTCAGAAACATGATTCAAAATAATGACATTTCTTAGCTGTCCAATAAAGACATAAATGACTGAATGTGGGATTGTGGGGTTATCTTGTCTTCTCAAGTACAGTGAGGAGATTTGTGACAGATTGTGCCTGCTGATGTAAAATGAATAACTGTACCAAAATGAAATTGGGTGGCACCTCCTGCACTCATTATAAAATGTGTGAAATGTGAAAGGAGGGGGGCTATGGAGAGAGTGTAAGAGAGATAAGAGGGGGAAAAAAAGAGAAGAGTGAAAGATGGAGGCACAAGGGGTGGCTAGTGAGACAGGAAGGGAAGAAAAACTTCTCAATGATGAAACAATCTGTGCTGTAAAGCGATTGGACCAGACTTCCACCAATGGGAGGACCAGCTCCATGGCAACAGGCTCTGTCACCAAGAGAAAAGCAGCCATATCCCTCAACACCCCCATATTTTTCTCTGCCTTTCTCGCTCACGAACCCCCTCCTTTCCCCAATTACAAGGCCCAGTGTATTTATCACTGGGTAAACACAAATAAAACAGCACACAGACACACACACACACACACACACACACACACACACACAGCAGCCTCATGGGTTACTTATAGCCTGGACAACACAGCTCGATCGCACAGACACAACAAACACACATGCAACCAAACAAGGCTTGCAGATGGACACAGAGAATACAAACTTAAATGGGGCTTACATATTGATCAGAATGTAAGTCATTCGCACATATAGTTATTTAAATGTGCATATTGGTGATGACTCCCCTCACACACAGCCTAACTGCAGACAGTTCTGTTGCACTTCGTCCTGATGAGAGCACTAACGATCAGGTCTGGTGGAGCTAAACCAAGCTAAACTTGAACTAAACAGACACACAGACACAAGAACATACCTCCAGAATAAGGAATTAGGCCTCAGCAGACAGAAAGAAACTACCCTACCCTTCCCATTATATATATATATTATGCGCAAGGTGAAGTCAGCGTGCATCAATGAGTACTGACCCAGCTTTACTCGAATCAACTAGCTTTACAGGCTAAAGCTAGCTGACATGGGGCGGTAAACCACAGGACACCATACTTAACGCTTGAGGTTAACCCTAAAACTTTACTGGAAGCATGCATAATACACAATATACAATAATAATGGACTGCTGCCTAACCACTGAAGATGCTTCGCCAGCAGCGCATGCCGAGAGGTGAAGTCTCCCAGAAGCAGTGATACATCCTCAAGTATGCTACAACCTTATTTTGTAGGCCGCAGTATGACAGACAAATACTGTTGGGCTGAGTAGAATAAAAATGAGTTTAACTTTTTAACATGTGAGTATGAATACTTTAGTAAACATTGTTAACATAATGACAATATTCATTTTATCCAAATTGCCTACTAGTTTGCACTTTTTGGTATTTCATTTGAGTGTTGTATGCCATGATGAAAAAAAAAAATATATATATATATTCATTCATATTTATATTAAGTGCCAACGTCCCACCAGGGGACTGATATGGAGTCTACAAGATGAAAGAAATAGACAAACTGTAGAAACCTTGATTGATTTGAATCTGATCCTTATACAGGTAATAGCATATCTGTCTGCTGTGTATGTTCAAGTGTTTGCACTTGTGCATGTCACTTGTGGGTGCGCTTCAAAACTCGACTGGCACAGTACCAGTAAGAGCTAGCTGGGAGTGGTTTCCACTTTCAATTCGGCACACCAAATGCCACATGCTGTTTTTGCAGACTTGAATCAATGGCATGTATTTTACATGCCGTGTGTATGAACAGCATCAGACGAACAACACATATTTCAATGATTCCAAATAAAATTGGTTCTGTGCATTCAGAGCAGAGCATAAGTAGCCAGCTCAGTCAGTGGGCTTTCCTGGAATGCCTCACCCAGTCAGGTAGGTAGGGACTCCAGCCCTGAGGGAGGGACCACCAATGACTGCTGGAGCATAAATCAAGCTTGAGCTATCTCTCTCTCTCTCTCTCTCTCATATTTAATCACCCCGTTAGGCAGCTTCCTCCAGGTCACACATTTGTAAAGCCAATTGGCCCCAGGTATGGTACAGACAATACAACTCTTACTATTTGCTACCAGCTGTTACTGTCTCTCTCTCTGGCTGTCTCTCACCCAATTTCTATTATTTTCTGTCCTATCCTGTTTGAGAGCAGAGTGAAGAAGTAGCAGTTTCCACTCCCCCTCAAAGCATTTCGTAATCACTCCACTCCCAGTCTCCTGTTTGCTCTCCAATCACACAAAGACAAATCCCACTCCTTTACACTCCATTGCTAATTTGGTGAGTCTTCTCTTTCTGTTGCACAATACAACACAAAGAAAATTTTTAAGGCATCACAAATGATGAAGTCAGCAAAAACTGTTTCAATCTGACCAGAAACGTTGCCATTATCCTAAGTTGTATGATATCATGAATAAACAGTGAAAGGAGCAAAAAGAGTCTGGAGGAAGGTAAGTGAAGCAACTGGATTTTCTGGCAAGTGTGAAAACACTGCGTCTGATCCGTTACACACTGCACACAAATTGTTAGAGCAAACTTCAATACCCACAGTGAGGGAGCACATCACTCTGATTGCAAAAACAGAGGTACATTTCCCACAAATAAAGTGAAACAAAACTCACTTTGGCACTTATCTGAATGCAGATGCTTGTGGGACGGATCAGTATCTAGGAGCAAAAAAGAAATCCAATGTGCCAAGCCGCTTCGCGTTCCAGGCAAGATCATGTCACTGCTCCCACACCCTGTTCCTATCTAGTTGCTTGTGTCTTAATCCCTCCTCCACAGTCTTGTAGCACTCATGTAAGGACCAAAAACTTTTGCATTTTGTGGTCAAAATCATCCTTAATCCAAGAAAGGCACTAACAAATGTTTCCTTGAATAGTTTTGGAAGCATTCAACTAATTAGTCTTGTTTAGTTTTGGGTATGTTTATTATTAGGCTACGCTAAATTGTGTGTGGATAATGCTTTTTATTTTGGCTACATTTATACGATGCTGGACAAGCTTTACATGCATGTTAATACCATTTACTGGAATTTTGAATACTTTTTAACATGTTTTGAATGTGTTTTCTGTGTCCTTCAATGTTATATCTGTATGTTGTGCCAAAACTATCAAAGCTGACCAAACTTATCAAGTTGAGAGGAAGTTTTTAACTTAAATGTTAATTAGTACAAGTGGTTATTAATTAATAGTAAAGTACTTCAAGTACTTTAAGTAAGACTTAATTTAAGTCGTTTGTTAAAGCAAAACCAAGAATTTCTTTGAAGAATGGAACAATTAGGTCTTTTCCTCTACAGGAAGTTAATGACCTGTAAAGGTACTCAGAAGGCTGCTTTCTTAAACAATCAACTTTATTAATTAATATTTAAGTTAACTATTCTTTAACATGTTAAATAATTGAACATATACATTGTCAACCAATTCGAGAAATGAACACTGAGAAATTAGATTAATTAATAAATAATAATTTAGATACAAGTCATTAAAAAGGGGACAGCAGGACAAACACTGACAACATCTGCAAAAAACGAATAGAGAATATGAGGAAAGCGTCAGAATACTGTAAACCCATTAGAATTCCTGGTCTGATCGAAAGAGATCAATTCACAAAGTTCTGAAACTTCAAACTCATAAGCATGCTGTTGTAGCAGGAATGTATATTTCAAAGCTGTTAACGAAATGATTAGCCACACTAGGACACTGTTGTGAATTGCCCACTCTTCAATACTGTAGACAGTATATCAATACAGGCTCAATCAATTCCCATGACTGATGCACATGCTGTGACATAGTCAAGTGTGATGGATGACCTATTGGCGGCAACTAAAAGAAAAAAAGAAAAAGAAATTACATGTCGACAGCACTTGAGGAACAGACTGATGGTAGCATCTACATCTTTAGAGGGCTAGATCAGTTAAATGAAAATTTCAACTACCAACACTCTTTGCCATCCCCTCTGACATGATCCAATTATTTTTTCAAAGTACAGTTTCTCTGTTGATGTTGAAATAAATTCCATCAAAACTAGCAATCACTCTTTTTACTCACTAGCTTATCTCTGTCAGAGTCTGAGGTTTACACTGATAACGCTCAGCCAATAAATGGCAAGTTCAAATTTATTTTTATTTTTTTTAGATCTAATATCAAAATTAACTGACTTTTTGTTCAATACTAATGCCAAGCTACTGCCCATTTAAAATGATGTGTAGCTCCCATTAGAATAAAAGATTACACTATGGATCCCTGAGCAGAAATTATACATAGAAATGAAATATAAATAGAAAATAGTTTGAGCAGCGTTAGGTTTTACATTTCTTGATATCGTATTAAATAATCACATTGTTTAAAATGAAAATTTACAGATGTTTACCATATGAGAAGACGATCAACTGTAAAACAAAAAGTGCTTTAAAATTTATCTAAAGCACCAAAGCTTTCATATGCACAATACTTCGACTAAAAAGTGGCCAATTAACTGGTAAAAACTGGTAGCATGTTAAGTACCCTCCTCCATATCTCGGCTCAATACACCTGCTATTAGCAGTGTCTTGCAAGACCGCTGGCTAAAAAACAACGTTGTATTGTAAAAAGTTGCATCTGGCTCAACTTCTGCCACAAAGCAAAGCAATGTCATCCTTTAGCCAGTTTCTATAGTGTTGGACAATGAAATATATTCCAGACAGATTTATAAACCGCTGTACAGTGTTTCGGCAACCGATTAGGCTTCAAACCGATTGATGTTTCACTCAAACTGGACTTCCTGGATCGTATGTCATCTTTTCACTGGTGCCTGTAGCAACAGACTCACACAAACGCAGCCCATTGCGTTATTTTTTAACACAGTGCTATTTTCAGTCTGAACACCCCCAAAGAGACTGAGTGGAACTTCTATCTATATGATGATAGCTCTTAGCTATATCTTGAGTAAATGTTAAATAATGCACTGGCCAACAGCTGGATGTGTCCAGATTGTGACCAATGTCCTCTATGATCTGCACAAACACATCCATTTGCCACAGCCACACTTAATGACAGCTGGCTGGCTGGGCTGCCATGCTGAAACAGTGATGGAGAATCAAGTGCTGCCAGCCAGCCTAACCCGGAAGTCAGGCATCCAGCCAGTTAAACAGCCAGGCTGTCTCTGTTGGGCCAGCAGAAAGTGTGGTCTCTTACAATGTGGCTTGTGCACTCCAGAATAGCCAGCAAGAAGGCAACATGCCAGTCATTCAGACATCCATCCAGCCAACCAACACTCAGCTCAGTCTACCACCAAGCATCCCCCTTCAACTGCTCTTCAGTGTTTCTCCTT
Organism: Siniperca chuatsi; assembly: GCF_020085105.1. Taxonomy (NCBI): domain Eukaryota; kingdom Metazoa; phylum Chordata; class Actinopteri; order Centrarchiformes; family Sinipercidae; genus Siniperca; species Siniperca chuatsi. Next base: position 12,644,376 of record NC_058043.1, read on the forward strand.
CGTTCCCAGGCACCTAGCCAGATGAATATAGTCCCTTCAAATACTATAGGCCCACAAGGGTCAGGGTCTGCAAATGAAACACACAGCCCAAACAAGATCTTTCTATCACACAGTAGCTAAGATCTTTTGTACCCATCAACTTAGAGGGCATTAAAAGCAGAAACAGCAGCAACCATAACAGTAAGTCAGCACAGACAGATAAAACATGGCCTCTGTGCCTTTTGCATTACCATTACACCAGGCATCGGGCAACTGCAATGTTCCAACCATGACGACACTGTGCTAAAATAGAAAAATAGGGGGATGATGACAGGCTTGCTGTTGGCTGTAGGAGTTGTGGACACAAAATGATATGCATACTGTGTAGACCGTTTGATAGACGTGTAAGCTCAACTAAGTAGGGCTAAGACTATATTTGAATACAGCTGTGCAGATCCCTATCTAGTCGCCAACCTCCTACTTGACATGCTTAGAACAAAATTTCAACAGCCTACAACACACTCGCACAAGTCCTCATATAATAAAGGAGTCTTTCCTATGATCTTTCCTATGACTATGATCATTCAGCTTCAGCAAATGAAAATTAAGAAAGTCTTGACTCTTTGTATTTGAAATTTGTTGCCATTGTTAAATTCATTGGATTCTTTGTTCTCTACTCACTCATTTCATGTGTGAGAGAGTGAGAGTGTATGGCACTGGCAACACTGCAGCCCCAGCACAGATTAGGAGGTAGTGTTAATTAGAGAAACTGCACACGGCAGCGAGTCGCTAGATCACCTAGCTGACCTGACAACAGTGTCTGGTAAGCGTCTCGCTGCGCTATGCCATCTGTTTACCTGTAAAAGCCAACCACTCCCAATACCTCAGCTTGCTTAAGTATAGCAATTTATCTTTCCCCACCTTCTTCACGTTTTTCTTGCCTCTCTTGTTTTGGTTAAGTATAGCATGTTCTCCATCCTCCTCTCCACTCTCAACTGCTGAAAAGGCGATCTACTGGCTTTAGAGGCCTCTTACTGACACCTTTTGCTTTCTCTCAGTTGCTCCCTCTATCATAGACATGGATCCCTGTTAGCTACTATTAGCTTGCTACCTATATGTAACATCTATTTATATTGCTAGTCTTCCAATTGTGAGGAAAGTAAACTGATAGGATTGCATTAACAAAATAAAGGCACTGGGATATGCAGACACATTCAAAACATACACAAAAATGCATTAACACCATAAAAACTTGACAGTGGAAGCTGGGGAAGCAAAAAGTTCAAACAAAGAGAAATATGGAGGGAAGAGCCTATGAGAAGGGACAAGGGCATGGGCCCTCTCTGAAATAGAGTATGGAGGTTTTCAAGCATTTCTTCTTCTGTGTTTGTTAATCTAAACAAAAAAGTGTGAGGACATTTAAAAAAAAAAAAGAAGCTCCAGATGAGAAAGTGTGAACCTTCTGACCATTACAACAACAGATACTCCAGGGGTTGCTATTGCTCCAAAGTCACAAACAAACAACAAAAGTAATGGCCATACGCACAGACAAGGATCCACGCACACTATTTCTTAAAGCAAGGGGATGGGCTACATTATGTCAGCCAGGGCTAAACAGCTAGCTTTAGCCACTTCAGCTATCCATGTATTTTCTTGCTCAAGAAAGGGGCTAACATGATGGGCAGACATCAGAAAGAAAATAGCATTAGCTCGGGCAACCTGACACCAAATGTGCAGCTTTTATCAAAACTTTTTTTACCTGTCTTTTGCATTTCTAATTGACAAGAGGGTAGAATTGTGGAATCATGTAATTTTATGAGCCAGCATCAAGCTAGTTAAATTAGGGTGCATCGCTTTGGACACTGATACATCTTGATTTATTATAATGTTGAAAGACATGCACGCACGTACAGAGGCAGTCATTATATAAACAGTCCACATCCAGCACAAGACAGATCTGGGTAGAGTGAACAAAAAAAGAATAAAAGGAAGAGGCAATGAGGAGGATTGAGAGTCTGTTTTTGCAAGGCTATAACCATCAGAACAGGAAAAGAGAGGGAAAAGCCAGGTCTTCTAAACCTGAAAACAGTGCTGAGGCCATGAGAACGGCTTGCTATTTATAGCGACAGATTTTTTATTCAAGAGGGCTGCTGTTGTGCTTTCTCTCACGCTTGTGCTGCCTCTCTCTCACCTCCCCTCTATTCTTTCCCTATTCCCGCACATTGTGTTCCACGAATAAAAGGAGGAAATATGCAGGTGTAAAGGTATGTCTTCAGAGATCTAATTTCCGATGCATTCACAGTCATAATCATAACCCATTTCTGCACCTTCATGCCAAGAGGATCACTGAAGATAAACTTCAGGATCTCTTAATACAGGACTTCCCACATGTAGCCTTATGTAAGCCCATAGGTTGTCCTTTTCCCCTGCACCCCTCCCTCCCTCCTCAGTATGACAGTGTTGCAGAGTGACGCCTACTTCTCAGTGACTCTCCACCCCCACCAAGCCACCTCCACCCTCCTCCCTTCCACACAGGGACACAGTGGAAGGGAATTCCTCATTACCTAAGCATTTGCCTCACTTAACACGTTTTATGTGTGTCTGTACAAACATACACGAACATAACCTGACCACTAGGCGCACACACACAAACACCATTGAAGTCACCACAAATTAGACAGCATCTTTCAGCCTGCAATGTGTAAAAGCCATCTAGGTAAAACCAATCAGGGTTCTCCTTCCAGCTTAAGCACACTGATAAAATGAGTGACACTTATATAAAAACTGTATGCATAGTATATGAAACTATCTACCAGCAAGACCCATCATACGATTTTTGCTGTTTTACTAAGGCATAATTAAATAAATTTACAAAGAGCAACAATGTAAAGAGCCAAGAGGCAATTATAGCAGTGGCATTAGCTGCATGTTAAACCAAATCTAAAGAGTTGTAAAAGGACACGAACAACCAACGTCTCACCTACACCCCTACAAATTATTAACACCCACTAACAAAGACACACAGACACATATACACACACAGCACATGCTTACTGTATTTAGAGTTCAGCTCTGTGGTTCTCCGGCCAAGTGGGATCAGGTGTCTCACAGATAAAAGCACATTATCGCAGGAGAAGCAGCAGCAGCAGAAGCAGCTTGGAAAGACAACGCTGACATTATTTTTATCTTGCAAAGTAGTACAGATGAATGAATTCCATTTCCTGAAGCATGTAAATAGCCGGGTTTCAGGGGTGTTTACCTCGGTCGCTCTCCAGCTCATTCTACTTTCTTCATCTTCACACTTGCTCTGTTCCCTTCCTGTCTGTAGGTACCAACAGCTCTGTTTTGTTAATGGGTTTCAGAAAAATGGACAGAAAACTCTGACTGCCCCCTCTCTTTTTCTGAATGAAGCACAAGCACTACAGGGAAACAGAAAGCCTTGCTTGCTGGCTGGCTCCCTCTCTCCCTACTGCTCTTATGCTATCATGCGCACAGTTTTCACCGCTCCCTTCTCCTCCAACCCTCCCTCTCTCTCTCTCTTACATATCTTGTTTGCGCTCTGCTTCTGTCATAATTGAAATGACAGCCAACTCAGGGCTTGCAAAAAGCCCAGCTGTTTAAAGGGCTGCTCGGATCAGCCAGTATGTCATTTGATACAATAGGAGGATGCTTATATGAGAAGTTACAGTAAATAGATTTATTCTTTCACAACTACTATTTAAGGTTTGGTACTTTTTTTGCAAAAAAAGGACATAAGCCTACATCTGCAAGCAGGCAGAGGACACAGTCCAGGGACACTCTCACCATTCATCACTCTCCATTTCATGGGAATATATGAAGTCGTTATCTGTAGCCTGTGTCTGGATGAGCTTAAAGTACTGACAGCTGCTGGTAAAACAGAGCACTGCTGCTTCGGTCAAAAATAAATAATAAAAACAGGGGGGTTTGAAGGAAAGATAGAGGAGGAAAATAATGAAACCACCTCATTAGCTAGGAAAACCCTTAATCCCACAAGATGACATATTTGCATCTTCTCCCTGCAGCCCCCTCACTGCAAATGGCAGCTGAAAGACGCAGTGGAAAAGAGGCAGTCAAAAGTTCAGCATCAAAGGAAACGTCAGCAGGGAACTCTGAGTAAGTTAGCATAAGTCCAGGGATGTCAGTCTTATAGATTCTTGAATTGACAGCACATAACTAGGCTTTATCGGGGACTTAGTGGCAAAATTCAATCAGAATAATGTGTGGCCAAGTTAGGGGGAGTTCCAGCTTTGAATTACATTCAAGTAGCAGTAACCAAGCGAGTTTTAGATAGTTCAATCAGTAGTTGTGAATATTTTGACTGTAACTATAACCAGGATGACTTATGTGTCAACACTCCACAGTATAATGATGAAGAAAATCTTTGGTGTGCAAGGTAACCAGACCAACGGTTATACTTAGTGATGAACTGGTGTAAGTCTATGTGCTAAGTCCAAAACACACGGGAAGATTACAACCTGCATCAAAATTGCTGGGCCTGTTACTTTCTAGGTGTTCCTCAGCACAGGTGGAAATGCGGCAACCAAACACAGCACTGTCCCTGTCCCATTTTCCAGCACTGACGCTGGTCGATGCTTCAGAAATGCATTATTTTTCCACACTCAAGGCCACTGTACATCACTTTTTCTTTTGTCAGGTGATAGCATATCCTCTGTGGTCTTGTAGCAGTCACAGTGGACAAGGAGAAACCTACTGCTGATGTATAAAAGTTTCCAGACATACACATATGTGACCCAGTCCCACTATTAGAATTAAAAAGACATTTCCTGGCAAATCTTAGAACCTGAGAAATTAAGGGAAGTGGAATACAAAAGACAGGAAGCAATCATATTTCCGTTTGTATTTTTTCTATTATTGCAGTTTTACACAAGAAATGTTCTTAAAATAGCACTATACTATGTGAAATATGTCCTAGTAATACAGTTACAAGTACAGTAATAGCTGCCATGCAGTTGCCATACCAGTGCTTTACCCCTTCAGAAGCATTTATATTGAAATTTTAAGAAAAGCGAATATACCGTGATATATGTACCAGTGCCACCAATGTAAAAAGTTAGTCTGAAGCCCTGATTAAAGAGCCACCGTGAGCTGACTAGATTGTGAGATACACTCAACAGGTGCTTGCTGCAGTTTAGGCGAACATCAAAACTCACAAGGTAAGTGACACCTTTTACAGTTTTTGCCGTATGGAAAACCACTTGTGCTGTGAACCTTTTAATCACACCTTAGTCCGCTATACATGTGTTGAAATGTGCATAACCAGTGAGGTAGAAGGTAGCACAGTAGGTCTAAACTTTAGCTTAGCAATTTGGGAATTTTAGGAATTACCAAGGTGCCCGGAAAGGCACGTTTCTAAGCAGTGTCCCTGTTCTTACAATTTAGGAAGTGGTTCTCGACATCCAACCCTAGTTGTGGGACATATCAGGTCTGTTATTGCTGGATTTTTTTTAGATTTCCCCTTCCCATGACTTATTAATTCCTCACTTTTACCTTATCATATTCATTGTTTTAAATCCATGTATGTGACAGCACATCTGTGGTATGACTGCCTATAAGTCTGTTTAAAAAAAGTAAAGACTTGTGCACCAGAAAATACTTTCAGCTCTTGCACTGAAGTCCCACTAAAATCTTGTTTACTCAAAACATTGTTTTCGGGTACTGGGGCCTAGATAGTTGAGCACATCAATCTTCCAATCTTTATTTCCAATGGCACTACAATGCTCTAAAGCACTACAACTTAAGGCAGAAAACAGGCCTACATCCCTGTAAAATGACCTTGGGTGTTGTGAGCTTGTCCACATTGTTAGTCTGCCATTTAAATTGTATGGAGCAAATCTTAGATTTGATTCTGGACGATAACCAAGGCAATGTTCAGCTTTGGGGATAGAGTTGTTCATGTTTACATGTCTGTTTTGAATATAAAGTATATTTCACTACTGAAATACAATTGTAAACATTTAGCATAGGGGAAGCATTGTGTCTCAGTGGTTAGCATGGTCACCTCACAGAAAGAGGGTCTTTGGTTCAAATCCACAGTCAAAGATTTGTGGATACTGCACAACATAAGCAGGTAAAGAAAACGGATGGATGGGTGGAAGTTTAGCACACAACTGGCCTTGTATCCTTATTTAGCCAAGTTAAGACGAGTAACCGACTAATGACTCTGCAATCCTAGCATGGCCCTGGAAAAAAGTTTGTCTCAGGTTGACCACATGACTGGGATAAAGGGGATGGCATGCACTAATGCCTCAAACCAAGTCCAGCAGCTTCTTCTGCATTTGGGCAGCCAGGTAGCCTCTTTCACGGGACAGTAAGAGAAGACAGCGAAGGGCTTAGAAACAGCAAGAAGAAAGGGGAGGAGGTGAGCAGGGATCAGTAGCCAAAGATACCACAGATAAATCGCTTGTGAACACAATCGCCTAACAAGGTGCTACAATCTCTAAATGAGCATATAAGTCAGATAAAACTATTAGGAAACACTAGGAAAATGGTTATTATTTGCACTGCAAACTTACAAACCAGGCCGGGCTTTATTAAATACAACTGTGTTTGGACATAACCAGTTTCCTTTGGACTTATGATTTAGAATGAGTTGAATGAGGCCTATTTTGGCCCAAATATTTGAATAAATAAAGCTACACTTGTATTAAGTCAATGGATACTCATTTTAAAAGTATTTTTTTCCAAGCAGATTTACTGACAAAAAAAGACACTTTCTCAACCCCTGCTTGGATCCTATGATCCAATGGTAAATTTCAACATGTGATGAATTTTCTGTTATCTTTCCCTTTGAACTATCATGCGAAAACCCTCCAGCTTTGCAGCAATTACAGTGAAGTCAGTCAGGCAGCTATACCCAATCTGAGGCCAGACTTATGGCCATGCAACCAGTCGCCTCCCTTCTGCTCTGATCAATAATTTACTTCAAAGCAAGCAATGAAGGAAAGATATGGAAACAAGAGGATTGGGAAACCGTGAGAGAGGGCGACATCAAGAGAAAAGAAGCTCAGAAAACAAAGAACAGGAAAAGAAGAGGGAACAAATAAAGATGGAGATACAGAGAAACAGAAGCAGGAGTGGTTAAGAGAAGAGAGAGATAGGAGGAGCAGCAACAGCACCAGGCTTGGTGCTCTGGCAGAGATATAAATAGCTCTTCAAATCTCTCTAGAAAAAGCTACTCTTCTGCTTATGCTGCTGCAAACAGAGATTCAGAGTCAGAAGAAGATGTGGATACCTAGCTGACAAATAAATACAGAGATCATGTCTCATTGGATAATAGATGCCTATTTCAATTACATCAGCCCGTAAAGTACAGTATTAAAACCATTTTTACATCGACAATCTTGGCTTGTATAAATATTTGATCGTAGGAAGTGAATACAGTAAAAGCAAGTAGGTTATCTCCAACACATAAAATCACGTTATACTGGTGTATGAATAAAGAATTGTTTATAGTCACACATCTTGCAAACCAAACAAATGCATAAGCACATAAATCTTTCTCAATTCTTACACTTGTCTAATTGTAATAAATTAACCTATCAATTTATTGATGCTTCAGAATTTGATAAATATTGCAACAAAAATATTTGCAAGTTGCAGTGTTTAAGGGGTGAAACACGCTGACAGGGAGGCAGGACACTCCATTTTTCTTATTACTGGCCTTAGCAACAGCAGACTTTTGATTCAATGACTCACCTGCATCAGACATTACTATGGACAAACCTTTTCTCAACACTGCTGCCCTTACACCAGCAACTAGATTCAGTATTATTTAGGAAAGGTATGTACCCAATGTAAAAATGCAGAGAAAAGAGCTGTAATGGGGTCACATCGGGTACAAAAAGAATTACTGAGTATACCAATGCTTTTAAACCAGCAATACTGAAATAGCTCAGGAAGGGTAGTTCCTTAACCTGTTCTTAATCTCACTCAGAACAGTCTACAAAAGAACAGACAAATTGTAATATTTACAAGACAATCTCAACATCAGATGTGACTATATTGGCAGTCCTTGCCAATTCTCGTCATCACATGACTGGCCAAAGCCAACTGATATGAATATTTATGTTTTCAAACACACATGCTGTTTTCCCAGAGCAGATGTTTGAATCACAGCTCGGACAGTCTGTGCTGTGATCCCACCTAGTTTGACACAACAGTCTTGCTATCTATTTTCAGCTTGAGTGTCAAAATGTAGAGCTAAAGCCAAGACACAGAGACCGATGACCATTTGTCAAGTATTTCTCGCCAAACCCTGTTTCATCTCAATACATCAAAAGAAAATAATTATGCCTCACTGAGCCAAGGCCTAAGATGATAGATATTACTATTGGAGGGTGGAAAAGAAAACTTAGGAACGCATTAAACACAACATAAACTTCAATGCCACAGTGCAAGAAACACAGCCCAGCAGTGTAGTCTAATTGTTTTTGGACTGATTTTTAAATCAGCTCACTTCGATTCAGCCTCATAACCCACTAACATTCAATCATTAATACAAACTATGGGTATGTAACTTCCGGTTAATATGTTATTACACCACCTTGTTTGCTGTCGTTTCTGACCATCAGTGGACACACACACTGCATTAATAAAAACTTGTTGTCACCAGGTAAGGTTGGCTTTAAGCATGATTGCAATGAACAGTTACAAACAATTTCCAATCACTTCATTCAAATTCAACCAAAGAATGAATCACTTCATTCCCAGTCACTGAAGTCACGCATTCATTCATCGGGTTTCAGTAACGTCTCTCAACTAAGATTAGAAGGATAAAATGTTAACATGGCCATCTCGTGTCAGGCATGGAGAACGCGTATTTTAAAGATGGTGCTAAACGTTGCGTTTCATATCTGACTAAAGATCATGGATCATCGATTTTAAGTTCTCTCAAGTCATCTTAAAGGTTCAGCTCACCGTTTTGCTGGCCGTATGTCGCCAGTCCGTGTGGAGAATCCTTCAAGTAGTGTCTGTGGAGAACAGATGGCAGTATGGTTCGAACCGTGGCTGTGCAGTTGACTGAAAATATTAGCTTGCCCACACGCTAACAATAGCTAGCTCACGGTATTAGCTTGCTTCCTCCGGAGAGTATAATTAGCCACCTACAGCACCTAGCCACCTAGCTAATGTTAGCCCGCTAGCTAGCCTTTTCTTTTCAGTGTAACGTTACGTTAGCAACCCAACGTTCACAAAACCTAAAGTTTATATTACAACTGGTTAGCCAACAAAGTAGCATATGTTTTCAGTAAGGCGAGCTTTGTTATAGACATGCACCAGCACTGTCAGGTCTCAAAATAGAAGGTGCTAGCTGGTTAGCGAGCTTTCCGAATGACTTACCAATGCTAATATAATGGTGCTGCTAGCTTGAGTTGGTTCACTGCGACCCCGACTGTCAAAATAGCGCCGCGTGAGGAGAGCGGCATGAACGTTAACGATAGTTAGCAAGCGCTGAGGAGGAAGGCAGTCAAATCTATTACAGGAGTACAGCTAAATAACAACAAAACGCCAAAGAATAAAAGGACACAAATTAAAGAAAAAAGAAACAAAACGCTATTCCCCCTTCTCGGCTCCGGCTTGTGTGTGTGTGAGTGTCAGCGTCACGTTTTTTTTTTCTCTCACCGACAGTTTACGTCAGCGGCGTTCTTCACAGGCGCAGGAAGACGTTCAGGATACAGTAAACTTGTTTATGCATCATCAAACGTTACTGGCCACAAAATGTACAACTTTTGTCTATGAATATATGTCATTAAGGTGCCATTCCTGTCTCCGGTTTTGACAATATTCATCTTTGGTTGGAAAGCAATGAAGGTTTATTGGCATTATGACCTGTTAAACCACTGCAGTATTTTATGAAGGCACATTTTCCTACAGAATATCTCCCACATACCTGGTGTAATCCATCTAATACATGTAGAATATCAAAATATACATACTTTATATTAACATTACCAGTCTAACATTGAATGATTATGAGTTTTAATCTTATTTTTCAACCTTCCTTAGGAAATAATGCATGTTCATGATTCGGTTAACAACATTCTTTACTTTTAATTTGTACACTTGTATTTTACACAGTATTTAAAGGCACCACTACATAAGTAAAGTTTGTTGTAGTTCCTAAAATTCCCCACATGTAGGCAGGCAAGTACTTCTTTACCATAGTAAGGCCTTGTCGCTCAACCTCATATTCAACCCTAAGGCAAAAAAACACAAACAAAAACAACATACATATTCACTATGAGTACCATTGTTATAACTTGTATATCTCAATGATACACTTTACAGTTCTGGACAAGTTTTGAGAAAACTTGACTGTCAATACAGCTTATAGCCTATTAGCTATATCTGTCCATGTGGAAGTTATTTTGAAAGTCATTCCTTTTCCGGGGGTGCATATCTGTACGGCTCCTTACCCAAGTTTGAGTTGGTTGAGTTTGAGTTTGAGTTTGAAATGGTAGGCTATATCTTATTAGCAACATGTTACTACATTCAGTAGGTTAACTATAGTGTGCAGGTCCACACTACAGAAGTAATTTGTTAAAGTAGCATTCTTGACATTGCTTAAAAACTAATGGCTACAGAACCCATTATGTATATTAAGGTATAAATTAGGACATTGTATGTCAGCATGTGTGCTGTCATATATCTAGGGCAACCATGCCATTTCAGCAGATTCACAGTGCAAAAAGCCTACGTTAAAGCTCAAAAGCTGTGCAATTTTGATGAACTGGTCTATTTCGGATTTGATTTTATGCATAAAATACCCTGAGAACCCAAACAGACAAGACATGTACGGGCAATTACATGACAGAGAGTCGTTCTTCTTCCTTTCTCTCTCTCTTTCTCTCTCACTCACTCACACACACACACACACACACACACACACACACACACACGTGGCATAATTTTACAGTATGATATTATGCCACCTTGTAGAGAACATGACAGAGCGTGTTTCAGATACGGTGCTGTAGTCCACGCCTCATAGCCTCGAGCACTCTTGCAAATGTTGAACTACAATTCAGTTGTGTGGTGGCTATTCTGAAACTGGGTTAAAGGGCACTGCATTTCAACTTTGATCGGAAAGAATTATGGCAGGTTGCGTATCCTGCTCAGTTGCCCTGGTGAGGACAACGCGGCACAGAAACTACCTGTTGTGATAAACGTAGGTGACGACCTCATTATATCCGGTTCATTCTAAAGTATAACCAATCACTTTTAAACCGACGTCTTTGTTAATGCAAAGCAGAGAGTGGAGTCTTATACCAGGTGTGTCATTGACGGAATTTTATTGATTCCTGTACTACTAATCGTCCCTTCTCCGTGTTGGTGACTGTCAGTAGCCTAGTGAGGGCGCGTGTTTTGCGTGTGTTGTGCGAGTGCGTGTGTTGTGTGAGAGAGCAGGACACACGGATGCTTTGCCAGTAATTTCCTCGGTGCCCCGATGCGCTCATTGGTGCGTCCCTCCAACGTGTCACCAGTTTTGGTGGATTACCCCAGATATCTTTACCATCAGGAGGGTGAAACACCACTCATTTCTCTCAACTCCTGTCTTCACGGTGTCCAGCTGCCAACGAGGACCTCTGACATTTGGGGAACTTGTGACTTCCAAAGAACAACTCAGGAAAAAGGATTTGAAGACTTTTATTTGTTCTTTTACGCACGCCGAGCACAAAAATGCATTTATTTATTTCAGAGTCAAGCATGATGCCGTCTTTTTCATTCCCAGCGTTTCTGCTTTTGGCACCCTTGTTGTTGAAGGGTCTCTGTGTCAGTGGCTCCCCGGGCTGCGCGTCCTGTGGCTTGCCGGCCATGGAGAAAGACGCAGAGCAAAGGCTGATGATAGAAATCGCCAAGCAGCAACTTCTGGACAAGCTGCACCTGAAAGAGAGACCAAACATCACTCAGACGGTGCCCCGGGTGGCGCTCCTCACAGCGCTGCGCAAACTGCATTCGGGGCGCGTCAGACAGGATGGTACTCTTGAACTAGAAAACAACATACCTACCAAAGATCAAGGCTATGAAATAGTGAGCTTTGCAGATATAAGTAAGTTTGGTATTCACCTTTTACACGGTTTTTCCCCCCTGTGTGGCACTAAAACACCATATGAGCGCATTTATGTGAGCTTTAGGCGTGTCAGTGCGTAAAATGCACACAAACTAGGGTTCCTTGTTAACTACTTTAGGTTGTTGTACTGTTCCATAAAATGTGGTAAAAGTTTAGGATTGTTGTATCTGTCAACAATTTTTTGATTTAATCATAAAATGTCTATAGGGCTTGTTGCAAGCTTACATTAAGGGTCATCCATAACAAAGGTAAAATGCTTAAAATAGGTGGAAGTAGACTGACATGTCCTTTATTTTTACAAGAATCTGTAGCTTTACTTTTCAAGCATGGTTTAAAATGACTCCCCCTTTGCTTATGTAACACAATCTCTAAAATTACCAAAGTATTAACAGTCTGTGTTGTTCTTCTATAGATGAGACAGAGAATGGTGATAAGGCCAACCTCAGTCTTACCTTCCAGTTTCTGCAAGAACGTGGCCAGAGTATCCAGGTCCTCCAGTCTTCTCTGTGGGTCTATGCTCGCTCCTCTGAGGACCCTCACAGAGACTCCCGCCTCTCTGCCCGGGTTTTCCTCTCTGCAGATGATCGGGTGTCAGGCACAAACCGCACCCTGGTGATAGAAAAGATGCTGGAGGTCCAGGAGAGTAACTGGCACACTTTCCCCATCACCCGCACCATGCAGGCCTTCCTGGATGGTGGCCAGCACCGGCTGCGGCTGGAGGTCAGCTGCTATGAGGATGGGAAGAACCTTTGCTCCCTGGGTGGCTCTGCTAGCTCCCCCAACCAGCCCTTCCTGGTGGCCCAGGTACGTCTCCGTGATGACAACTCCAAACACTTAGTCAGGAAGCGCTCGTTACGTTGTGGTGATGATGTAACCGTGTGCTGCAAGAGAGACTTCTACATCAAGTTCAAGGATATCCAGTGGCATGACTGGATCATTGCACCTGAAGGCTACCATATGAACTACTGCATGGGTCAGTGCCCCCAACATCTGTCTGGCTCCCCAGGCATAGCATCCTCATTCCATGCCACTGTCTTCAGCCAGCTGAAAGTCAACGGCATTAACACGGCTGCAGCTTCATGTTGTGTTCCCACTGAGCGTCGGCCACTCTCTATGGTGTACTTCAACTCTCAGCACAGCATTGTCAAAACGGATGTCCCTGATATGATAGTAGAGTCCTGCGGATGTACATAAAGGACAGACTATGAAAGACATGGTATAGTTAACACAGATTTGTTTTAACACAGGAAACTTAAAAGAATTATGTGTGTATTGTAGACAGACAGAAAGATGCAAACACATGAACACAGGAGATGACAATGGAAGTATTTCTCTGTGTTTAGATTACATTAGGGAAATAGCACAAAGAAAAAGAGAATATTATAGGATAAGCTAGTACTGCAGCACTCACGCATATTCTAACAAGAATATATAAAAAATTCAAGATTTAAATCGCTAGATTTTTTTGTATTATATAATATGAAATCATACTGTTTATCACTCATCATTTAATTCTAAAGTATTGTAATATGCAGTATGTAAAGAGCTAGTTGGAGAGAAAATGTTGAGGGCCTAGAACCAGTTGAAATAAGATTATACACTGAGTCTGAATGCAGACACATTTTTTCATCCATATGTCAAGAAGCATACATTAAAGAGAGGATAGAAACTGAGCAACCTTAATATATGGCAGACTCAGCACAGATAAGAAAGGTGTGCTATTAATGTAAAACATTTATAGTGGTGACAAGTAGATCAGGCCAGGGCTGATTGAAGTTTCGCTTAAAGACATTTTTTATGGAGGTCATAACAAACGCAAAGAGATTAATCTGAAGCCTTCACAGTAGTGTACATTTTAGAGCTGCGATCTTTTTTCATTTTCATCATGTAGGTTATTTATTTTGTATTGCACAATTTCTGCTGGGATTCAGTTCAAAGTAAAATGTTTTATGGATCTCAGGAAATTGGGAGCAGAACTGTCAGCATTTCTAGCTCTTTCAAAACATGTTTCATGTAATAGTCACAGTGTCCACGTACAATATATATACTCTAAATACTTTTATACTATTTTACTTTTAATACTATTTTACAGAACTGTTATATTTCCATGGCTTATCTGCACCTTTTCTTAGCCTAACTAAATGTTGCCATTTTAATGTGAGGCAATGAAAGAGATCCTTGATTTAAAGTGCCTTCTTCATTAACTCGTGATGACAAAGTGCAACTGAGTATCAAGTCATCTTGGTCTAAATACCAAAGAAAATCTATTGAGTATATCACTTCTATTTTTATTCCATTACTGACTAATGGAGTCTTTTTATGTGACATAATGTTTATATGGACACTTATTTGTATTCTGATAATATGACATTCTGTCTACGTCCAGCAAACATTTTTTATTTTATTGTAAAGTTTTGGTAAAAAGCAGTTTTTATTACAGTGCAAGAACACACTGAGCTGAAACAGTTTGAACAGGTACAATCCGCCCTGAGTCTGAGTACAGCCGATGCTGCATGCAGGTTGAAATATGTTTGATCAGCATCTCCACTGTATTATTTACACAAGTCGGCTAATCAGTTGGGTAACTATGGCTCTGACAGTGTATGAACACAAGGTCATTCCTCAGCAGCGTCAGCAAACATTTAGCTATTGCTTCAGTGTCAGGTAATGTGAAGGTCTGTGAGGAAGGTGGGTCAATGAGCATGTGCCATTGCACGTTGGCATTTATATCTCTCAAAGTCTAAAGTTTTCTGGTGGTGATGTAAAATTAGAAGCTATCCAGCAAAAGGCAATCTGATAATCATTTCTGGGGATTTGAAAACATCTTCCTCGTACCCCAATTGCACAATATATAGTTCTATAATTTATAATTCTAACTTTGTTTTGAGTATTTACAGTACTACGTCCATACTGGGAAAATGACAGAGTGAAGTATTTTACTTTACCCACAGATGGGGGAAAAATGCAAACAATGGTGCAACAGCTTGCAAAATAAAGAAGCATAGAAATAAATTATTGGGAAAATGCATTAATCCTGCCTTCTGTCATTTCATGTTAGAAAGAATAATATAGTACAGTAATTTCTTGTATACCAACTAAAAAGTTGGGGTGTTTTGCCCAAATATTATAACAAGATTTTTTGTAAAATTGTTGTCCAAATAGCCCTGTTTTACCTCTTTCTATTGCCTTTAAAAGCTGCACTTGTATTATTTCTTCAGAGTTCAATCCTGTATAAAACAATTTTAACGCTAGAGTTTATTGTTTATTATTTTATCTTGTAAGCACCCCATCCCAGGACTCAATGTGACATTGAGTGCCATCATAACATAACTTACTAAGCACTTTATCACCCTACTGTATTTTTAGAGAAAATTTAGCTTGAAGGGTCTACTACTTATAACTCAGGTTGGCACAACCTAGAAAATGTAAATAGGCCTTCAGATTGCATGTGTTTGCAGAGCACACAGATGATACAGGAATTTCTGTATACTGTAACTGGTGGAAAGGATTTGAATTTTGTGTCAATTTAAAGTTATAATTATTGTTTTTATTTTTATATCATGCTATATTTAATAATTATTTGTAATAGCAACAGAATGTAAAATGTTTGTCATAATGTGCTGAAATGATGTGATTGCAGTTTAAATATATTTTTAATAAATAAATAAATACTTTAAATCAACCTCATTTCCATTATGTTTTTTAATCATTGTATCTCTCCTCTTTAGCCACAATGACAACACACTGTGCTTTAGAACAGACAGAGTATAATGATAATTTAAAAAATGTATACAACTTGAACTGACCACAGCAGAAAAAAACAGTAAACACAAATAGGTCTTAACAGTTGAGGCTATAAGATGTATTGGCTGGCACTAGTTTTCAGTCTAACAGTGGGAATATGTTTTGAACAAATGTTAGAAATTCCCCCTCAGTGCAACAATGCATTGCAGTATGAATATACATTTTACTACCAAGTGCATAAAGGATAAAACACTAGTAAAAGTCAGTGGTATTCAAATACTTTATTATAAGTCATTATAAGTAAAATCATTCTTTGCATGTGAAAACACAGTCATCAAATTCCCAATTTTAGTCAGCATGAGAAATAAATTACTGGCCATGTAATCACACTGCCACTGTCTGTAAGGCAAAGGGCATGTTTGCTCATACAAATAGTGGAAGTGGCTTTATGGACAGTCTGTGTTTGGTGTGTAAACAGTTGTCACATTCCCATGTTGGCATGTTCTCACTTTCAAATCATGCATTTGCATCTGGGACTGATCACAATCTAAAGCTGAGGTAATAGCATACAAGTAAATAGTCAATTTTTACAAAGAAACAATAAAGCTTCTATTTTATGCAAGCTTCTGAATTGTAAAAAGGCACAAAACACGAGAGAATATGTGTCCTGCTATTTTTCTATATCAATACAGTAGCACACAACCACACATCATTATATGGTGAACCATGAATGTACACTGACCTGTAAGGATTTCTATGTGTAAGATCAATAATATATACAAACTCGAGCATATACATAAACCACGATTACATGTTTTAAAACCATCTCACAGTGAATCAACTACCAAGGTCCCTGAGCAGGCCAAAACATAAAACACAGTAGGCCAAAACATAATGTCCTTTCCTGCCAACTCCCTTTCTGCAGCCAACAGCGGTGCTGATGTTGCACCATCCAAAATGGACTATAATCAGTGTCTGAGGGTAGTCTGGCACTAAAAAGTTGTTTATACATATTCCAAGTTACTGGTGGTCTAATGTGTCGAGGTCATCAGTAATAACTCAGCAGTTACATGCTAAAATATTTGTGGCCCAAATTGGCCATTCCTCTTGGTAGATACTGTCATCAATTGCAGTACTCTTAACAAGAAGAACACCACATAGACTCTGGGTTAGTTCTGTTGTTGTGAATTACATGGTGCAAAGCCCTTTGACTGATACTTGGACTCAATCATGACATGCCAATCATAACCTTATCCTTTACCTACTCATAACCTGGTTTAGAAGAGAGCAGTCCAGAGCACATCTGTCACAAAGACTGAAGGAGGCTGAAGCAGGTGTTTTATCATCAAGCACATGCAATACATAAAATCAGCAGATTATGTTTAATAATAGTATTCAGTGCGGAAATTCAAGTGGAGCAATACCTCAACATCTTACATCTGACATAAACTATAAAAGTTAATTTATATGCAGAAATGAAATGTAAACGTAGGTGTCAGGTGTATCATTTTAGCATCACATGTTTATTTTGATATCAGGTTGCAAGGACATTTCTGTAAAGTCAGCAGCTTGTGTAATGCCTTCTTCGTACCTATAAGATTACCGAGCAATAATGTGAGGTGGTATACCTCTACCTCATTCATTACATACTGTACCTCATCTACATTAGACCTACTAATCTCTCTGGAGTGAATCTCTATTCTAAATCAAAATTGTCTACTCTCAGTTGCTTAAAAGATGAACATTTTAACGGTTCAAGAGTTTGAAAACAAATATGAAATGATTGTGTGTTGTGGTAAGTTATGTTTAGGTTGTTGTAGCAGGAAGGAAACGGAAGTAAAAAATCTGAATATATAGTGTAGTATCTTCTATTCAGCAATGTTAGTTCCATATCACTGTGAATACTTGGAAGTTACAGCCATTCATCCCAATGGGTTCATCTTGACCCACCATAGACACACACATCAGTACAATACATTTTTGTAGTCTCACTACAAAATCTATTTATCAATACCAGTCGTGCCAACCAAACAGAAGTATGAGAAACTCACTTTTTAGAGATAATTAGCCTTAGGGTCCTTTTAGCATTTGGGTTTTCTTATACCTACAGGAAGGGAGTCAGTCAATGTCAGATATAGCTCTCTCCATTCATCCATTACTGGTCAGAAAACGTACTTAGAGGTCTTCAGGTTTGATATAGTCCAGGTATTGGGCACCCCCTTCTGGGGTGATGGTGAACTGTTCTAAAAGGAATTAGTTTCAATACAGCTTTGCTTTTCTAATGGAATAAGATTAGTGCCAAACAAAGAAAATGGTAATACTTGACTTATGGTACATAA
This sequence comes from Siniperca chuatsi, assembly GCF_020085105.1. NCBI lineage: Eukaryota > Metazoa > Chordata > Actinopteri > Centrarchiformes > Sinipercidae > Siniperca > Siniperca chuatsi. Next base: position 12,662,547 of record NC_058043.1, read on the forward strand.
AATCCTGAGTAGTTACCAAAGGACAAGTAAGGAACTAATCGGAAACTAACTGCTAATTAATGAATAGGATAGCTGGCTCTATGTTCACAAGCTAATCGCTAACTTTGCCTGTTTGACTCTTTGTATTTCCTGAATACCCCTGAAAGAACTGTGCAGTAGATAATAAATTACTTGAGACTGCTCGATACTACGCACCCTAGCTGTGTCCCATTTCGGGGGCCACTTCCTTCAAAGGGCACAGCCTAATAAGGTGTTTGGTGAACTGAAGCCAAGTGAGCTGAATTCCCACCATAAAATGTGACTGTTGGATTCACCACAGCATCGATACAAGTTCCTGCTCCTATCCTCACACCCCCACACACAAACTAATGTAGTGTTAGAACAGTCATCTTCAAAAATGGCCAAGATGCCCAACAATGTGGTACAAGTTCCATGATAGCTGGTTTTATAGCGTGAGTGGTTCGATTTTGCTTCAATGGCGATTAGCAAACCACGTACGGTTAATAATGGATGAGCACCAATAAATAAAGTGTCCAGCGCACAGCAGATATGGGGATGTCAAGGGCTGCAAAGGATACACTTGTTGGGCAAATGAAGGACACATTTCTTAGCGGCAATTTGAAAGAGCCTTTGGAATTGCCTAATGTGTTGTAATGTATTTGGAAATGTGGACATTGAATGAAGCAGCCCCTGAACTGGAGCAGTACAAACTTATAAAATGTCAGTTCACCCAAATCACAAAGCTGGCTGGTTTTTGCGATATCTTCCCTGGGTTACCCCGATACAATGGAAGTGTATGGAATTTTGTGGTGTAAAAAGCATCACATAATGGAAAAACTCAAGATGTCCTTCCAAAAACTATGTCCCGGATACTAAAGATATTTCCCAGACCTTGATGTAAACCATTTTGATTATAGTTACTTCCAACCAAAGAAATAGTCCCACTTGTTTTCATTGGGAATTATTTTCTAGCAGAAGCTAAAAGTAGTGGAAGCGCTCCACAGTGATGCCTGTAGATTATTTAGAGTAACCAGGCCATTGTTTCTGGAAAATTACATTGATGTTAACTTCTTAAACAAATATTTTTTTCAATGCTTTGAGTGAAATTTCCATTTACCTCCACTGTATTTGGGTGGTGGAAGATTTTATAGCAGGAGAAATCTTAAAACTACAAGTTGGGCAAATAAAACCAAGACTATCTGCCTGGTTCAATGCCCCAATGGATAAGCTTGCAATGTCTAGATGGGCAGCAACAGGTTGCAGGATAACAAATGTTCTTGTAAACATCTGCACGTCTGGCAACTCCAAACATCTAAAACTGAATGATGACATGTAAAATCTCTCACTGGGATGGACGACACCTCATAGCAATTGTAAGCTAGCCACCCACCATGGCCCATGAAGAAAAGAGGCCTTTTGTTTATGCAAGGAGAAGAACATAGGTAAAGACTGAGTGTGTGGCTGCACGTGAGATGGTTTTAGAGTATGAGCATGGGGACAGTTCGGTGTTAACATGTGAGGAGGTGAGTACTTTGACACAAGAAAGTAATTGCTTTGGCCCCACTCATGGAAAGTATAGCTGACCTACTCTGGGAAAAATAAAAGCCTACTGACTCACTGATATACTGACACACTGACCCACAGACCCGCTGTTTGCTGTGCGCCACTAAAACCCTAATCCTTCACTCCACTCACAATCCCACAAATCCCCTAGGGAGGTTTAAGGTGTCAGTCAGACTCGTCCCCCACTGTGTCATGACAGGACAACCTGGGAAGAAACTGCTCTCACGCTCTCTCCTTTCCCCCACTAGCCCTCAGGTAAACCGTAAACAACAGTGTTATATTGGGTGTTCAGATTAGTGCACAAACATGCAGTAATGATCTGACATGTAGTAATCATGCTATGACATATGTTCAGGGATTAATGCTATTAATATGTACAGCAAAAGGAAAATTCTTGAAAAGTGAGCCTGGTTTTGATTGCAAAAGTACCGTCAGACTTGCTGTTGACTCGGTCAAATCAAATCTCTAAGCGAAGGACAGATCAATTATTCAATTAGCAATCTAAGATGTAGGCTAGTTAACTAAATGTGAAGTATAGCTGACTGCTGAGATATTTCCACCAAGATATCTCTATGGCAGTCTCAACATGTAAGATAGTCAATGCTGCTATTTAGTTTGTATGTATGTGCTTCATGTCAGGATTTTCATCAATATTTACAGGGCAATGTTAAAGTTATATATCCTACTGTATGTATCCAACCTGTAAAAGGGTAGAATTTATAGAAAACATAATGTGATAGAGAATATATTAACTTGTTATAATTTTAAAAAGATTGGCCCCACTTATCAATTAGGTGTCACAATATGCTACTTGTTCGGAAATTCAACCTCTTTCATATCTTAAGAACCATTTTAAAGGGATCTGTGATGTTGTCTGCATTCTTGCTCCAACGTACATGGCACTTCAAATAACTTTTAAATCCACAGGATGATCCCATTAGGACAGACCTACTTACCTGTTACATCTCTAAGTGTTACATCAGAAGTGCCTTGTTACAGAACAGCATCCGGCATCCTACATATGAACTCAGGTAGCGCTTTACTTATGACTTAGTATCCACTGTTACAGAGGTCATTTGATGTCAATAGTCTTCCCTGGATAAATTAAGTTGTAAAAAGAAGAATATTCAACATGGTATAAATAATTATAATAATGTAAATATAATCTATATATTGAAAAATGTCATATATATACATCATATTGTCAAATAAGGACTGTAGCAACTACTAGAAAACCTTTCAAAAAAATCATGGATAATAGTTTGTACTTGGCACGGCAAATCCAATAGAGAATAGTTTCACAGAACTCTTCAAAATATACAAAATACTTGACTATTACTGATCTGTCATCATTGTTGTTTCTCACTAGCTAACAAAAAGAAAACTACACATTTAACATTAACTGGGGTTGATATATTAATTAAATATCAAAGGCAAGATTGATTGAGACCAGCAGAATAAATATTTGAGTTGAGGGGTTGAGGCACTGCACAGTAAAGGTAATGTCATAATAATCAGTGTGTACCTTGTACATTAATTGAATATAAAGGAAAGAAAACTTGTCCAACTTGGGGGTCCAAAGTAGTAAAAACATATCTGGACAAACATTTGTGTGAGGTGTCTTGAACACCAAATCAGCTTCTTGCTTATCACAGTTCTAAGACGATCAGCAAATAGAGAGATGCAACTATAGTGGTGGTGACTGCTGTTATGTTTTTTTTGTAGTTTGGCCAGCAGAGGGCACTGGACGTACTGTTTGGATCAGTGAAAACTGTTAGCGATAAAGCTGAAGATGACAGCTATAGTTGTGGAGAAGTTCCACATAATATCAAACATATCTCACGTACTGTGTATGATTAGTAATGTGGTGACTGAACTCTTTACTGATGCCACTGACAGGACATCTTATAATCACAATATGTCAAACAGTATTGTCACTCCTGTACCAACATTTCATCACCACTGTGAATTGGACTACAGTCTATGCAGTAGCAAAAGTATCCTTGGATAAACAACACAGACCTACTTCGACCTCTGTTCTTCATATGTTCGTGTTATTGTTGTGTATGTTTTTTTGTTGGTTATACTTCTGTAAAAGAAATAAAAACAAGATGATCTGGGTCTACATACAACTCATTGGCATTGGCGTCATGAGCATATCACTGGACGAGCAGTCTGTCTGGGCATGCCAAACTTGGATTTTCTATTCAAACATGTTAACTTTGTTTTGCTAGTGGTTACGCAGTAGCATCTGACTTCCAAGCCTCTGCTTGTTGCTAAAAACTTAAGAGAGAGAAGTGTGCTAGATCAAGAAAGGTAAATCAAGAGTTCTGACAGTGTCAACACACTATTGCCCTGCAAAGTGGCCTTGCAAATATCTGTACTTTGAAGTTCACAGAATCCTGTAGAAAGAGGCATTGTCCAGAGTTGACTAATGAGGCAGAGGGCTTTTTAAATGTTTGGAGCAGGTAAGGTGTCAAAGATGCCATTGTGTTGTAGGACCTGTTTACAAGTAAGCTATTTTGTGAGAATGAAAACACTAGGTTTAATACTAAAGGTGCAGAAGCTCATTAAAACACTAATTGTGCCTTGTCAGAAAGTTCCCTACCATCCAGCACAGTAGGCGAGGTAGACTGATCTGATACCAAATGTTTAGAATAACCATTGCTACCACACTTTCAGCAACTGCATGGCTTATTTCTTACCTAAAATGTTTTTAGATACACATTTCAGTGAACTATTTTTGTAATATAAGAAAAAGTTTCCCAACAGCCATCCAGTATGAAACCCAGGAGCAACAGTCCACGAGTGAAAGCGTTCGTCCTATCAGGTGCTGCTAGGAAATGTTCCCTGTTGTGTCCACATAGGTAGTGTCGTGACATCTAGTGGCACAGTTTAACAAGCTTCCGCTGCTGAGAAGCGGCCCGATTCCTCGCGTCCAAAAACGCTCCTGTGGACACGCACCATTATACTCTCAAAGTAACAAAAAAACCAATTTATCTCCAGCCTGGAAAACATGCAGGATACTGAGAATCCTTGGTAAGCCCTGAAGCTGTGTTCATACTACTGGCAACAAAGCAACAGGTTACAAGCCATTTTCAATGGAAGGCAGTGACATTAAGCTACAAACTGATGCCCAGCACTTGTAGCTGCGTGCCGGGCATGACGCGCTACAAATCAAAGTTGAGCTGGCCTCAACATTTTTTTAGCACTCCCATGACGCAGTAAAGCGTCCACCAATCATATGTTTTTGTTCCGTTCCATCTTAACATCAAAACATAAACGTGTCTCTGAAAACATTTGAGGCGAGAAATGAGCCATGCAGTTGCTGAATCTGTCTTCATTTTAGCTCGACAGTGGTTAGTTTAAAAGTTTTTTGGGAGTTTTCCAGAGGCGGCGAGTCGCACTGGACGCCCTTGATTTGCATAAAGTAGCCTAGATTCAACTTTATGCTAATGAGGAACGGCCAACGTTACAGCCCGTCTCTTGAATCGCAATGCTACCAGAATGCATTGCAGGGCTTTCTACATAGAGAATGAATGGAAAGCGTGGAAATGTCGGATCCTGTGGACACATACCATTATTCTTGCTGTTAGCCAGTTCCCAGTGCTATTTAACCCTACCCCTTATTAACAACAACATTCCACCTTGGCAGAGGGTGGCTATGGCTAACACCAGTTATATAATGGTAATGGTCATCAATTACACAATGTTTCATTTAATTTCATTATACATTTCAGAAGAAGAAGCGTGTGCTCAGTTGTAAAACATAAATAATAATTTTCACGTCTGTGACATTCTACAGATATAGACATGGTGAAAGGTGTAATGTTGGTGGTATGATGTCAATATGGCTATCAACAGATCATTTTCACTCTCAATTTTTGATGACAACCGCGTGGGTCACGTGGAAAAAATAGGCGACACACCAAATCTCTAGATGATGCGCCCCTGCAGCTGCGCCTGAGCTCACACGGGCTGTGTGGCTCCTCTAACCTGTTAACATGGGCGCTGAACTGAAAAGCAAGAGGTTCTGCGACGCTGCTCAGGTAGGCGGTGTGGCCTAGGCATAAGTACTTACTTGATAGCTCAGGTTTTTGACTGCACCCAGTTTCAAGAGACAGTCCCACACTGTAGATTGTCTTTGGCACCAATGGGTCTAATAAATATGACATAACAACAGATATATTGCTCATAACAATCTAGACAAAAATATGAATAAAAGGCAACAGATTTACAGCTCAGTTTCCTAAGCAACACATGGCTGCCACTTAGAGACACAATAAGAAGAAGATACCGCATTAATAAGGTATTCAAAGAATCAGAAAACTGATGTACAAATGGGAAAAGTGTGTACCAGGTGCTAACTTGCGAGATGTCTTAATTGTAAATGTGGCTCCTGATACAATGGTTACAATTTATAGATAAGGTTACAAACAATCCAATAACAGAAGTTTTTCCTTGCCACTGTCGCCAAATGCTTGCTCATTATGGGAATTGTTGGGTCTCTGTAAATAATATTATAAAGAGTATGGTCTAGACATGAATTAGCATAATGTATAATTAAAATTAAATTTAATTTAATTAAATAAAGAAGGCTAAAACAAGCACAATAGACAAATGTACACTGTCCTTGCTTATTTCTTGCATTTCTTCATTTGAGAAGCAGCTATGAATCTTGGACATGTTGACCAAAGAATTTTTCATTTTGCTCACCAGAAGTGAGTTTTTGTGACATGGTGACCAACTGTGACTATTTGATGGATGTACATACCTTGTTTAAGAGTCTTTTGAAGACTCAGAGACGCACCGTCATGTCTTGTCAATACATAAAAAAAAAGGACTGGAGGCACCAGGAGATGGTACTCCAACAACATCCACCAAGATTTTCCATATTTAGTTTCAGGCACTGCAACAGTCAAAAACAAGGAGAACATAAACATGCATTTTCAAAACACATATTGGCTGTGCCCAACAATCCACATAGCCAAAATGGCTTGGTCCAACAATGACTGAAAAATGACATGCCTGAATCGTCCCAAGTACACTGGTCTGATCCCAATGGCCAAAAGCTAGTCCAAGTGGTGCTGTGGAACCCAAATTACCCCAATCCTGCGCTCCCTAATAATAAGTAATAATAGGAATGACAGCTATAGGAAGAATAATGTCAGCATTAGTAACAGAGCCAATAACAACAACTGTAGTAGCAGTTGTCGAGCAGGAACACAGGGGCAGCAGGTGACCCACAACCACAGGGGCAGCAGGTGACCCACAATCCAGACTCTGCTCAGCAAATGTTTTGTGTCCGTGTCACTTGGGCACCCCTCTATACTCTGACCAGTTCTCACCAAAATTTGTCAGCTGAATCACTGTAGAGCTGCATATGTCTTTGTGGGATGTGCAGTCCTCTCATGCGCTATGGAACCTGTAAGAATAATTAATTTGGAGTCATATTTCTGGCCTCCTGGCAAGTGTAAGTCCAATATTCACTCTCCTTTAGCTCTGTTTTAATTAGTTAGTTGCTAACTGTGTCTACCATTTGGTGCTAAGCAGGTAGTGTAGAGTGGGTTTTTCGAGCTTTTTCAGCTGCCTGCTGCGGCCGACATTAGCACTGATGAGAACAGTATGAGTGAATAAAAACAGTTAAGTAAAGTTGCAGGCCAGAAAACCAAATAATTTGCTGAAAGACGCTATAAAGCACCGTAGGGGAACTGCAGTCATGTGATAATTCTCATGTGAGTTTGTCACTGCGAGCAACAACTTTCACATACAAGTAGTCATGTGATCTATTGTTAATATAAACAATAATAGCAATAGCCACTTTAAGCACTTAAGTGCTTATTCCGTGTACAAGAACCACTGTATAATGTTGCAAAGAGAAGCAATAAAAACTGTCAGGAGTCAGGACGTAGAAACCTAAATATAATGTGTCATTGTGGTCATTCATTTGTTGGAAAACACATGCTTTAGTTGCTTTTAGGACAGTTTTTTTGTTTGGAGAAGCCAGTGACAATTGAATTACCAAAATTACAAAATACACAAATAAGATAAAACTATTTTCTTTCCGATTTCTTTTCTACCAATAGTTCCTACACAAAACTGCTCATAACAAGGTCTGTGGATTATCCAGGGTAACTGGGTCATGATTTCTGAAAAGAGACAAATTTATTTTTTTGGCTATTTGAGCACTACAAGCCAAATGCCATATAGTCCCATTATATTCAAGAAAGGCAGACATCTCTATGGCCGATATCTCCAATACTCGGCAACTCACACCAAAACAATCTAGATGGATAAATAGCACTACAGGCAAGAGGAAAAATTTTGATTTTTGATTTTGGGGTGAACTGTCCCTTTAAATCCATTACCTGTACAGTTTTTAATGTGATAATGGGACAGTCCTAGCAAAAATTGGTTGTTTCCAGCCCATTTATGTCAATGACTGGATCTGTGGGTGGGAGGGGGATGTGGGCGAGGTCCGCCACAATGTATTTTTTGGTACTGTCATTAGAGGGAGCCAGATTTTTTGTTTGAAATTCTACACACAGTGGCTTTAAAAAAATCTGTGAAATGCTGATTGTAAAAACAAAAACTGCATATTTTGAAACTAAACTTTTCAAATAGTCCCTGATCTTGAGATCTTCAGCTAGGATTAAGAATCCTTCCATTGGACCCTTTAGTTTTTGAAGCCCAGTATCTTTAAAGACAGGTGGGTTGTGAGGAAGTGTTTCAATGAGAACAGGGGGTGCTGGATTTAAATAGTTCATGATCCAGCAGGAGCTTGTGTCAGCACAGCTCAGGGAATTAATGTCACAGCCCTTGTTGTTCCACCTTAACCCTCAGGTCTTACCACAAACAATTTCCTGTGGGGACCTAATTCTGTCAGGGAAGACTCAACTGAATCCATCCAATCAGGTTATTGTATGCCAGCTTCTAATGTGACAGCTTACAGATGTAATAGCCAAGACGTGCTGCAGATTTGAGAGTGTATGCTGGATAAGATTCAATGACTAAATGACTCAGTTTATTGTTTACTTTGTTTACTTAAATACAGTGATGGATGTTGCTTTAGCCATCATGACCTAATTATCACTATCAATTATCATAATCAATAATTACAGTAATTTCTTAAGATTCTGATGTAAAAATCAAAACTATTAGGCATACAAGTATTAGTTACCTTAAGCATAGGTGAGGTCACATTGTGAGGTCACATTGTTTCATTTTTTGGATTAAAATACTGTTTAAATACTGTCTTCTCATTCATTTATTGATTAAATGCACATGAATTACATGATGTATGATACATGTAGTTACATGCGAACATAAAAATATATTTTATATTGTATTTAGTTGGTAGAAAAATATAGTATATAATTATACGTTTACTGCAAGTTTGCACATTACATTTTACTGCATAAATACCTAACCAAGGACATAAAAAGTCAATAAAGAGTAAATATGCCTCTCCTGTCACATAAAAAAGTATTTGCTGAGACAATGTGTCTTTCCAACTGATGGAAGTGGCAGGTCTGCAACAGTTACATGATAATGTAAAACATGTCTATAAACAGAAGTAAATATATGTACAAATGAGTAAACAAAACATTTTGACCTTTGACTCTACAATTAAGTAAATCCAGGCTATATGTACGCAATAAATGTTTTATATTAATTAATCATTTCTGCCACTTCCTCTAAAAATAGTGGTTTTAGCACTTACATTAGTGGTTTTGTTTGCCATCAAACTTCATCAAGCTGTCAAAAGGGAAAACAAAACAGACAAAACCATGAGTTGAATGTGGCATGTAAGATACAGTATATCTATAAAAGCATACAGTATGTTTCTATACACATATTTTAAATATATGTACGCAGTATATATTACCCCAAGTAATAAAATCATTCTCTGTATGTACACAGCTCTCTCTCTGTATACAGGACAGTATTGTTTCCATGGTGTTTTGGTTTGCCCTGTTCTCTGGCTTGTATTATGCTGCCCTCTGGTGTCAGTGACTCATAAAACAAAAAAGAAATAGAAAAATGTCCCCTGTTTTATATGACATGTATAAAGAAGCAAAATGAAACATTTACATGCACATAGTGTTATTAAATATATTTAGTGCATGTTAAATATATCTATTGTATTTACATGATTCATCTGTAACTATCTTGAGCGTTAATTACATCACATTTTCTCCACATAATATGCTGAAGTATTTAGGCATGCAAAATATCTGCATGTATTCTGGTAATATTGGCAAATGCATTTGAGTTAATTGTTGAGATACTTTTACACAGAAAAATATGGCACACACATCACATGACAGAAATAGCTTTTCATTACACAGGGAAACTATTACATATTCATATCATGATATGATATGAACATGTAATATGTTATCTTTATTTTACTCATACTCTACTATGTAATATTTCTTTATCAAAGTTTTTTGTAAAATTCCGCAAAATTGCAATGAAATGCATAATTAAAAACTTACATAAAGTGATTAAACTTCAACATTTTGCACACAATATAGCTATGTTTCTATTAATTTGAATTTTTGTTTTAATTTCATCATTAAATCATTAAAAAGAAATAAATACAAATGGTAAAATGCCCTTACTCAGCCTGTCTCTTGTTTAAATTGTCTTACAGTCTATAGTACATAATCCATTCAAATCAGTACTGTGGATTACAATGACTGGCAGCGTGTAGTCCTAGTATCAGATAATGCTGTAAAACATTTAACACCTATTCCATTTCAAACCTACACTTCACAGTCTCGATTGCTCATTCATCAATGTATATTTATTCGAAGTAGAACTCCCTTTGTAATAAATAAAATATTCCACCATTACACAAATATAGAAGAAATGTTCAGTCTAGAGTAACTTGACAATGTCAGGAGAACAGGTGCCTTTGATGATAGGAGCAAGTATTAATGTTTTATAGTGGAAATGTTTTCATTCATTCATTTCATTTATTCAAAAAAATCCCTGCAATATGTTTATATGTTTAAAACTCTAGGCCATTGAACACACTGCAAAAATGTAATATAATAATAATATATTGAATTAATTTAAAGGCAGAGATATTTGTGAGAGTAAATTGGGTATATTGGGGTAAATTGAGAATAACAAAAACAGTGGTTTGTTACTTTAACAACACAATGTGTATCACCGGGTCTAATTGTATTAATCTGTTGTACTTAATAGCGTTAATTTTTAAAATGCATCTTTATAATTTTAAATAACATTGATCACTTATCAGACAAATATATAGTATGTTAAGTGCCTACTTTGAGTGATAAAAGTGTAGTCCAAGTGTAGTCCATTTTAGTCCATTCTAGTTAGATCTAGGTTAATTCCAATATAATAAAAAGTCACAAACTATTCAGTTCTCTTATATTGACATACATTTTCCAATTTCAGGGCCTTTAAATTAAGAGCATGGCATGAGATTTAATCAAAAAGTTAAAATATAGGGAGCAAATATGTTTGTCTATCATGGCAGAAGTCATGTCTTTTTTGGATTACTTTGGTGAAAAACTTTTAAAATGCAATAATGTCACAATTAAACTGAACAAATGCATGGTAGAAATGCTATAAAACTGTATGTGGGAGTTACCCCGTGCAACCCTATTATATAGGACATGCATCACAAATACAGTACATGCTGCAACCATCAAGTGACCATGCAAATTTAATAACTTTAAATGTGTGCATGCATTGCAAAAACTGAATGCGCAGTGCATTAAAGTCCTTGATTAACAACAATAAGATCTTTGTGCAACTCTTACCTGCCCACCTTGCAGTGACTGAAGGTATACAGCATTCATGCAGACCCGCTCCTCCTCTTGTATTGTTTATCCCCTGCAGTCTCTCCTCTCCAGTTTCCTCTATTCAGTGTGCAAAGCCTGAGGTGAAACCTAGCGCAGACAGAGAGCACCCTTATATATAGTACCTGAAGCACTGTCAGCCTGGGACCTCGGGCCAATGGGAAGAAAACATGTGCAAAGGACCATCTGCAATGGAAAAACAAATCCTGTAAAAGATTTTGTGGATTTTGCTGCACGGGGGAATAGTGTCCAGCTGCCCCAAGTCTTAGTGGCAGATGCTTTCTCCCTCTCACTGGGCACGTTCCTCTGTATCCTCCAGTGGCCTTAACTACTCTAGAACCTGGTTGCTCCTTCACCCTCCATCCATACAACACTTTCTTTAACTTTCAGTAGACAGTGAATTATTCTTTTTTCTACTGTTAATGTGTTTTATGTGGATATTCTGGCAAGACGATTGTGGGAATATCTCAGCTTCTCATAACAATGTATATAACTTGCAGCAGATTAAGTAAAAGTATATTTCAGTGCAAACAATCACCAATACCACCTAATGGCTTCTATTTATTAAGGACAGTGAAAGGTTTTGTGATAACATGCTTGGGCTGGCTTTCAAGAAAAAAAAAGTGCTAAGCAGTGAAGCAAGATCTCATTTACAGCTCTCAGCTGTCACGTTCACTTGAACTGAATGGGATGGTCAAAAGCTTTTGCTCTGACTTACCTACAACATTACTTACCTTGCCTCTAATCTGTCTAATGCTGTAAGCCCTCAATAAGTTTTGGAGGTAGACATCTGTAACTTTTAATTTGTCTCATTCACCTTTCCTCTCTAGACATGCATTTGGTCTTTATCTAATAATAGCATAGCACAGAAAAAACAGCAATATTACTGCTGGGTAAATATCTAAGGAATCATTGCTAAAGTTGCTGTTTGATTTTTGTTTCTGCATTAGATTGCATTTGGCTATACTATTGATCAACTTATTAAGTGTAATATGATAGGAGTGGCTCATAGTGACGAACCCACCGAGAATTAGCACCAGACTCTGCAGTCATCTTCAGCTCTACACAGACTTTTAGTCTGTTTTGGATCATTATTTTGGTATCATACTTCATCACATAGTTTATTTTCATAGCTGTTACTAAACATGGTGCTTCAATAGTATTTAGATAGTGTCACAATTTGTTTCTGTGACCCCTCAGATTCTGTGACGCTAGAATATTAACTTCATGAAGTAGACCAAAAGGTTGACCAGATATTAACAGCTGTGGGGTTAGTGCTCTACAGACAGACTTGGCCCACAACTTCACTGTAACCTCATTTACAGCTGCAGCAGATAGCTGTTTTCAGAAAAAGAAAGTTCTAATAAACTGACTGTACATCACCTACCCAGCACAAAATAACAAGTTAGCAGCGGCTCTAAACTATAATTTTGATTATACAGGGGTAATGAGTACTCAAGATAATAATTGTGTATTGTGTAAATTGTGTAAATGTAATTCCAAAAAGGATCATTTAAACAAATATATGGAAATGCCAAAAATACATGTCTTACATGATCTAATAAGACCATCTATACTTGGGCTCACTGTATTTGCCGCTTCACCTTTAATCCCCTCCCATTGATAATCTCGATTGAAGCCTGTGTTGGATTCTCTCTGCAATCAGATGAAGCATATGGCTCCAGCATCTGTGGGCCGATTTACATCCAAGTCCCTGCTTGGCTGCTACAGCAGCAGCTATATTAGGACTAAAGCCCACGACTTTCATTGACAAAATCTGATTTAACCATTGGCCGTATGTTCTCAATGGACTCCTGCTTTGGTTCAGGTCACCAACTGTTAAGACTCATCTGTGGGGGTTACTTTTGTGTCGTTATTATGCAATCAAACAGAATAGATTTGAGAGCAAAACTTTCCACACTGCAATCAAAAACTGTTTTATTGCAAGTAAAATAAATTTGTGATTAAAAATGTATTAATGCAAATCAAATGAACTTTTGTTTGCAAATCCAAAAGTATTGTGTTGAGCTGAAAGATGTATGACACGTCTCTATTGGCCAGTCTCGATCGGAGTGACAGCCTGGCAACATCCACAGTTAGTAAACGAAAGAGGAAGTTTTAAAGTCCATGGAGACACAGAGCGGGAGCGGAGAAGACAGAAAATCAATGCGCAGGAATGTTTACACATAACATCTGTCTTAGTAATAGCAAAAATTTTATGTTTCAACTAGTGCATGTAGTATATACATAAACAAATGCTATCAGTAACAACGTAACATCCTTTGTTTCAAACAGCACTGTTTGGCAGAATCTAGTTGACTGAAACTCACCTCTCATCATGGTTACTCAGCTTGTGCTACTGTGCCCATTTTATACTACTGTTCAATACATATACCAGGCTAAAAATAATATACAATTTAAAGTAAAGAAACATTATTTTTTAGATATTCATCTGTACTTTCTACCGACAAAACTGTCCCTATGAAAACTGTTGTGGAGGTGTGTGGATTATCCTGTGTAAAGACATGTTGTATGTCATGTTTTTGTGCTCAGAGGACCACAAATGTAATTCCGGTTGCCGTCATTGTACTGGGGTGATAGCAGACGTTTCAGAGGTGGATATCTCAAAATCTCAACACATAAAAACTATCTGAATAGCTAAATACTACAGGTGTTTTTTTTAATATGGGCGAATCATAAATACAAGAATTTAAAATCTAGATATTTTTGTCTTTGTGGAGAACAATCTCTCCAAGCTGACAGAGTTGTCTGGAGACAACAAACATCTTAGAGGAACACAGAAACGCCTCCTACATACAGAAAATCAATGATGAATAATACAGACAGAGGTAACAACATTGGAGCCGGATAATGTCTTGAACCATATTCAACCCCATTCTGGAAAAAAGATTATACATGAAACTGAGTTTGAGCCATTACACAATAGACAACACATAAGAAACACACAGAATTATCATAAAGTGCTGCCCGTACCTCGGGATGAATTTAAATGCAAGTCATCCAGGCAAACAGTTCATCATTCAAGGGGTACAAAACCTTTAAGAGGGCAATAATTCATTGATCTACTGACCTGCTGTCCGAACAGTGGTGTCTGGCACATGCCATCATGTGGGACGGAGCTTCAGCAAACAGATATAACACCAAGAAGGAAAACAATTTCAGAAAGATTGGCTGTTATTGATCTCTACTGTTGGTAAAGGAATTGACACCCAGGGGTCACAGGCAGCAACAGTAAAGTCACATTTTCCCATCAAAGGTGAATAAGGCAATTAATCAAAACCAAAATCCAAACACTTGGTGAAGAGGGACAATGATGACTGTGCTGACTAGTCTGGGCCCAGGGTTTTAGCCCACAGTCTCCTTGAATCCAAGGCTAACTGTATACACATTTTTCAAGAAGGGACTAACCATGGCAACACAATTGTCTCATATTTTATTGTTAAATGGTATTAATATTCTTTATGTTTTGTAAATCCTTGGCATAATCAGGTTTGTTTGCACATATATTGCATGAATGTATGTTCTCTATATAAAACAGAAATAAGATGTTGTAGAGTGTGGTCTGGTCCTGGTCCTGAGCTGCAGATTGAACTCCAGTCCAGGTTTTGTGGTGGATTTTACTGGCAAGGCGCAGCAATCTGCAGCATCCCCACACGTAGCCAGCCACACACGCTGCCCGAGAGGCTGCTATGAAGTTACACCATTAAAGTAAACAAAAACATTTATAGATAGATAATCCCAATTACTAGATAGGAACGCACTTTATATAGACACAGCCATGTCCACACAAGTATTTTATGAACATATGCATGCTGTAATGACTTTATATAACTTAACTATAGCGCTAAAAATCTATTTGTATTTACTTACAAAGAAAAAAGGCTATACATTGAAAATATATCAGCTTGGGTGGATGATCTGTGGTGCATGTTAACTTTGAAGGGAAAACTGAAGCAGCGTGGTCTTTTTTTAAGAAAAACAAAAAGTGAACTTCCTGTTTCGGGGTGGTCCACAGACTGTGGAGAAAGGGAGGGAGGAGGAAGGGAAGGGGGTTCGCATTCCCACATTGGCTGTGCAACTAACTCTAGGGCGCTTTGCGGGACTCCATAGCCGAACATGGGGTTCAGTTTTGTCACCGTTTGCGTAAAGTGACTCCGAAGAAAAAAGCAATGGAAAAGCGCTTCTGAAACAGGATAAAGTGTCGCTTTCTGTGTAGAATTCAGTCATCTCCATCCGAGTGCGTCTGCCAGAAAGTAGAGAGAAAGAGAGAGAAGGGAGGCTTTACTGGAAACTCAGACTTTCACAGTCCTTGGACACTGAGCTCTTCCAAGGACTCTGGGAATCAAGTCAAAAAAGTTTCATGCTGAATATTCCTGCATTAAACTGAGGTAAGTAGTGCTGATGATTCATACTCGCATTTGAAATCACAGGCGACCATTGATAAATGACAAATTACAAGTTTGTTCGTGGTTGGAAAGTTGCGTTCAATTATTCGGCACTATAATATTCACTTTCGTACTTTCTGAAGTGGGGAAAAACGGTGCAATTGTGCTCTCAGTGATGGAATAGTATAGTCCTCTTTTGGCTTTATCTCTTCAGGTGGTTGTGCGTGACTTTTGCGCTTTGGAAGCATTGACTTAAATTAATAAGGCTGGTTTACATTTCCTGTACACTCCAAATTTCAGTGAGCTGCATAATATTTCTACTAACCGACCAAAATGTGTAATGCTTCAGCGACTGTGATACACCGGTTTTGTGGACTCATTCACTTGGTTCCTCTACAGCGCAAAGAAGCGTTGGTCCTGTCTTTTTTGTTGTTGTTGTTTTGTTTTTTTTGTTTTTTTTTTGCAGCGAATTCAAGTTTGTCAGAGTTTAGACATCAGAAAATGTAAGTTTTCCTTCCTTTTATACGTTCATCTCTTGGGGGAAGTGCTTCTTTTAGGGGTCTGACTACAGTTTAAAATCATCTGGCACAGACAGCCAAGGGTCGCAGGGGCACCCGAGAACAGCTGTTTCTTGTAACCTGAAATACTTGAGGTGCCAATATCTTTTCCAAATGTGAGTTTCTGTCAGGCCACTCACAAAATAACATCATCACTGAGCACTGTGAGAGGCTTCAGGAGGCAGAAAGCTCCTGTAAATGCCCCGTCAACTGACTGATAACTGCCTCAGTAACACACTGTCTTTCTTTTGACTAAAAAAATATGCATTGAAGCCTTCCATAATCTATCTCTAATGTGATACAGATTATTGAAACTAATCTAATTATCTCTATAAGAGGTGACTGTAGCTGATAATGTGAGAAGATTAGGCTGCTGGTCTACATGTAGTGGCCCTGGACTGAAGAGTGTCAACACTGGACTCAATGGAAGAGCCAAACACTTATTTATTCCAAAGTGACAGTGAGAAGTGCTAAGCACACAAACTAACAATCTCCTGAAACCGTATTTGCACAGACACACTCACATACACATAGAGAGAGAGTATATTTGTAAATCACAAAGGGTCTTTAGTAGATCTCCAAAAACATGAGAGGGAAAGACAATGGGTTATTAGGAACAGTGACATTGTGGATTATCTACCATATAATTGTTTTATTATTTATTTCTTTAATTGATTACACTGGACAAGAGGCAAAGAAGTATGGTCAGAGGATGTTTTGTGATAACTTGTGTAAGTTTAACTTAACTTCATAAGTTTCCGTGTGTTGAGAACAACCTTGTATGAGCTGGAAAACAAGTGTGTAAGCACCTCAGACATTTTGTTTGATAACAGGAAAACAGAAACTATAATCAAGTAAACATCCCATTGCAGCATGGATTCAGCTTTTTGAATATAATCCATTGCAGAGAAGGACCCTCCTCAAGGTTGAGACAGGGGAAAGTGCACTTGTCCTTTGGTCACGTGTGAAAAGCTCTGCAGGGGAGCTTCCTCGCTTTCCCTGGTCTTTATCAAGTGTGTTAAGGCCAAAAGGCTCCTTAATGGGAATGCTCTTAAACAAATAGACAATACAGGAAGCAACTGTCCTCCCATCCAGTCACAGGAGAGGACTAATCTGGTTTATCACAGCCATATCAGGCTTGAGTCTCTATCAGGCTGAAGACAATTGAATTTAGTGGAATGAATTCCTTCTCCCATTAGGCCAGTATAAGCAAAGGTAGGCGGAGGATTTTAAGGGGGATTGAATGTTAATACTATGCTCCTTATGTACACTTTAAAGCAAAATTTAATGCAGAGGCAGTTTGAGCAATGACAGTTGTTCGTTAAGAGATGTGTGAGAGCAAAATCTGGAATATGAAGTATGTCAACATGGACTCTTGGTATCTTTGTAACTCTCTCTGGCATAAATGATGTGGACAACATGTTTAAGTTCTGTGTTGGCACTATTGGCTGGCAGTTACGTGACACACGAGTACCCAGAGGCAGGCGGCAACAAGTGGTGTGTTTTGACCAGAATCCATTTTGGTCCGCTCAGCAAGAAACATGTGTCACGTGATGCCTGCTGCTGCCCCCCACAGCCCTCCTCCTCCCTCCCACCTTCTAGAGTGTGTGTGTGTGTGTGTGTGTGTGGGGTAAAGACCACCCTCACTGGGATCACAGCCCCTCAATCAGGCCCTTTCACACCCTGTGAACCTGAAACAATCAGGGTTTAATAGCTGCTGTCTGTCTGTGCCGGCCTTGGCTAAAACCATGTATGCTCACAGTGCCGAGCCGATCAGCTTCGGCAGCAGTGAGAACAGAGTAGACAGGCCTGGGGATGCTCCAAAGGACACATATGCAAAGACAGACACACTCACACTCTTTATGTCTTTATCCCCTGCTACTCTTTTCTCTCCTCATCTTCTAGTTTTCCTCCCATACTTCAAGGCTCATGAAGATCCCTAGATCCCTGGTGTCAAGGTTTGGTATTTGAAGGTTATTTTGGTTCATCGGATTGGGTGTGCGTTGTTTTCAAACTGCTGCAGGGCTTTATACACGTTGCCTGTCGTCATTCGTGGACATTGTTCATTGAGACCGGAGTGAATGGATTTTTGTCATGGTTGTTGTTTTGGTTATCATTGAGCCAAACTTTATCCCACTGGAGCCATCTGAATACCACGACAAAAGGCCACAACTATCATGTATGCCAGTAATCTGTATTCACTGTTGAAAATACTTGCATAAGGTCAGATTGCACTAATGATTTCATTTAGTTTCCTGTAGAGTCCCTCTTCCTAGAAATATAACACTGAACACATCAAATGATGCAGAAAGGAGAATGAATGAATGAATGACACCAGAGGGCAAAGGCATTAAACACTTCAGAAAGCTTGAATCGCATTAGCCAAAGGGCACACATAATAGAAAGGGGAAATGTTGCAGTCATGGGAAATATTGTGAAAATCATTGTTCATGGTCACTTGGAGCTTTCCCACCCATTAGAAGGCATATCAGACAAATTGGGGCAGTGGAGATAAAAAAAAAAGATCTACAGTGACAATTAGTTCAGAGCAAGAGGTCAGCTGTATTAGATGTAATTATTTTAGTTGATGGATTAAGATGATGTTTTAGCCACAGTGTTGGATATTCCCTGCTAATGTTGGTTGTTTCTAGAAAAGCAGGATTCCATAACTGATTTCATAACTTTCCATTATTTTCTGGCATTATATAGACTAAATATCAACTGATTAGTCGAATAAATTGTTAACAGATTAATCAAAGATGGAAATAATTGTTAGTCGTTGCTTTAATCACATTTTAGAAGTACATGTGTTTCATTTAGTTGTAATCTCATTGTGCCAATAGGCTCATCAGCTGAGAATTGACAACAATCAGGATATCCCATAAAACAACCCTGTTGCCAGAGAGAACATCGATGTTGGATGATTCTGCAAAAACCCTGGATAATGTCCATTGACAACTATGGTACGGTTAAGATTAGCAAAAGATTGTGGTTATGGCATATAAACTGTGGTTAGGGTATGGTTAGGGTTAGGCAACTAAAAAACTTGGTTAAGGGTGGGGAAGGATGCTGGTTATGGTTTGAAAAAATAGCAAATACTGATAGTCCGGTCTCCCACATGAAGGTCAGATGGGAATCATCCACCACCCCAACCTCAACCCTGTTATATCAAAAAAATTAGAAAACGTTGTTAATTTATGTATCTGGTAAGTCGCAAAATGTAGATACTCAACGTATCTGTAAATCGTTCACTGACAATGATTAAATTTGCCTACTATATACAGTACACCCTTGATCCACTCATAGCAGCTAAAGCACGATTCAACTTTTTTTATGTTGAAGCACTCACAGCACTTGGTTGTGGTTAGGGAAAGATTGTGGTTTTTGTTTAATACAGAAAAAGTGACTCGAAGCATGAGACATGTCATGTTTACTTTATTAATATTTAACTGAAACCATGGTCTTTCCTTTTACCTTAACCCTTAAACAAATCCCAGTCTCTGGTATCATAGTCCTGCGCTTTGAACGCCCACTGATCACGAATCCTACGAATTCAGTGCCGTAAAAAACGTAGAACTTCCCACAATTGAATTAATGTTGCCACGCAACATAAGCCAAGCAACAAATACATTTTCTCTAAGACTGTATTTGGCAATTTAGTGGTATACAAACGCATTTTGTTACATTGGATGTAAATCGTGATATGCAGAATCATCCAGTATGAACATTCCTAGGATATTGGGCTGGATATGAGGTTGGGAGCACAACACGCAATGAAACAATGGCGGGCCAACTCAACAAGGCCCTGCCAATGTCCTGATCCTAAAAAAACTCATCTTGGAATGACCAACCAGTCGTTCTGTCTTTTTAGGGCAGGCCTGGTCCCTAATGTGGAAACACTCCGGTTTAGCCATCAACTCACTGCTCTAATGTCTTAATACTAGACATGAAAGGTCAAGTCACATGTGGAGCAGCAGGCAGCATTATATTTTGCATCAAATGCAGTGTTTTTGCTTAAGCCTGTGCCTGAGGGAGTATGTGTATGTGTGTGATATAGATTTAAGCATGCTGCTGACAGTAAAAGGCGGAGTCGATCCCTTCCCCATCATTCCTCCTCCTTCTTTGAATGAGGTTGGCGGTTTTTGCTATATTTGTGTGTGTGTGCATGTGTGTAAAAGCAGTTAGGCATGCTGACTGTTAACTATCGTCTCATGTGGTTGATATTAGAAATCAAACTAGTGCTAATTGGATCCAGGTGAGATTGTGAATAGCTTTCACATGCACAAACAACCCACACTGTTACATTAGCTCAGTTTGTGACAATGGGCTTGTGGTTGGGTTTTCTTTGAGAGATGGTGGCTGGCTGTGGATGACAAAGGCGAAACATTAGCAGCGTCTGTGGAGGAGGCAGAGAAAAATTCGATTTTTCAGCATGAGATTCAGTTCAGGTTGAACTGCTGCAGGTTTAAACTGGTGATTACTGGATGAATTTGTTGTTTACAGGTGTGTGTTTGTGCATGCGGGTTCATTCATATCATTTACATTCTTGCTAGATTTTGTACCTGTATGTGTGAGGGTCTGGCCGTCTGTGTGTGTGTTTCACTGTGTGTGTTCTCAGCCGCCGATGACTCATGGAGTGATGGAGTAGGAGGCGGTGTTTGTTATTTCACCGGGTTGCCATAGCCACGGTGCATTCAAGTGCTGCCATCATCAGTGTAATTACAACGCAGTGTCTGATAGTCACCCTCCTCACTGCCTGCGTCTCTCTGACGTCCACCAAGAAGAAAAAAACTGTCAGACCAGTGTTTCCCTTATGCTGTCAGATAGCTGGGGAGGGTCACCCTTGTGATATGCTGAGTTTTTGAAGCCTTTTGAGTTCAACACAAAAGAACAAAAAACATCTGGGTGAAACACTGCTCTAGATTAAATATGCTTACTTTTTTCTTTCTTCCCTCTCCAACAAAACTGCAATCTCTCATTTTAACTTTAAGTAGAGAAGTTAGATCACTCCTCCTTTGCAGTTTTGTTTGTAAGTCACTACATTTTCAATGCCGTTTTATGTGATAGACTATTACATTTTACTGCTGGAATAATTATTTCCAACTTCCACGAAGCGAAGGAGAGACAGAGGGAGACGGAGACGCTAAGTTGAGAAAGAGTTCAGAGGCATATCCATGTTGCGTGTGTTTATGATGAGCCTTCTGGACAACAACTCTGTTATCTGAGATGAGATAACATCCGAAGATCCTTGGTTTGGCAGATGTTCTTGGGCAACTCGCTGTTCCACATACCATACACAATCGTTAATGTATACAAAAAGTATCTAGATATTAATCTATAAAGCAACATGGACATTTGTCATTACTCATCCAGTGGTATGCAGCATGTTTCACATTTAGATGTTAGATATGCACAAAGATGCTATAAGATGTAGCTGCACATGAGGGCTGAGGGCTACTTGATATTTTATTCAGTACATTATTATTTGACGTGGCACCAGTCGGCCCCAGTGAGTGCTTTTTAGGGCTGGGTATCATTTGTGATTTTTTCACAGATCAGTGATATTGATAGCACTTTTTCAATAACTTTGTTTGGGAAATATAAACATGTGTTAACCTTTTGTTTCATTTAACAGAACATGACAAACTGCTCAATCCACCAGCACTGAAAATATATAATTTTGCCTGAACAAAATAAAGTTTGATTTAGTTTAGGAAATATCCAGTTAAAGAAATTTGTCCAAGCGTTCAATTACAGCATTCAATATTTGACAATTTTCGATACTCAATGTTAAGGACACCTTTCAGTAGATGCTCAAAAAGTATTGAGTTTTGATACCCAGCCATAGTGTAGAGTGTAGAGGAGAGTTTGTGTGTTTTTTTTAAAATGCTGCTCAGTGGTCATGTAAAGATCTTGCGAAGGCTAAATTGAGCAATCTCAAAATTTCTAACATAAAATTAAAGATAAGATAAGATAAACCTTTATTGGTCCCCTAGACAGGAAATTCAGGTGTTTAAGAGGGGAGCATATTCTCAGCTGTTTCCACAAGATCTGTGTAAAAGCTATTTCAGATTTTGAAAAGTGAGTAAATGGAGTTTAGGTGCATTTACCCTAAACTGCACCCACTATATACAGATATTTCGATATAAAATAAAGGAGATCTCAATTTGTTCCAGGTTTATAGAGTTCCAAAAACAAAATTTTAAACAATGGATGACCCAAACCACATTGCCATTGTTGCTTCGTACTGCATGTTTATGAGAAAGGACCAGTGTGGTCAGCCTTCTAAAACCACAAAAAAAGATGAAGATTCTTTCTGTCTGTATGTTTTCTTCTTCTCCTTCTTCTTACTTCTCTTCCAAATGTTTCCAGTTCTGTATAAATCTCCCTCCTCTGCCTCATCTTTTTAACATTCCCATTCTTTCTCCTCTCCCTCTGTCGCTCATAGTCTTTTTCTATTCCTGTTTCCCTGCCCTGTAAGTAAGTGACAGTTGTGAGAAGCTACAGTAGCTTGCTGATGCCACGTTAACCAGATCAGATGCCATAACAGGAAGTCAGTCCACATGCATGGACGTAGCACAGTGACACACGTGCATGACTTACTACCACTGCAAGCCAAATGCAGGCCGAGCCGTCACTGATACACCAACATGAATCATCACCGACATGAATGGGTCAAAGGTAACTGCACCCTCAGTCAAACAACCTCATATTTACTACAACAGATTTGACATGACATTCAGTCTGCAGAGCGCTTTGATCCGAGTTCAGGCTCCGTATGGAAAGTCACAAGCTCTCACTGATGATTCAGAGGAAACGCTGCACCTTTATTTTCATTTATAAGTGACATCTGTTGATTGTTTTTGTTGGATAAACTATGATAAATCTCCTTTTAAAGAGAAGCATCTGCAACCAAACCAGACTCATTTAGACTGAAGAGCTCTACAGCAGATGATTAAAAAAAGTGATGTGGTGTGCTTGTTTTGTTGGTTTTGTGAACTGAAGTGAACTGACTGGATGTTTTCTTCTGTAGCATCAAATTTTGTTTAAAGTTATCTTCCCTGTGGTCCAGTGCCATAAAATGTAAATTGAAACTAGCAGTCTACTTAGCTGTTATTGAGAAAATAATTCCCTACAGAAAACAACAAACTATTGGAAGGTCACGTTTTGTGAGATGTAATTAACTTTGTTTCATCAAAGCTTTGCTGTTGTCTCCTTTACAGTAGTGAAGAAGAAGAAGAATCCCTTGTGAAGATTGTACAGTAACACGAAAAATACAGTTCCTGTGCATTTGCTGCATATTTGCAAACTTAATTAAGCCTTTGGAAAAATAATATTATTGGTACGCGCTGAGAAAGAGCTTTCCATTTTCATTAGCAGTGGAATTTGTTGGAAAGGAAAGAAAGGCAGAAGAGAGTAAAGGGTGAAGGAGAGAAACATTTCATAGTGAGTGTGGAGGAGTAGGAGAGAGAGAGCGAGAGAAATGCAGATTGTTTTAAATCCGCAGCGAGTCAGGCTCTCAAATTTATGCCCATGGGCTGCTTCTTGGGTGGGCTGCAGGGAGGGCGGTGCTCTAGCTGGAGCAGGGGAAAGTTGCAGACTCCAGACTGCTTGCCTTGCTCTGAAGCTTGGCTTTTCCTGCTGGAACACATTTACAACTCAACCGTCCTGACTGGCTGGCTGACTGACTGGCCCTGCCCTGCCTGACTTAACTACACCGACTGACTTTTCTGCCGCTTATTGAGCAACCACGGTTTTCAATGTTTTAGATAGTATATCTCATTTTAATGACGCCTTTCTTGTTTTTAACTCTATAATGTTGCTGGAAGCTACAACATAACTGTTGTGAGCGCACAGACGTTTTCATAAGTGAGAAATTATAGTTTTTTATCATTATCATTCACTTTGTTTTAAGTTTAAAGAGCTTCCAGACTTAAACTGATTTCCTCCAAGAAATAGTTTGTACTTGAGAAACATCAGATAAGGCATAATTCTGGCTCCTCTGTATTTCATGCCAGCACTGACTGTTTGTTTTGCTCAGCATGAGAAAGATCCGGGCCTACATCTAGCCTTTGAGTAGATTCCCTGATGTTTGGGATGAAGGAGAGTAGCTCACTCAACAACCAGCTATCAGGCATTGTTTGTCACAGTGGAGATTCAGGCCTGGATGTTAGCTGCTCATAGTGGTGTCAACTTAACATTACATGTAATAAAAAGTCAAATGCAGAAAGAAAAAGAAAAAAAATGTAAGGATTTCTGACTTGTCTGATGTTGAAGCTTTCTGACCTGGTGAAACGCCTTATTGCCTCAAACAATATACATCAGTTTGAGTTCTTCCTCACGTTGTGTTGTACTTAAACACTGAAAGGCCTGTTCCGTGCTGAGTTTCTCTAACTTTTGAAAACAGGGAGGTTTTCTCTGCCTCAATAACAGTGCAGGACTGAATACACAGTGAGGGGATGACATCAGCAGCATGTAAATCAGCTCGCTGCAGAGCAATAATCTAAACTTCAAATTTAGTGGCTGGCTGGTTGGTTCACCACGATAATGTGCTGACACACACACACACACACACACACACACACACACACAGACAGACTCACATGTCCATGCATGCATACACACTACAACAATAAGAGACCAGAAGGAAGTAAACAAGTGGTTGCTTTAGTATGAACAGGGATCATTTATCTTATTTTAAGGATTTTAAAGTTTTAATCACACAATAATCTATCTTTTAAAAAACAAACTAAAATACACATTATCCTCAAAGTTAAAACATAAAAACTCTGCTTTTGAAAAGAAAAGAAATGCATTTGGGTATATTTCTTCTTCCCAGCAGTCTTGGTTCATTCCAGCCTGTGTATCTGGCTGCTTTGTGAGCTAATTTGCTCTGAAGGTATTACGGTTATTGGAAGGCTTGTAAACCATTAAGTCTTTATTTACAAGCAAAAGAAAAGAGGGTATGGGTAACTGTGTGGGGGCGAGCTAGGTCTTGGTACAGGCGCTGACCCCACTGTAAATGATCAGAACAACTGAATTTCTTGGCTGACAGGACATCTGGTCCTATTTGCAGCAGACTGCAGACCTCTCCTCAATTACATAATTGTGCCCATTAATTATAAGAGGAGGGCCTTCATTTCCTGGTAGCCAATAACTAACAAAAAGAAAGCCAGTAAAGAAGGACTCTAAGACACACATGATTATAGTGTGTTTGGTTAGACATGAAACATGGCCTCCCATGTATAAGAGCAGCCCAAGGTTAAAAAGCCACATAGTATATTGTATTTCCAGTGTTATACGGTGAAGAGTGCATGTGATCATCCATGAAGCTTATGTAAATCTTCACTTTAGAGTCGAATTTCAGATTATAGCAGGAGTGAAGTGACGTGGCAACACAGCTGTTGGTTAAACACTGTTCTTGATGTTAAAATCTTCAGACAGTTTGTTGTTTCTTCAGTATCAGTAGCCACTGTTTTTGGCCACACACAAAGCTCCCTGTAGGTCATTTCTCCTGGAGAAGACCCGGAGAAACGGCTCACCTACATGTTGTGGCTGGATGGATGCAGGTGTGATGGCTGTGGTGGGTTTCACACCATGGCTGTGCAACTGAGGAGAGCTTCTGTTTGAGTGGAATGTATGGTTACCTCAAAGTTTCAGCATGATTGGAGAGACTGTAAAGATTGATTTTAAAAATGATCTATCACCCTATAATACTGGGTAGTGCCATTTTTAGTTTTCAAAAGCCCAAGTCTCAGTTTTTAATTTTGCAGAATTCAGCTCATTTAAAGGATAGGTTCACATTTTTTCAAGTTCCTCTCCACATATCCTAAGATTATTTTAATGTACTGTAAGTGTACTGTAAAATTCTAGGGCTGCAACTAACGATTATTTTCATTATGGATTAAGCTATAAAATGTCAGAAAATAGTGAAAAATAAGTTGTAATCTCAGGATGCAAAACGGCGTCTCTTCTGTGGTTCCCATGCCGTGAACTGACCTGCTGCTGCACTCAGCATGAAACAAATGTTGGAATGACAATGCGGCTGTCGCAGCTGTTGTTTTTTCAGGTCCAGAGCTGTTGTCCTCCTCCTCCTCCTCCTGTACTTCTTTCTCCTGATGCTCCTCTTGTCATCATCACTGTCTTTATGTCAGGGGGTGCAGAGCGGGATCCGCCTGTAGGACAGGAGCTCACACAGTAATGCACCTGCTAGCAGGAGTTTGAGGAGAGCACGGGACAACGGAATAGTATCTGGTGGGGGAGAGATACTTTCTTTCTGTGAGTGTCAGAGAGAGACACAGAGAGGGCAGGACACAGTGAAAGGAAGAGGCTGTGAGAGTGAGTTTTTCGGTCTTTGGACTGCGGGGAGGATCGAGGTACCATGCTGGGCATTTATGCCGGGGTTTATGGGACCAGACTCGGCTGAATACACAGAGGGTCAACAGGGATCCACGCGCACTTTTCTTTTCACACAGAGTACAGCGCTGTGTGTTCGTACTGTGATAGACTGGCGACCTGTGCAGGGTGGTTCCCTGCCTTTCGCCCAGTGCATGCTGGGAAAGCCCCCCTCCCCACCCTGAGAAACAGTAGAGAATGTCAGGATGAATGGATGAAAAATGCCGCCAAAATCGTTCTCGTCATACCACATTTTTTATACATCACACAAACTGGGACATTATATGCTTATATTGTCTGTATAGTCCTTAAAATATATACAATTTCCAACACCCATTGTTTGAAAGTTTACCAAGCTCTTCTCTAATCTTTTTTTCTCTGTTTTTGTGTGAAATATTGGATAATTATACTGATTTCTTTGTAAGGTGTCATACGTCAAAAATGTTGGAAACCACTGGATCAGAGTATGTTATCTGTCCTTTGTAACCAGTCTGCTGACTGCTAACAGTTTTATGATGATGTTAGTTGTTGTTTGACAGTTTTTAAAGTAAATAAACTTAGTAGTAAAATATTGAATGGGGAGTACACAATTACACGCCTTAAATGAGATCAATTACGACATTTAAGTGTGATCAAGTTATGTATGTCAAGTATGTGAAGTTAGTGACGGAGTTCATGTTGCACAACATGATGTATTCTATTATGCTTTGGTTTGTATTAACCTGGCAAAAGCCACAACTTTTAATGTAATGTCCAACAAAAAGTGACAATGTTTTTCTTTACAACACACAATATATTCATTTTTTGTGGCATCCAAGCAGAAAATTTTGGTTAGGTTTTTATTTATTTATTTTTTACATTATTTTGGTCACGGTTTAGGTAAGCTGTTGTTAAGGTTATGTGTAAGGCGTTGGTTATGTTTACATTTAGTTTAATTTCAAAATATTGTCTGTTTGATTCAGTTATTGCACCATGCTCCATTATTTGTGTTGATATTATAAGAAACGCTAGTATACTGTACAGTCAGTTGTCGTTGATCCAATAAACCACACAGTCTCACTTCAGTTTCTCCTAATGTGATGACTCTGCAGCAGGTTGTGACTTTGTTGGACTTTCCCGACTGCTGATTATTTCCCCAGCAGCTGAACCCCGTTGTCCTTCACTCTGTTCCCGTTATTTCTATTCAGGACGGGATAGGCAGTTGTTCTGCTGTGGCACATTTATTGGCCCTTATTAGCTAGCACCTGTAGTCCATTAAAAGCCCTGGTTTGCTGACAGACGGACAGATACGTACTGTCTTTGAGTTCTCAATGTGGTGAGAGGAACACTTCATTTGGGATATGAACAGAAATTTGTTATTCTGTAGAGAACAGTCGCTGGATGTTCAAAGTTTCAAACACTGAAACCCTCAGGATCCCATTCAAAGGGGTTATTTATCGACCCTTGTCTTCTCGCGCAGCTGTGGAGCAGAAATGTGGTGAGCACTTGTGCGTGTCAATGTGTCTGTGTGAATGTTAAGTGTTGTGTGCATGTGCTTGGGCGTACAGTGGGCAAAGGGTCCCAGATGTGGATGTTGTGCAAGGAGGGAAGTTGTAGGTGATTAGTGGAACTTTTGGGTCCAAGCTTGTGTCCGGTACTGTAATTTGATTGGTACAAATGTTGAACTACTCTGCTTAAGGAACACTATAAAAAAATTAACTTTACAGATGTAAAATTTAAAGCATTATTCAAGCAAACCAATATAATGTTTGCTAAACAGCACTGTGGCATCAAGTGACAATTCTGATATAATGGTAAATATAAAACGTAGTTTTAACAGTAACACAAGTAGAGAAGAGTCAGAGAACTGACTTAGAAATGTCAGTTACAAAACAATCTATAAGTGTGCAAAGAGGGTGTTGAATTGGGCAAGGCTGTGTTTTATTGCTTATGAATTAGACTTCTGTAAGAGCAAGAACGTATTTTTTCTTCTTTCAAAAGTGAAATAGTCTTGCTTTAAGTGACTTGTCTTAATGCCAATTGTCCATTAACCACTATTGAATTGCACCAGGGTCAACAGGTCATTCGCACAGCTAATTCCACCAGAAATTAATCAGAAATATTTAGTAGGAAAATGATACTGTACTATATGACAGAGTATGGCACAGTAATACTGCTTTGTCATTTGTTTTGGCTTTAGAATGATGTGCGTAGCTCTTGCTTGTACCATGGTCATTTATAATTAAGTGGTTGAATAAGCCATTAAAAAGGAGTATAGGAAGCACCTAGCAAAGTACAACCTGATACTGGAAAGTAGCATAAAAGGGATCAACTTCAAATGCATTTTTTACAAATTAATTTGTTATGTTATATTTCAGACTATTTCATGGCTGGTTGGTCCAAGTCCAAGAAATAGTTCGGCACATAAACCCCTGTAAAACTATTAATTGTCGTCTTTACACTTAGGTTTTCTTATGGATTAAACAAACTTAATACAATGTGTAGATTACTGAGCATTTGAGGTGCTGATAGGTGGATTTTGTGACTTTTGGACAGAGCCAGACTAGCTGTTTTCCCCTGTTTCCAGTCTTTATGCTAAGCTAAGCTAACTAGCTGCTGGCTGTAGCTTCATATTTAATAGAGTTTAATATGTGAGTGGTATCGATCCTCACATCCAACTCTAGGCAAGAAAGCGAATAAGCTGACTAAACTGTTCCTTTAAGACAAACTACAATATCACATTGCATCAATAGTCAGTCTTCAAGTCCAAAACTGGAGTTTGCATTCCATTATCCTCAAGGAATCCAATGGTTTTTAGAAGACACGCAGTGTTGACGGGACAGACAGTAGTGGCAGAAAACCTTGACATTGTAGAATGAGTTCGGATACAAAATCAATCACAAAATTTAGCTTTTCCTCCAAGACTACTGGAGTTCCTCAAAAGGTCAATGTTTCCTTCCCCATTTCAAACCAGGTTTGTTCTTCCCTTGAATCTCTACTTAAAAGTGCGTTCGATCAGCACTGAGGCTTTAAAGGGTCAAATAACTGACAGCGGGGTCCTGATGGTTCAGTGGACTGCGTACACCTGGTGTTGTGAACCAGAGATCTTTGACATACATCTCAGATGCCTTTCTCTCCAATTTTTTTGTGCATCTTTTTCTTGCAGTCATCATTTAAATAACTTTAAGTAACTTGAGTAGCACTAACAAATCTATGTATAATTACTAATAAACTGATCAACAAGTGATCAGATCCCTTCGCTGTTAATTGGTGGTGAGTTGAGTCCTTGTGGCTGCTCCCCCCTCTTCCTCCCTCTTCTTGCTTCCTGTGGGATAGAGCCAAGCCTCGAGGCAGGGGGATGTCTGTTTCCATCCAACCATCTCTGTCACACATGCTCCAGCTTGTCAGACTGAGTTTGTGTGAGGGTGATTGGGTGTCAGAGTGCGTGTATGCATGTAAATGCCTACACAGTATGTCTGTAGCCCCTTTTTATACAGCCTGTTCAAGGTGGGAATGTTGCACCGTTACTCTGCCAAGCTGTTCTGTATAAAACGTACAAACACGGAACACATTAAAGGAGCAGTGTGTAGGATTTAGTGGCATCCAGTGGTGAAGTTGCAGTTTGCAACCATTTGAATACCGCTCGCCTCACCCTCCCCTTCCAAGTGTGTAGGAGAAATTATGGTGGCTGCGAAACTAGCGAAAAACAAAAGGTCCTATCTAGAGCCAATGTTTGGCTTGTCCGTTCTGGGCTACTGTAGAAATATGGCGGTGCAACATGGCGACCTCTGTGGAAGGGGACCTGCTCCTGCTGTAGATAAAAACAACTTATTCTAAGGTAATTAAAACACAGTTCTTATTTTCAGGTGATCATACACTAATGAAAACATACTTATGAATATTATATTCCATTTCTGCCAATAGATCCTCCTAAATGTTACACACTGGTCCTTTAAGCTGGCAGCAGAGATAGTAACGTCGACGTCTGTGTAAAACGGGGGAGCCGGCAGGATGGGACGGATGTATCTGTGTGTGTTTAGATTTTCAGAGAGATATGGATGTTTTCTTTCTGTGGGTGGAGGTCACTGTCTAGGACATGATGAAAAATTCAAATTGTAGGAGTTCACTGCGATCCAGCTTCTAAACACAACTTTGTCTTTGTGACTTTTATCTCAGGAACAGCAGCGGTAGATCTCTGATTTCAGATTTAGCATGTGAACATGTGTTATGTGTTATGTAATATTGATTTACTGTCACATATGACAAAGAAAAACAGCAAATTCGCACAATTGTGATGTTGGGGATGTTTTTAAAATGACATGAAAAATAATCTATCAAAATTGTTGTTTCAGCTCTAATATTTACACACATACACATTTCAGTAAAAATGTTTTCATCCTTTGTAAGAGTGAATCTGAAGGTAACGATACATCTTTTCCATAAGAAGGCACTAACATGGTGTTCTGCTCTAAAACAAGTCGTCACATTAACAAATGTTCTCAATCATATTTTATTGCAAATTCACAAAAGGATTGCGCGGCTTTTGCGGCCACTAAACATGCAGAAATAAGACAAAAAGAAACTGTAATTCTCAAAGCACCGGCAAAGGGTGAACTGCACTCCTAACTGTGCTGCCAAGCAAATAGCGTCTTGGTGCTCTGATGCTATTTGCAGGTATGTAAATGAGGTAATATGCATACATTTGGTGTAAAATTGGCCCCTTTCTATGCAAATGAGTCTCATTGAAAAACAAGATCAAATTCACAAACACCAGCGCTAATAGCCACACGCAGTTAGAGTGAAATTAATAGCGTCTTCAGTGAGTTGGTGGTAACTGAAGCGCATTTATAAGGGCCGTCACACCCGGACTTTCCAGTGATCATGGCAGCAGTGATTGTAGCCAGGCGAAGCAATAGCGTATCACAGTACATCATACTGTATGTGCACAGGTGGCACAGAGACAGCAGGCCTACAGTACCTGATATTCACCATGAGGGATTAAACTGTAAAACAACATAAAACTGCTGTAAGAAACGGAGATGGTGGTTACGCATTGTAACAGCCCAGCAGAGAGCAGAGTTGGGGAGAAAACGTCTCTCCATGTGCCCAGAGACATGACGCACAGTTAAAGCACCCCAAATAACAATTACTCCATACAGAGTGAGTCATAGAAAAATAAGACACATCCCGCAGATAGAAACAAATGAAAGAGCAGGGGGAGTTATTAGATAATTAGAATAGTTATAATTTCAAATCAAAACATCTCTTTTCACATGAGTGGAAAGTTTTGTTCTTGCAACTGCATTTGTAAAAAAAATTTGACTCAGATGTTGCTTAAACGTGTCATGTGATATGTTACTTCAGTGAGAAAAAATATTACTGGGACCACTACAGAAAATTGCAGATGAACATTTAACAGATGCAAAACAATTGCACTCAGCTGCAAAACTTTATGGCCGTGTTTGCGCTGTAATATCATTAGTGCAATATCTTTTGTGAATCGGACCTTGAGACGGCGCAGATAGTGCTTGCCAATGATATGCAATTCATGGTGCTATCAGCGGCCACAATTCATTCTTTGTGAATTCGCTCCTGTGTTTTTTAAACTCTGGGAAACTAATTCTGTGTTTTTTCTTGAAACCAAACGGTTCAGCACTATCATTTCACACAGTCAGGGTTTTTTGCATTTTGTGGTTCCACATCATGCCTGATCTCTCACAGGCAGTATGTTAGGAGACAGTCTGCGGTGTACAAACATCAACGGGATCTGTGTGTATTTCTGTGTAAGCAAAGCTGTGTGTCTTTAAGTTAAACCTTTATACACACACACACACACACACACACACACACACACACACACACACACACACACACACACACACACACACACACACACAGTGGCTTTGTTTACCTCAGTACTCCTTCCCCTGCTGGTTGGCCATCAGAGCAGACTGGTGGTGTATCTGAGGTGTGTGGCTTACCACCATGTCATTGCCTGGAGGGCTCTTGCTGTCTGTTGTCACCTATGCACACAGACACACACATAAGTTGTGTTTCCCTTCTTTGATTGATCCAGAATGAAGGAAACCTTGCCATCAACCTAAATGCATAAATACACAATTTCTCACACCAACCTGTTAAGCAGTTCATACTTATTTGTACAAAACGAAATGTCACTTTTTGCATTAGATAATGTAGCTATGGGCAAAATGTAGCCTGGGAGGACTGAACCAAAGCAGCTTTTTGTATTAAAATAAGAGAAACCAAAACTTTATCTTAACTGGAATAGTTAAACCCCAAAAAAACTCAGTGGAAGCTAGAGCCCTTTTCAAACAATGAATATGTAACACTGTTGGCTTCATCTATCTGTAAAAACAAAAGCACAAGCATAGAATGACAAAATGTTAATTTTAACATTTTATTTATTTTTATATTTATTTTAATTTAATTCCTAACTGCTCATATGCTGTATGTAAATCATTTTGCTGGATATTCACAATTTCAACCATGCATGAATGACAAAAGGTAGGGTGTTCTGTTCTGATTATTATTGTGGTTTTATGATTTTTTTTTTTCTTATGTTGTTTTTTTTGCCCCACACTGTGAGGGGGAAAAATCCTTTTTTATAGACATGACATTAGAAGAAACACCTCAAAATCGGTTCATTGTTCATTGTGTTTTGTGATTCATGATCTGATGAAAAGTAAGATACATTTTATTACGGTACTGTATGTTTTACCTTGTGCTGTTGCAGCGTTTGCATTAATGTGACGTCATTTAATTCAGACTTGTGCGGTGACATTAGACAGACAAGGTAAATTGCCATCACATTTACGTAAAGAGATGCATGTCTGAAAGGGTCTTAGGTGTACAAGCTTTTTTTTTTTTTGGCATTTTACATACATTTATAATAATGCTTAAAAATTATGTCTGTCACTGTAGGGATGTGATTGTGAAAATATGGTGTTTTTGTGGGATATGTAAGAACCAGAGTTACTGGCGATAAGAATATGTGCAGTATGTACGTACACATGTATACACACACACATTGACACACTCACCTTTCCTAATACAACCTCCTAATACACCCATATGTCAACAAGGGAGTTGCTTTAACCTGAGCCAAGTGGTTTGGAAGTTGGGGGGGAAGTTAAATTAGCAAGTAGAAGATAATTCATTGGTCCATCCTCTCTCCTCTCCACTCCTCTCCACTCCTCTCAGTAAACACATTGAAGAGCAAACGTTTTTAACTTGGAGTGTTAGTGCCAGAGCTTTTCTGCTAACTGACCCGGGGCTCTGAAGAGCTGCATATAACAGGCGCCCACATTGGCTTTTGTGTGCAGGAGGGTCTTTACATAACCCACGTAACCAAGCACATTGTCTAGCAACCAGCCAGCTACTGAAGGGCCTTGTAAATGGAGGAGGGGGTCTGCTTGAGTGGAGGCCAGTAGCCGGGTTGAGAGGCTAGTGGAGCTAAGCTAGGTCATGACTAAAGGCTAGTTTGTTAGCCTGATAATGCCCTAAGGGTACTGATGCAATGAGCTCCCTCAGCAGCAAAGGGGCTAATGAAAAGAAATCTCATGCTGCAGTATTAGTTTAGTATAAATTGGGGGGAAAAAATCTGATTTAATGATAAATTATGCCTGCTTGCACACAACAATTATTATTAATAATAATAATAATAATAATAATAATAATAATAATAATAATGATGGATTACATGTATATAGTGCTTTATCATGATTACTCAAAGCGCTTTAGAGTGAAGGGGGGAAACTCACCTCAACCAAAATTCTCATTTTGTGTCCTGAAAGCCTCATATAAGAAAGTCATACTTTTCACAAAAAGTCACATTTTTGCCAATGTAAATCATTTCTTAGGTACCCAATGCCCCTCACTATTCTCCCTACCCCATTACTCCACAAAGCCCGGCCTTCTTCACCCTATTTCTAATGTTTGGGTCTGAGCCAGAATTACCTTGGAACTGCCCAGGATGTTGAGGTATATTTTTCCTCACCGCTCCCAGCGATGCGTTTTTTCAAGATGTTTTCTTTTGGCAGAAGAGAAATATTTGCATGTCTCTCTCATTGCACCGTCCAGATCACACCCAAAAGACTTTGAGATCTTTAATAAAACTGTCTGGAGTCATTTTTAAATATTTTAATTGGTGGATCTTGAAGGAAAGTAACTAAATTATGATTATTATTATAAAGTATTCATGTCTGTGTTTTAAGAGGTATCAGTGGATACTGAAGTAAACTGATGTAACTTTATGTAAAATGTTTACTATAATTCTGCAGATTAATTTCCATTACCCAGGTCAAAACCATATTTATCTCTGAAGAAACTTTGACTAACACCAATTGTTCTCAAACAGTTGCGACAGTGGCAGCACAACAGGCCTCACTGGTTACTGTGATTTTGACGCAGTGACTCATTATCAGCTCCACACTTCACCTTAGATCAGATGATAATGACCCATTTATCACCGACACTTGATGCCCCTGTCATTCTTAACAGCTCCCTGCCAGGACAGAGGAAGCTTTTGTTGCTGTTCCTGAGATGTCACTATTGTCTTCCAATACACAAAGACAAGGTGTCCTAATGGCCCCTGATGGCCCCTGCGTGAGTCCCTGGACGGCCCCTAGTTACACCACTGAGGGTTTTCTCGCTATTGTCACCCCGGCTGCAATCACGGGGCACGGCCAGAGTATGGAGGCGGGGGGGAGGTGGATGTGGGTTGTATGGGTGCTTTGAAAAGATGTGTGAAATAGGAGTATGGGTATTAAGGGTCTTGGCTCAGTTGGGGGTTTATTGTGTTGAAGGCTGAGCCCCCTGCCGGCATCCATGATCTCCTCCATTGACACAGAAGCTGTGCTCCACTCCCTGTGTGTTTTTGTCAACCTCTTTCTCACTACTCCATCTCGCTTTCTCTCACTCCTTTGCACCCAGTGTCTCTTAACCTCCCTTCTTCCACTCTCTTCTTCCTCTGAGTCAGAACCAAGGAATCTGGAGAGTCCTCCTCTCTCCTGTTTGAGTTCATACTGATGCGTTTAATGCCTGTGAATAGTGATGATGACGACAGGTCACTACAGCTGTGTTTCACCACTGTGTCAACTGCTCTTGGATGTATGTAATTTAGAAGACATGTGTTATAAGGCCAAAAGTATGTGGACACTTGGGTTCTTAGTCAGGACAGTAGTTAGTATTTTAGAAACACTGAAATGAGCCCAAATTTTCCAAATAGAATTTCACCCATCACCAACCAAACTCTGTACGAAATGTCTGAGTATTTAAAACAATTAAAAAATCACACTTTATTTTTTAACCCTACATTATAATCTACCCTCACTATATGTATGTTATTCTGGTGGAGAATATTACTGTAAATACTTTTTATTTTAATTTAGGTTAATTTAAGTAAAACTTGGTGGCAACAGTTTGGAGAAAGCCTTTTCTTGTTTCAACATGAAATGCACAAAGAGAGGTTTATATAGAAATGGTTTTCCGGGTTTATCGTGGAAGATCTTGACTGGCCTGCACAGAGCCCTGACCTCAGCTCCATCCAACACCTTTGGGATGAACTGGAACTCCAAAATCTTGTAGAACGTCTTACCAGAAGACTGGAGACTGTTATAGCAGCATATTAATACCCATGTTTTTAATTGGGTTTGTTCACAATCTCATATGGATGTAATATTCAGGTGTCCACATACCTTTGGTCATACAGTGTGTGTCATTTAGATCTTAAGACATCTGGGACACCATTTGATATGCAAGCTTGAGGAATACCTGACATACGTACGTACATAATTCTTTCAGCTTTTATAGCCATTTGCATCAATATAAAGTATATTCTTCTCTTTCTAATTTATCTGTTCACTCTGTCCCCCACAATGTGCTCTCAGTGATTCGGACACAGGTTGTGAGCGTGTTTCGGACAGATTGTGAATGTGTGTGTGTACATACATGTATTTGCACAGTGTTATCCAGCTTGTGTGAGGCCAACAGGAGTCGCCCGATTGTCAATAGTAGAAGTCAATAAAAACCCGTCATTGACAAAGAGAGAACAAACAGCTGCAGTTTGTTCAGGATTTCCTAACAAACACTCCACAAGGAGGGCCACGGATAGTGGAGAGAGAAAGAGAGAGAGAGAGGGGCAGTTAGGACTCGACTTTTCTTGTACAACACCAGATCAAACAAGGTATTGTCTCACTCATCAGGAATTATTACAGTGACTGTAATTACAGTGAATGCTGATCTAACTCCACACATAGACACAAACATACAGTGGTGAAAGGAAGTATTCAGATTCTTTACTTCAACAAAAGTACCAATACCACAATGTAAAAGCATTTAGAGTGTAATTATTTTTTATATATATATATATATATATATATATATATATATATATATATATATATATATATATATATATATATATATATATATATATATATATATATATATATACACTATTGGATTATTACATCACTGAAGCACTGACATGTAAGCAACATTTAAATGTTACTTTTTTATGCCGTTGGGTGGTTTAATCTAAAACAATACATCTTATAATTTTTTTATTTGATTTATTTATAGATGTACAAAACACACTGAATCCTCACTTAGCATGATGAAGTGAGAAAACGTATTTCCAACTGGGTCCCAAGATGTTAAAGGAGAGACTGAAAGCATATAATAAAATGAACCCCTTAGGAATAGATCTAGTTTTGACAAACCCAAAATAAAATGTTTTTGAACTGTTTTGATTACAGTCCTGATCCTGGTCTCTTCTGAAAGGGAACTCTTTGGAGTAATACTGAACCAAATTTACAGAGACACAAACATGGTAAAAAATTGTAAAATGTGGTTATTTCACTGTTCTTTTCTTTATGCACTCCCGTTACAAAATAAGCCACTGTTGTAGCCATGATAATGGTATCTCAAAAAAGATTTATATCAGTAGAGTAGTGAGGCTTTGCACTTTCAAATGATTTCAATGATTTCTCAAGGTTGAGTGAGGCTATAACTCGATGTCATCCTAAATATGGTGACAAACTCCGCTCCAGACCTTCATTTGAGCTGCTGTGTTAAGAGGTTAAACAAAAGAAAAAAATCTGAAACAACAAAATTACATTAGTTCAAACTAAATCAAAGAATAAATATTCACACGAAAACACCCAAATAAAATCAAATTGATGGCTCAAGTCAAATTTCATTAATTCTGTTACCTTACTTCATAAATAAGGCCTGACTTGACCCCTAAAAGTCTGTCTTATTGATGAGCACACATTTTGTATATAAATGTAACTACAGCTGTCACAGGCATGTAGGGGCTTAAAAAGTACATTATATACCTCTGCAATGTACTGGCCTAGAAATATAAAGTAGCAGAAAATGGACATACTCAAGTAAAGTAAGTCAAAATTGTAAATCCATCCACATCTGCAAACATACTGTACATGTAGTCATAACATTACCACAAGGATCAGGAGTTCACAGTGTCTTTAGGTTAATGAACTTGTGCAATAAGTTATTGCACTTGTGCTGACATCCTGACATCACCATAAAGAATCAAGAAGTTGTCTGACCCTCCCATGTCCCTTGTAAATGTCCTCAGCTGGAGCAGACCAGCCCAGACTGGGACAAATGTGCAGGCTGACCGCCTGTGGCCTGCGGAGAGAACATGAGGAAGGACTTTGGGACCTCGTAAAAAAACTGTCACCGTTTGGCTTGTCAGGAAGCCCCCACTTGTTTTTTCATTACTTCCTGTAATTTCTTTTTCATTGGATGTTACACTTGCTCCTCTTACGATAATATGTTTTTACTCTCACTTTTTAAAGTTGTATTAACACACTTTGTCAAACTAGTCTTGTTAAGAGCACCTGCTAATAAGTAAATGTGTGAAATGTGAATGACAACAGTGTCCCTGGCTTGCACTGTCCCTTGGGATAAGCCACAACAATAGGAGCACAACACTAGAGCCCTTATGCAAACAAAGTGTTCTCGAATGAAGGAGGCATTTAAAAATGATCGCTCTCCACAAACAGAATGCAACCCTCCTCTCTCTGTCCTGCTGCAGCCCCCCCCACCCTTCCTCCCTAAACTCTCTCTTTTTTGTCATTCTTGCCTTCTTTCTCTCCCAGCTCTCATCTGTCCCCGTGCCTGCTAAAGACATTTGGCCTGTGCTAAACCTGGAGTGACAAATACTCCCTTCCTCTCGTCATCAAAGTGCTATATCTGTGTCCTTGTTTTGTCAGAGCTTTTGAGGGGCTGATCAGTGGAAGAGTGGTAAGGGGAGAAGGTGCTGCAGTGCTGGATATAAGTTGGAAACAGTGCATGAGTGGCAAGACTGGGGAAAGAGATGGGGAAAAATGAGGGGGTGACTGAGATCGGAGGTGGAGAGTGGAGTGATTAAAATTCATCCCACGGTGCAAACAAAAGGAGGAATGAAAAAGGGGGAGAATGCAGGAGTGAAGAGAGAGAGTGTTGGGAGGGGTGAAAGATTTGGGGTGAAAAGAAGATTGTAAGCCTCAGCAGATCCCTGAACAGCCCCCAACCCCCCCCAATCAAATGACTGCCTTTGACTCACAACACAATTATCCTCTGAGACAACGGAAAACAAGGGAAGGAGAGGGGGGAGTGATGAGGAGTAGGAGATGGATAGATGAACAGCAAGAGGGAGAGAAGAGAGAGAACATTAATTATTGGGCAGGCTTTTCCTCCCAAGATTTGCAGAGGCAAGCTGAACAGGGGGTCAACAATTGACTCAATTACAAGACAAACTCTCCAAGGGCCCTACACCACCACTCACTGTGGACCCTGCAGCTCTCGGGCAAGCTGTTGATTTTTTTTTCTCCCCCTCTTTTCTTTGCCGGTAAATGTTTGCCCCTCTTCAGGTGCCCCCGGCAGACGCAGGAACTCCAGCCCTCGGCTAGACTTTAACCTTTTCAGCCACTGAATGATTCCCCTCTCTGTTCTCCGTGAAGAGCCAGAGGGAGAGAGGGAGCGAGGGAGTGAAGAGGCAGAAGAAGGGCTAGAAGCTTTCTCTTTGTCAGGCTTTATAGCTGGTAATGAATAAGAAACGTCTGGTGACCCAAGAGGAGAGGGGTTTTTTTTTTCCATCACACAGGTGGAATTTTCTCTTTCATTCTAGTTGGCCTTGAGTAACATGGATAAAACTCTTACAGACACTAAAGGAATTAAATCAAATTCAACTTATCCGTCCAAAATTCATAAGGGATTTTACATGTTACATATTATTACATTAGCCCTAGTCACTGTGTATTCTTAATTGTGGTGTTTTACAGTATTATCAGGGCATACAGTAGGTTTGTATTATTTTTACCCTGGCAGGTTAACTGTTCTTGCAGTCTCAGTCAAACCCTGGTGGATCTCCTGATAAGAAAAAATGGATTGCAGTTACAAAGTATAAATATTTTTACCATTTGTTTTGGAACAATTCCATTGTTTTAAAGAGTATATAAATGTATGGAGGTTGGGTGGTATCCAATTATGAATTATGAGTAATTATGAGTTACTCTTGTGTTGGTGTTTGAGTATAATTGAATACCTGACACATTTGGAAAATTATTAATCATGCTAACTAAAATGTAAATTTAAATTATTCTGTTATTCCAAATCTTTTCAAAGTTGTAATGAAATATGTATATATTATTATCAGCATAAATAATCAATTTAAGAGAACATAATAGAAATATATACTTTAAAGTGGTACTCCAGCGATTAAGTATTGCACTTTCTTAAAATCGGGTGACTTACAAGGGACACATCAAAAAAGACATGGTCAAATTTGAAGCAGCAGAAGCCAAGATATGCTGACGTTTAGTTTTCTAGTATGGGTCATGCTCTAAAAACACTGGATTCTAAATTTCCCATAATGCAACTCAATAGCGTCTTTCATTAGACCCTCCCTGCCTCCTAAATGTCCACTTCTTTCAAACCTCACACCTTGAGTTTGTAACACAGGCTTGTTATAAATTTGAAGTCTCAAGCTCAAGCCAAGATAACCCTGATGACATCACCATCACCGGTGGAGTGACCTTTTAATGATACCTATGGAAAAAACTTCTATTTTTCAACCCAGTGAAAATGTTTGCTAAACCTAGAACTAAGCAAATCATAATCAATGTTAACATTATCATTAATATGTGTCAAATGGTATCATATACCTGTTCTTGACTCCTAAAAAGTTTTACAGATACACCTGCGTTTTCTGTTTGCCCGGGTAGTAACACTGTGAACAAATGAGCACTTATGGGAGCATTCACTATTGTTCCTGGTGACCCTGCATTGATAAGGTCGGACAATACAGTGAGGAATGGGATTTCAACAATAGGTCTCCAGTCCCTCTCTTCTCAGTCAAAAGGACTGCTCAAGCATAGTGCCGCTCAACACTGCTTGGTCTCTCTCTCCCTGTTTTTTCTGCTTCTCTTCCTCCATCAACTTGCTTTTTCTTCAGTTGTTTCTCTTTGTCGCTCTCATTTTCTCTACCATCTCTGTCTTTCTCTCTCTTTCTATCCCTTCTGATTCCCCCCATTCCTCCTTTGTAAAAGAGAAAGGAGAGCATGAATACCACACACAGACTTTGAGTTGCCCGCTGCACAGCAACATTACTGCCGCCAGATTTTTTTCCATCTCAAGTGAATCACTAACTTTTTTTTCTCTCTACAGGAAGCAGTGGTAAAAGTGTACTCTCCTTGCCCTCCTTTTATCTTTGATTTCCCCTACGTCAAGTCCTAACCCTCAGTTCTCTATTGAGTTTATTATTTATTGACAATTGTATCCCAGGATATTATAGATACACAGGTCCTTAGGCCACGGGTCCATGTGTGTATCAACATTTCTTCAAAAATAATTTCTTGTGTGTCTACTCATAAGCAGTGTAATAACCTAATAACCTGTTTTTAATTATAATGATACTCTAAGGTCAAGTAAATTTGACTCAAAATGATTAAAAAGTTACATAAGACACCCAGAAGTCCTAAACACAGGACATTTATGAAGAGTTATTGTTTCAAACACTGTTTCCTGAACACCCAAAGTTTATACTGGTCATATTGGCTTATTGCACCTGCTGTGTATTGATTAACATATTTTG
Source organism: Siniperca chuatsi (assembly GCF_020085105.1). Taxonomy (NCBI): domain Eukaryota; kingdom Metazoa; phylum Chordata; class Actinopteri; order Centrarchiformes; family Sinipercidae; genus Siniperca; species Siniperca chuatsi. The sequence continues at coordinate 12,704,413 of NC_058043.1, forward strand.
AATAATTTTTCACAGTGGAGAGAATAACAGTAAATGTGGGGAAAGCGAGCAGGGGATTCGAATTGGGGACGTTCTGGTTACGTGATACGCCAACAAGTGATTGATGATTGATCCGTATTATTAAGAACCAACTCAGATATATCTTTCAGAAAAATCTGATTGGCCCACTCAAAATTAGGACTTAGATGTTTAGGTTAAGTCAGAAACTGGTTTAAATGGTTACACCTACTTGACATTAACACGGTATTAAGACGCCTCATGGTGATGTCATTAAAGTGACTGACTTCAGTTTACCACGTGTCACCGCACAGGCCGCTGTTCAGCAAAAGTTACATAGACTCACTTAAAAACTTGCATCACTGGTCTTAATTTTTATTGCTCACTTGTCTTATGTGGTACTTGTCATATTGTAGTTGTTGTCTGTTTTCTTTTAAAATGTGATTGGGCACATTATCCCATACAAAACAAGTATGTTTAAAGCTCTGGGGAAAGCTCATAAAAAATAAAATTGCGTTGTCTAGAAGGGATTGTCTGAAAAATCCTCCAGTAAGACAGCAGGACAGGTGTGTGTGTGTGTGTGTGTGTGTGTCTTTAGTGAGCCATTCACAAGCTGCTGACGTATATTGTGCCCTTCTTATTGTGTTTGTCACATCAGGTCTCTGGGTCATCAGGGCCATCCGCCACCCTCTCAATTCCCTGTGTGTGTGTGTGTGTGTGTGTGTCTGTTTGTATAACTCTCTGTGCCTGTGTGTGCATGTGCATCTCTTTTCAGTGTCTATGTGGCAGTTTGAGTTAATAAGTGAGCTCCGTGTACAGTTTGCCTTTTATATGCTTGAGTTTGTGCATCAGAGAGAGTGAGCGTTTACGTGTGTGTCTGTTTTATGTGTGTGCATGCATGTGCTCCCTGCGCATCACTGAGCACTGCATGGAGATACAGACTGGAATTTAGGGCTGAGACACAGTGAAAGGGAGCCCCTTCCTCATGCATGAGATAGGATCAGTGTTTACATGCACAAATAGCAGAAAGCTTCAGTGATTGCAAAACATCTTCTACACTTTTCTGATGTAAACTGCAGCATTTGAAAGACATTCAGACATCTTTAACTGGACAGTTTTTCACCAAATGTAAATGGAAACCAGCAACATTTAATATTAATTGTGTGTGGATCGTTCGAAAACTTATGTTTAATGAAAAGGGTCAGTAGTTTACTTGTTTATTCGCTGTTCTGTAGACAATAAAATTAATGGATTTCAAAATATAATAATAGGATGTGACCCCGTTTTATTAACATAGACCATGATGACAATAATGTGCTGCGTCAGCGGACAAGCTGATGGTTTAATGGTTTGGCTTATTTTGGGGTGGCACTAATATCAACCCTTAGGGGTTTTTGATTCAGGAACAGCACTAGTTCTGCAACCAGCGCTACGGCACATGATCCAACCAAATGTGGGAGTTCTTCAACAAACAGTATGGCATAGAATCAGCCATGGTGGATCTCACACTCTGTTTACAAGTTCCAACAGCATGTATGTAAAAAGTAAAATCTAATTGAAATTAGAAAATTGTGAAAATTTACCAACCATTACAAGTGATTGTTGCCTGCTGTGACCACGTTTGTCCTATCTCAGATTATGGCAAAGAATTGACTCCGGTCTCTCTGCTGCTTGATGACGGTTTTTGTCGTCCCTATAGTCTGTATTAAGCTTTTCAACCAGTTGTGTTTCTGCTTTGTGTGGAAAGTGTTTCAGTGCACACCTTTGCTTTTATCTGTTGCTCCCCCTACATCTGACATCACTTGTTCCATGGCTGAGACATGCACGTTTACAGCGCCCTGCAAAAAAAGTTGTTTTTAGCGAGGGAAATACTGTGAACCATTTGAGATTTGATATGTGAACCGGCACTGGTTCCAGCTTAAAAGCCCTGTTTGTACTAATAGATAACTCTGGTGTCTGGCGCCCATTCTTGCACGTCACACACAGTATGTTAAATTTACCCTGTTGCGTTTTCATTGTAAACAAACACAGTTTTGTTTACATTTAGCATTTCTCACCAGAACACATTGCAGGTATCATTAAGGCCTAGTCAACACGTTGACTGCATTACATGAAACATTTGCAAAGCTTGTTTAATGCTTTGAAACCTCCAAGTGGGGTTTGCTTCTTCTTCTTCTTCTTCTTCTTCTTCTTCGTCTTCTTCTTCTGCTCTTTAATTGATCTTTTACAACACATTACTGCCACCAGCTGCCAATATGTCTCTGCAGCCAGCAAGAATGATGAACACATCACATACATGCTTATGTTTATACAGCATGTGTACTCTGAATACACACCACAAACAGTTACGGGTATCTACTATGATTTCAGTACCTGTTCTCATGTCAGCTAAAGTCGACCACTCGCAGCCATTTTGGCCTCTTGCAAAACTCTGAGGGGCATTACTCAATAACAAACAATTATCTTCATTGATTTTCGTATCGTGTGAGGTTTGTAACGATTCAATCTTGCCATCTTTGATTAGGCAAGGGCCCACTGATTTGGATCAAACATGTTTGTTTGATACAGTCAATGTGTGTCCAGTCAGTGGGTGAGAGTCAGTGATTGAAACTCAAACCTTCATTAGCCAATCAGAGCCTAGCTCCACAGACCTGCTGCAATGACAGCATGTAAAAAGTAGTTTAAATTATTAATAACATTTACTTACGGTGATACATTATTATTCACTTGTCAATTTTGCATGATGCTTACTGGTCCGACAAACACAAACACGCACAAACAAAAGTCCTGCAAAAACGTACGCTCACCTCCAGTTCACTCATTCAGCCAGATTATGTTCTCCAGCCTTTTGTTTTTCGTGAATGTCTAGTAGTGTGCACAAACAAGTGGTATGAGACTTGTGTATACGCAATAAGTTGCTGCTCAGAAAAATCGAAAGAAAAGGTTGAGTGACAGTTCTGAGGTCAGTCTGAAATCTTGTTATTGTGTAATGTCTTCACCTCAAGAAGATATAATACGTGACAAAACTGGTAAGGACATTCTTTATGTATAAGATCTCCCACAGCTACAAATGAGAAAATCTTGTAAAATTTGTTCCCAACTTAATGATTCATTTCACAATCAGTTTAAATGAGTTACAGTTTAGACTGTTGACATTCCTCATATGTTTTTGATCTCACGCGTTTTTGCATCTGTTTATTTGCAAGCAAAACCTAAAATGTGGCTATAATATGTGTATATTTATTAATCTGTGTGAATGTGTACAAGCATCAGTTTGTATGTGTGTGTGTTTTAAGCTCCTCAGCCCCTTCCAATTCACAACCAGCTGATTTGTTGCCTTTTAGTTATGGTAATGCAACTTAATTACAGCCCTGGTGGGAACTCAAGACTCTCTCTCTCTCTCTCTCTCTCTCTCTCTCTCTCTCTCTCTCTCTCTCTCTCTCTCTCTCTCTCTATCTCTGTGTCTGTCTGTCTTTCTGTAGTATGCATCTTTTTATTTCACACTATAATAATCAGCTCGCCAGATATCGTGGCTGCTGCTTGGCACAACCGTCAGCAGCGTGGCGTCAGTCAGTCCTGGGATCTCAAAGATGTAACTCTGTGTGTGTGTGTGTGTGTGTGTGTGTGTGTGTGTGTGTATGTACATGTGTGTGTGTGTGTGTGTGTGTATTGTCTGCGTTTGTTTAGTTTGTAGACTCCCCTGGACAGCCATGACTCGTCTCTTCCTGACAGCATGTGAGCCTGCCGCCCTGTCAGAACCCAGCCAAGCCTTTCATTCGTTCAGGGAAAGTGTGTGTATGCATTTGTTTGTGTATGTGTGTGTGTGTGTGTATCTCTCCCTAACTCACATGACTCAAACATCAGCTTAGGGATCCCAGCCAATTAAAAGCCAATGCATGCCCGGATGCCTTGCTCCTACCAACATCTTGGTATTAAACTAAACGTCTACAATATATTAGTTATGAAGTCAGCAGCTCTGAGAAGGACCACACAGGAGAAGCCCACATTTTACTGTATGTCTCAGTGTATATGATCCAAATAGCTGTTCTGTAATTTGTTCACTGTGTAAATTGATGAGGTTTGTTTAAGTAAATGCCAAGCAGAATGAAAAAGAAGAACATAATTTTCATCCCTACTGTTTTGCATCAACAAATTTGTCATCAGATCGCAGCAGTCATCAGTTCTCATATGATTTATAGTTTACTGCAGATTCCCAGTGGGCACACAAGATGAGTTGTGGTCTGAGACAAATTGGAGCACATTCTCTGTGGAGGAGAGTGTGTGTTGTTTTGCATGTTAAACTTTTTGTAAATTCTTTTTTGCAATAACACGGACAAGACGGGCGTAAAAATGAAGAGGGAAAAGGAGGAAGCAAGTTGAGGGAAAGCACAAGCGTGAAAGTGATGATATAGCACTGTATAATACAATGACCCTTATCAAGAGTGTACACACAAACACACACAGACACGCACGGTTGTGCACGTTTAGTCATACTGTGAACTGATGAAGACAAGTCTCCACGTGTGTTCAGCTGCTGGAACAAATTTAAGTACAGTTTACATGCTGAAGAGAGAAAGGGAGATATAAACAGAGAGAGAGAGGCTGGTGTTATATGTAGAACAACATGATTTGTTTATGATATTTATGACGTACAGTTTAAAGAGATGTATCAGGCCGGTGAGTCCATGTTTGTGTGTTGGAGAGTTTGCTTGCTTTTGTTTAGGAGCAAGTGTTGTGTTTTGTTCTGTTGTAAGCTAAGCTGGTTATTGAACCTCAAGCCTCAACTGAAATGTGTCTGTAGTATTAGTATTGCTCGGTCAGATTTATAGTCTCACATGGTTGCTTGTGTTACAAGATTTTACAATTGCTTTGGCTGGGTTTTTGCAACAATTTTCAACTTTCACAACTATTACAGTAAGACAACATTTAACTTTGTGTTACTTTTGTGTTGAGAAGTGTGACTTTTTTTACGTCACATTGTTTCAGCACCCTAAGCTACTGAAGTATAATTTTAGTATCAGTACCAAAACTCAGATTATCGTATTGGCACCACTAGCAAAAACTTTCACCCAGTCAGCCCTAGTTTTGATTCGTATCTTCCTGTTGGCAGAGAACAGTGACCATGCTTCACACCAGTTTTATTTGGGCAAATAGAGCAAATTTTCAATGTCTCGGCTAGAGATGGGATACTATTCTGAACCACAGGGCTACATTATTATTATTATTATTTTTTTGGCTACTGTAAATTTGCATTATACTGTACATATGAGTTAGGTAATTCAATGAGAATGAATACTGTGAAGAGGAGTTACAATGGGAGGAGCATGTTTTTATTTGTCTTAGTCTGTTTACCTGCCAGTCATTGCATTTACTTTCTGAGGTTGACCCTGCCTTTAAATCTACATATTATTACAGTATTTCCCTTCCTATCCATCCACATTGCTGTCTTCTGTGATCACATGCACAGCAAAGACCTTTCAGACCCTGAAACAAAAGCCCAGTAATCAGAAATTAGCGGTCAACACATTCCACATGGCTTTCTCTTGATGAATCCTTCCCACTTAATTGTATGGTTGTATTGTCTGTGTCATATTTCTCCTTGCTTCCCTTCTGCGAGAGGCTCTTAGTGCTGTGGTCACTGTGTTCGTCTGGTGGCCTGCAGGCCTCATCTGCTGCTGTCGTCGTCTGGAGGGACTGTGCAGCGGTTTCTCCCACACGCCAAATACAAACACACACACGCACACATAAACACATAAAAGAACACAGCCTCACATAGTGAACTTTATGTCTCTCTTTCTTTGTCTGTCTTGCTCTCAGCCACACACATGCGTTGGGTAGCCGCCCCCACACACACACACACACACTCTCTCCCCCTCTGTCCCCTGGAGCCCCTCTGTCTCTCTTTCCTCTGTCTCTTTCTCCTCACAAGTTTTCCACCTCCTCTCTCTTCTCCCTCACTTCCAGCTGTGTTATACAGCTAAGGAATATAAGTAGCAGCAGGCCGGCTATAAATATCGCCTGCCCACCCAAGACTGTTAAGATTATTATTTTTCTTATAATCACTGCGGTCTTTCTATAAACCGAACAGATTATTATCTGGTTTTTGTTGCCTGGTGCGGGTCCCTGTTTCAGTGTGTGGCAGACAGCTCCAGTGAATTTCTTGCAGAGGACATTTTCCTTTTGCTGGTGTCAGGGAGATGATTGACTGGAGAAGGTTTACATGGCCTTGATTTGTACTTTAACTGCCACAGTGACAGTATAGCATCAGCAGTGATGAGTAGAGTGGGCAAAACCCAGGAGGAAAAATGACGTAGAGCTGCAGAAAGGGTGGGAGAAAAAGCCCAACAAGCAGTTGATGACGTTCAGGAGTGCTGGTGAAGGTGAAGAGGAGTGCTTAGCTCGATTTACAATGACAAAGCTCTGTTCTTTTTTTTCTTGAAAATGGGGGTTGGGCTCCTAGTTGTTTATAGATGGAGCATTTCTGCACTCCGCCTCGGTCTACAGCTGGGAGCCAGCTGTGTGAATCAACTTCTCCTCATCTGCTTTATCCATCCATCCTTCTCTCCTTCTTTTTTCCGCCCCCTGTTTCCTCCGCTTCACCTCCTTAAAAGGAGTTCAAAGAAATATTTGTGGTCGGGGCATTACCTACCTGATACACAGACATGCAGAAGTTATGCAGAAGTAGCAGAGGAAGAAGAGGGGAAGACAAGACAAGACTTCGATGTTGCTTGGTAGACAGAGAGGGGAGGAAGGTGTGTGTGTGGTGAGGAAAATAGGCTGGAGGTAAAGAGAGAGGAGGGAGGGGAAGAGAGGAGAGGAGCGGGGTACAGGAAACCACAGGTATGTGCAGGATGGCGGGTGGGTGGCCTGAAGAGAGGACAGAGAAAAAGTGGGATTGTGGAGGAGTGAAGGAACAGCGAGTTACAGGGACTAAAGAGGACTGTCACACATGTTGGTAGCACCGCGTCTGTCCTCTTGATAGAGTTGTTGGTTGAAATCCCTGAACTGACAAATATTAAACATCTAACTGCCTTTGAGAAAGTGAAGCTGCTCAGTGGCCAGCAGTACAAAACTGTGCTTGTGCAGGCAAAAGAAAACAAGGAGAGGGGAACCACTCCTAATCTTAAAACAAACACTATCAAGTCACTGACTGATCAAGCCAGCAGTTACAAAAGTGGTAAAACAGTAATCACGACTGTGCAGCAAAGGCAGTGTGTTGCTGTACATGTGACTACAAAGCAGCCTGAGTAAATTATGGTACTTTTTGCACCAAAATTGTTTTGTGTGTATTTAGCTAGTATTTTACCTTCTTTGCTCTCCTCTACACCCCTCACGGTTGTACACTATTTGCATAACCCCCTTTTCCTCTGCAACTGCTGTTCTTAGCATAACGTTTCATCATGTTAAATAAGAATATGGCTTTCAGCTTGCCTAAACTGCTCTGTTTGCTCTACTCTTTTCTACTGTACTTGGTTTGGCTCCCGCTTCTACTGTTTGTAGTCATGTTGAGCTGCCATGCTCAAGCCCTCTAGTGCCCTGATGTCTGTCATCAGTCACTCCGGCTGTGTAGCAACAAGGGATCAACATTTCATTCTGCCATTTCGACAAGGTGAGAACCCCAGCAGTTAGACATCAGCACCACAGCTTCCTCAGCCCACACTTTACAGTACAGGGATATGTGAGGTGTGACTCAGTGGGGTTGAAACCTGGGCTATGGTGTTGACTGTAATAAACCACAGTGATAGTCTAGTAAACATCAGTTTATGGCTTCAGGGATTCTTCTTCCTCAACATAGCTGCCAAATGACAAGTTTGTAGTCTTCCCCTTTTAAACCCAAGATCATTAGTATTATTTTTGTCACGTGAGGGAGATTCAGCCAGGACAGTCACGCATTTCAGGCCCTTAACCTTGTTCCCTGACATTACCATTTAGCTAATCTTTTATTTTAATTTGGTGATTTCATTTCTCTTCATAAAATTGCATTAATAACATAATACATTTCTGTCCCTCCTATATAAGTCTATATACAATACCATATCTACAGTATAGGGCTAGGTGATATGGATGGAATTGATATCATTATATTAATAGGAATATTTTTTTCTGATATTGTCATATAAAACATGATATGGCAAAATCATAAAATAGCCGAATTGATTTTCCATGCAATAACCTGTTTCCATTGTTATGCTTTAGATTAGACCAAACTCTTCAAATGTGTAAAACCAATCCCTCAATAACTCATTTTGTCAGTTTTTTATTACAATTTGCTCAAGAAAATATTGAATTACTGCACACAGTCAGCACTAAATTTATGAACCTTTGCATGAACAGGGTCCATGACCGACATGTTGCCTTTTCAATAAACTTAGTGCTGACAGTGTGCAGGAATTAAATAGTTTGTTTTGTTTTTTGCATGATTTCATTTTCCTACACAGCTGTCTGGGTTTGCAATAGACAACATTAATTACAATTTTGCTTTGGTTTGGACTAAAATCCTGGGCCTATTTCCATCTTTGTCCCTAATGTTTAAGATGGAGGCAGTCGATGTCTGACTTTATAGAAGCAGAAAGTTGAATCAGAAGGGACAATCGGTAAACATTTTCAAGTAGACGAGGTAAAAGTATCATAGGTAACCAAAAAAGAAATCAGATCATAAAAATGGTTGTATGGCATAATAAGAAGTAAGATGCAAATGTCAATCAATTAGGAGGTAAAGCATTAAAAAAAACACATTACGGTAAGATATTTGCTTGGAATTTGCATAATTGTAACATGATATGATAACACCATCGAAATAGCACTGAAAGGCAATAAAAGTAAAATTGAGTTATTGCCCAGCCCAGTAAGTACTTGCTTGACAATGAAGCTTATTTTTGTTTGGTATCTTTTGAAAATGTCAGTTTTGGCTTAACAGGAATTAAAGCTGTTTCAAAGAAACACAAAGTAGCTGTTCAAGTAGATATGACATTAATCTTCCCTGTAGCAGGTCAATGAGTAGGGCTTATTGTACATTACAGTGATGTCTCCAGCCCTGTGGCCTTTCGGTGGTCACACCATTGGCCCCCATCACATTACAGCAGATGTGAGGAATTCAGAGTCTGGGTACAAGGGGTAAAAAACACAGGGGAGGGTGGGTGGGGGAGAAAAGCAGGGAGGGAGGAGAGACTGTGTTGGGATGAGGGGTTACAAAAACAAAACCCAAATTTAAACCGAAGGAAAACAACAGGGCTCGAAAAAGTTGGTGGGTGAAGAGAGAAGGAAAGAAAAATGTAAAAGAAAATGAGGCAGAATCTGGACTGTGGTTGGCTGAGGGCCCGTGCCCCGCCTTCGTTCCCCCCTCCCTCCCTCGCTCAGTCTCCAGCCCTAACACAACAGAATCCCCCACAAGCCCAGCCACATCAGGAACGGCTGGCTACATTATAGCTGCCATTATCGTCTCTCAAGTCATAACAGCCAGAGAACACCCACCTCGACTGCAGCTCTGCCAGTAGGGGGAGGGGCGAGGGAGAGGTCGCAAGAGCAGGAATGAGCCGGGAGAGAGGGAATGAGGGAGAGGGTGGAGGCAGTGGGGGAGAAGAGGGAGAGAGAGCAGGAGATATCCTGAGATAGAGATACAGAGCAATAGAAAAGGCAGAATGAGAGGAGGAAAGTAGGGACTAAGGGAGAGGGTGTGGGAGAAAGACAGGGCCAGAATACTCTCAGATGGGTGTTTACACTGCAGGACATGCTCCAAAGATGTGTGTGAGAGTTTTATTTAGGCTGCTTTGTGTTGTCTAAGTATTAGATTATCCAGCAAACACACAAATGAGAACACACGCATAAGCAGATGTACTGCATACTCACATTCCCATTTGAGATTCATTAAATGCCGCTTTTTACATTGGCTGCGGAGGGAGCAGGGGGTGGGGACATGTGTGAGCCCCAGTTTAGTGTTACACCCAGGAGTAGAGGAGTGTAGAAGCAGAACCAGTGACCTGTGGCAATGTCTGTCCTCCCTGGAGACTTCCTCAGAGGGAGGAGGACGCTTTATGGGAATGTCACAAATGGCCAAACTGTGCAAGACTAAACAATGTTTCTCTTTGTATACCACAAATAAAAACTATCACCTGAGAACTGAAGTTTGTGGGACAAATACGTACCAAAGGCCATTAGAAAAAAGTCACCTATGGAGTCGAAGCCCTGCAACAAGAAGGCCACTACATTTGTGAAGCTTATGGTGTTGATTCGATGATAGACGATAGTAATAGTTAAGATAATATTACACTTAAATGTGATCAGAAAGCACTAAAATATGAACATACCCGCTGAGCCATGTTCCTGTCAATTTTGAAATTAAATACAACGTGGTCTGGTTTCTTAAAGCAAGACTATTTAACTTGTAAAAGAGGTAACACATGCTTCCTTGTAATGATGAAAAGTTTACTTGCCTTACTTGGTCTGGTATGCCAGCAGCTTATGGTGGCTAATGTTAGCTAGTGTTAGCAAACTGGTTAGATTTGATATATTTTGTTTTATAACAGTCAGTTCGCTGACTTAATGACTCTTTTCTACTTTTTCTATTTTTACACTGTGTTTTAGCATTCATATTGTCCTATAATTGTCACTTTAAATGAAGTAAAGTAACAGACCTATGTCATACATTATTTAAAGCGAGGTGACACCCGCCACTCTGGCCACAAGTGACAATTATGGGATAACAGTAATACTAAAACATAGTGTAAATAGCATATATCTACCTAAAGTTTGCTAATGTTAGCCACTATAAGCTACTGGTCATACCAGACCAAGTAAGGCTGTAGCCTTAATAACAAAATAACAATAACAAAACTGCTGAGTGTGTTAAATTGAGTAAGGGTGCATTTTAGTGCTTGAATCCAACTTTTAATTTGTAAGAGGAAGAATAGATCTGCTGTTTATAGTTAGTATCAGCTATGCTTAAAAAAAATCTAATCACCAATTTTTCCTTGATTGGTGACCTTGTAGAAGGGATGGATTTAGAGATGTCTGGCTTTTAGGTGTGGCTTACTTGAATGGGGTGGTGATGTTGCAGGGTTGTGAACCTGGAGTGTTTGAATGGAGAGGTTTTGGGTGTAGAAAGTGGCTGGACATCCTGTCCTCATCCTCAGCTCCTTGGTTCTTGCCCAGCTCGCTGTGCCGCAGTGGAGCAGACTTGTTTAGTTAGCCGTTTGATTTATGGCCTTGGGGTTTTTAATATGCTTCTGCACCATCCCTCTAAAACCCAGCACCACAAAATTACACCAGGGAGCAAAGTCCCTGAGAGTTTCTCACAAAATATTGACCTAAAATAGCACAATGCCACGACACCTGTGTCAGCACCATGCATATATGGGATCATCTATATATACAGTATGTACTTACATGTTGTACAGAAATACATATATCCATACATGTACACATACAGTAGATAGATGCATATATATATGCATGCTTTTTACACATTTATACATGAGATTGGTTGTTGTTATTGTTTTCCAACCTGAAAGTCATCAGTAAGTATAAGAAAAATATACATCATGCAATTCACAATAAAAAAAACTTAGTAACTAAGTAAATGTTTCCTGCTTCAGTAGTAACCCATCAATATTGGTGAGTGTTATTTCAAATGGTAGATGTTTAAGTATATTAAGATAACCATATTTCCACTGTATGATATCAACTTGCTTGTGAAATATACTATATACAGTTTTGGGTGAGCAAAATAATTTTTTTTCTGTCAAATATATATTATTTTTGATGAAATGTTTGTATATACAAACATACTTATGTGAATATGCTGATTAGTTTTGCCAAATACATTTAGCAACAAATACAATGGCTGGATGATTCTGATCCCTGGCAACATTTTTTACAGCGAAGGAATTCCTATGTTTATGTACAGCACCAAAGTCATAGGGAGGTAGTTGTAGTGGACGGTGGGCATACAAAGCACAGGACTGTTACACCATAGACCTGGGTTCACTTCCTGAGGTTTATGCAACAAAGGCACTTTGGTTAGGGTTAGGGAAAGATTGAGGTTTTGGTTAAATGTTAAGGAAGTCAAGTCGTGTCTCGTGCTTCAAGTCACTATTGACTTTTTTATCATATAACCAAAACCGTAAACTTTCTCTAATCTTACCAAAGTGCTTTGGTAACTAAACATAACTATAAAAAAACAGTATCACGCTTTAGTTGCTACAAGTGGATATTGTAGAGAAAACAAATGAAATACGTTGTTAGTGAACATTTTGCAAATATGTTTAGTATCAACATTTTGCAACTTGGCAGATATGTTCATTAGAAACATTTCCTCATTATATTGATAAAAAATGTATTTGTAATGTATTTGCTTTGCAAATTAAGAAAATAACCTTAATTTCTAGAAGACAGGGATGCTCAGACTTGGTAAATATTTATTCTGTTGACTTACTCTATGTTTGCATTTACTTTACAGCAATTCACTGTATAAGAGCATAAGCTATGTTCCGTGCAAATTAATTACACAACACACAGTTGAGTGTGTGTACATGAAGCTACAACAGTAACACTCACACACTCACTCGTTGCCTTGCTCCCTGGAGACACACTCGCAAACATATTTTTCAAAAAATTCCAGCTTGCTTATGCGCAGGTGGTCTCATACATTATTCACTCTTACTCTGAGATCCATCACCATTTATCATGTCAAACACACTCTCTCTAACATACACACACACACACACGTTTGTTTCACTCCTTGTGGGTGACAGTCATTGACATAATGCTTTCCCTAGCCCCTTACCCTAACCTTAACCATCCCAACTAAATGCCTAACCTTAACCCTAACTTAATTGTAACTTGTACCCTAAAACCAAGTCTTAACCCCCAAAAAGTCCCCATGTGTTAGTGTGCATTCAGGTTAAAGTCCCCACCGTGATATAAGAACATGAACACACACACACACACACACTCACGCTGCACTGCAAATACACTTGTCTCCACAACAACCTTCTCATACACACCACTGCCACTGAGCTTATACAGTACAAACTGCCTCGGTATATTCACAGTCACACACATTCTCATTCTCTGTAGACATGGTGGCCACTGGATTATTATGCTACCCCCCGGCAAGACTGACAGGTGTGTCGGTATGTATGTGTCAGGCTGTCTGGCGACCCCCTACTTGGTATTTATTAGTTCGGGACAGCTGAGGTGCTCGGCGAGATCTCTATTTAGCACTTCCAGCTAATTATCATACACACATCCAAAGCCGGTGCTGAATATGTGCAATTAACACTGGACCGCCCACATCATTTAGCCACTTGCTAACTTTGTGTACCAAATCCCCCTGGTGGCTTGTGGGCTTAAATAGGTCCCTACTGCCCTTTTAATACTTGGGCTACTACATAACAGGCCTGGCAACCTGTTACACTCACACTACAGAGCTTTCATCTGTATTGTGAGTGGACAGGAGCTTTTCACATGAACAGCGTCAATGTGATATTTTGATTCCAAATACATGGCAAGGATTTAAGTGCAGGGTTAAATAATATGGTGTAAGACAGTCAGATTTGAAACTATTTTTTAAAATCAATTTATACATTTATTGTTGCATTTTTAAAATATTGCTACAGAGCACATTCAGAAGAAAGAAAATACAGGAATAAACACACATTAACACAAGCAGGTGAGGATTAAAGGGTTACAAAAATCTATTGACACAAATGATTGTCAGGTTTTGATGTATGCTTATGGGTTAACATTAAAAATGAATATACAATATATATTTAATTTAGTTGATAAATGATCAAACCTTATATGAACACATTTTTTGGCATTAATCCATTTGTGGTAGCTATGACATCAGCATGTACAGTAATGTTTTGGTCCTAATTACCTCTGTAACCATGTAAGAGCCCACAGTCCTGACTATTAGTACCTGCACTGATGTGGTTGGATGTAATGAGCAGGTGCTTGTTCCCAAGATCTCTCAGCTAGAATTACCTTATACATGCGCTCTTGCTGAAAGATACCATCTCACTATGAGTTTCATACAAAAGGCTGCTTTGTCCTACTTTAATTTTTCTCTGTTTGTGTTGCTAGCATCTCTTAACTTTTTGTCTTTTAAGCTTTAAGGCAAAACCTAGATTTTCTTCTTTTCCATGTTGATCACTACTTTCCAGGATGGGAAGGTGTGGCAGGTTACCGGTGTCTGTCAGCAGTATTTGAGGTGCACGACTCTGTTTAGAGAAAAGAGATTACAGCCAAACCCACTGTTTGTGTCCCAGGATTTTGTCTAATCTGTAGGAGTGTGTCAGGGCCCATCAGTACCATCACATGACCTGCTTTTAGAGTCTCCGTAACGAATACAAGTCCAGATTCCAGAGCTGAGAGTTTTGTGCAGATACTCCTCTATTCCTTACACCAATTCAAGTTGCCATTTAGAGGACATTAATGTTAATTTTATGTAATTATGGGTACTTATGGATGTCATGTTTCATTTATCCAAATAGAGCTTTAGATGCTTATATTTCCTTAAATGTGTGACTGTAGAAAAGCAACTCATTGTGTATTGTGGTTTCTTTGATCCCGATTTTCCAGACTCTGAATTCACAACAGTTGTTTAGCTCTATATCTGTGTGTGACGTTTAAGGGCTCTCAGAGTACACAGTTAAAAAGTGTTAAACAACTCCCCAATTTTCAGACTGAAATGAACACTTAAACCACAACTGCGCTTTAAATCACATTAACTGTCAACATACCTGTAATGGAGGTAGCTTCCAGTTCACCTGCAAACAGTACCTCTTAATAATTATGCATAGACTGTTCAATGTGTTGTTAAATTGTCCTTGGGTTGTTGTTTTTTAAATCCCTTTTTAATATTATTTTCATTGTATGAGATTTTTGGGAGGTGTTGTAGTTTTTATTCATATATGACTGAATGTAGTTAAGAAACATTTTGCAAAGGAGATTTTATATTCCAAACATACAACTACTCCAAAAAAAGATTTGATGGATTGAAGCAGGACCATCTACAAAATGTAAATCTACTAATGCTTTAACACCATTAACAATGTTCACTATGAGTGCTTTTACTTTTGATGCTTAACAAAATTTGACTTCTAACCTTCTGTATTTTACTTACTGTAAGTAAAATTTTAAATGTAGGCCTTTTAATGTATTTTTACAGTGTGTTTGATTTTATTTCGTTTCGTACATTTCTACTTTTACTTAAGTAATAGATTTAGTACTTTGTACCAGCTCTGTTTAAACTAAGTATGACTCAAGCTTTTCAGAGAGAGCTTATTTTACTCTTGAACTGTTTTGCTTGGTTTGGTTTGGTCTGTTATTAACATCCTACATATTCTCTTTTTTCCCAACCACAATTGTTTTTGTCTATTTGCCTTTTCTTTCTGGTTTAGTTTAGGTTGGTTGGGTTTGTTTGGTTTTCCTCTCTTCATCCTAACCGTGCCTTTGTCTTTGTGTGTCAGGTCCAGGGTGTAAGGGGAGCAGTAGGTCTCGGAGCTCCAATGCCAGTGGACATGCAGCCACACCAGGGGCTGTATCACTATGAGACCTCACCCAGCCAGCCCTCCAGAGGGTAAGACAGCAGCTAGCATGTGCTACGTCCTCACTCAACTCTATGGCTGCATTTTAATCTCTAAAATTCCACAACTGTTTTACATAAGGGAAATATAAGGAATAATTCAACATTTTGGGAAAGACGCTTATTTGCTTTCTTTCCAAGAGTAAGATGAGAAGATCGATACCACTCTCATGTCTGAAGGTTAAGTACAGAGCGAGGACATGGTTAGCGTAGCTTCACACAAAGAAGGGAAGCAGGGGAAAAAAGCAAGCTTTGCTCTGTCCAAACTTCAGAAATACTCCTACCAACAACTCTAAGCTGACATGCTTCATCGTGTTTGTTTAACCTGTACAAGAACTAAAATGGAAAAAGAAATTTTGCGATTTCAGGGGGAGTTATGTGTTGAGCCCAACCAGTGCTGCATTTTTGAGGCCGATACCGATATGGGTATTTGAGAGTCGAAAGAATCTAATACCAATGAAGTGTAATATAGTCTCTTCCTTTCTTTTTTTTATATAAACACATAACACAAACATTTTTGAAAAGGATCCCTTAAATTTGTGACCAAGAATTATGATCAAGATACAAATGTACTAAGTGTAACATTTTACAGTTGTAAAATGCCATATAGTGGACAAATTAATGGTGGCTGTTTCTGAGTTACTTAAAGAATGACTGGTATTTCTGTACCACAATATACATATTCAGCCAACATATTCAACAATAACCATATATCTGTGATAGGTAATATTGGTCAATATGTCAGCCCAGCAAGCTTACATGTTGGAGCTATTTCTTGACAAACAACAGTTCATCCAATTGCCCAGCGCCTCTATTGTGCGGGTTGACAGATATGGTTGGTTTTGGGGTCTGTACAGGCACAAAGGTATAAAACCTGGCAACCAAGACAAGACTTCAAGAAGCTGTGCACAGTCACTGCGCCCGGCTGTTGTTTGCCAAGAAATAGGGTAAACTATTAGTACCCCATAGCAGTCCCTCTCTAGAAAGCACAGGCTCAGAAACTGTTCCTGTTTTAACCACACAGATATTCTGAGGGTGCAGAAGCCCATATCTCGCTGCAATTGTTATGGACACAGTGCTAGCTCAGCCCCTCACTCCTCCCCCCGCTACTGCCTCTCCCCCTCCTCCCTCCCTCCCTTCTTCATGCCACCCAGGTTGCGGGTGGACTCAGTCTCTCTCTGACAGCTGCTAATTACAGGCTGACCAGGCCCCGCTGCGCTCTGCATGACTGCCTCGCGCCCCGCTCAGGTTACCCAGAGTGAGGGAGAGACAGAGAAAGATGGAGAGAAAGGTGGCTGGACAGGACAGAGAAAGACAGAGGAGCAGGAGGATGAGGAGGGAGAAAGGAAGAGGAGATAGAAAGTGACAGAAAGGAGAGAGAGAGAGAGAGAGAGAGAGAGAGAGAAGTAGAACAGAAGGGATGAATGGGAGAAGAGAAAGGAGTGAGAATGGGAGGGAGGTAGATTTGGGGGGAACCAGCACAGTGGATTAGAGAGGACAGATTAAGCTCCTGTGTGAAATACACGTTGTGGTGAAAGAATTAAAGAACTGAAAGGACGACTTAGGAGAAGGTGGATAGATGAAGTCTGCCCCTTTTTAGGAGAGGAGCGAGAGGGACAGAGAGAAAGAGAAAAAGAAGAGGAGAGACAGATTTTGAACTAGCCAGTGAGACTGAAGAAAGGTCAGACAAGATTGAAATTCATGAGAAGGCTGGAAAGTTCCAATCAAGCTTCCCTTCTCTAGTTTGGTAGGGGAAAACCCAGATGAGAAAGTTTCCACCTTGTAGACCAAGATAAGGGCTATACCCCATCTAGTGGCGAGAACGAGACATCACAAGAGCTTAGAGCAGAGATGAGATTCTGTA
Organism: Siniperca chuatsi; assembly: GCF_020085105.1. Taxonomy (NCBI): domain Eukaryota; kingdom Metazoa; phylum Chordata; class Actinopteri; order Centrarchiformes; family Sinipercidae; genus Siniperca; species Siniperca chuatsi. Next base: position 12,721,863 of record NC_058043.1, read on the forward strand.
TTTTTTTCTCTCGGAGTTCAGCTGCTCAGACATATGAATGCATTATAATTCACTATGAATGCCCCCATAATGAACTATAAATGTGGTCTTCATAGAAAGTGTTACCAAAATTTTTTGATTGATTTATTTATTTCTAGTCTATCACACTCATTTATTTTTTATTTCCTGCGTCACTTAATCACCTACCACTACTGAATATATTCTTCTGTGATGTTTTCTGGCTCTCAATGACTTGCAGCACTAAGAAAAATGTTTTTTGTTATATTAGAAAAATCAGGTATAGAGCGATGGGAATTTTAAAAAGAGAGAACAGTGTTGCCTCATTGAGAGGCAGAAATCACAATTACAGGACAAGACAGATGTGCAAATTTGTGCGAATACACTATATTCTACTATTTTTACAGCTCCCATCATGACTTTTTGCAGTGGCCATTTTTCACATTAATTTAAGATTATTTTTCATAATTTATAACTGTTTTTCTTTTATATTTGCAGCCTAGTCCCATCAGACCAGTCTCCATACAGTGATGTGTCCTCGCTGCGTGGCCCGCTCCTCAACGGCCCTCCCCAGGACTGCCGCGCTATGTATAATCCCATGACTCCCAGTATGACTCATGGATCAGGACCAGGACAGGGGATTGCCCACTGCATGGATCAATATATGAGGCCCCCTCAGGCCCCACCGCCACACAGTATGATGGGCCACAGGGGCATGCCGCCCACAGAGGGTGAGTCACAGTATCTTTTACATCTCTTTAATCTCACAGCTGCTACTGATTTAGACTTAAAGATACCTGAGAGACTGAGTAAGAAACAGAGACTACCCAGATTTCTACAATAGGAAAGACCTGCAGTCAACAGAAAGCCAGTTAGGTAAGATATAAATGTGTCTGGTAATCTATATTACTCTGTTAACTTAAGGTGAACTAGAGATAAAAAATAGACCCTGTAAACATATGAATACTGAACAGATGCTGGCTGATCACTGTTACAGTGTGGCTTTTACATAATAATGTACTGTATATATCTAGTAATGCCAGGTGTCTTTGACACACACAGGATCAGGTCTGGAGTGAGTTCATCTTTTTCAAATAAGCTACTAGTGTGGATGCTGAATCATGGTGTTACAATCCCTTTGTGTCAATTCTACTTGACTTACTTGCCAGGACAATTGCCTTTCTTCCTCACTTGTCATTTCATAAAAACTAGATTTTAGATTTTTAAGAGCTTCTTGCAGCTGTACCTAAAACTTAAAATTACATGATTGTTGTGTGGCCAACCCCAATGCTAGTAGCTATCCTTTCTTGCTCAACCAATCAGCATTTGTTAGATGCACCAGACTGCAGATCAACATGATGTTTAGTTGTCTGCCTCCCTAACGTAAACAATGTTAATGTGGATCTTTGCAGTGTTATGTTTCACTGTTTCTGTTTGCCCTTAATGTCTAACAGGTGGTAATAGCACCCCCTACTGTAACCAGAACAACATGATGTCCTCTCATCACAACTTCTGCCAGATTCAGCCTGGCTCTGATCAGATTTGCTCAGGCGATGGTAATTTAAAACTCCCCATTGTTTCCTTTAAATATAAATCTTGTCTCCAAAGATTTTGTATCATCAAAGTTAACCCTCCTGCATTTGCTCTCCTCTCTTCCCCTTTAGGCTCGAGGTTCTCCACACCTCGTTCCATGCTGAAGCTGAGTAAAAAAAGAGCTTTGTCCATCTCTCCTTTGTCTGATGCCAGTGTAGACCTGCAGACTGTGATCCGGACATCACCCAACTCCCTGGTGGCCTTTGTTAACTCTCGCTGCAACCCCAACGGGGCCAGTTCTTATGGCCATCTCTCTGTGAGCGCCATGAGGTCAGATATTTTTTCTATGTTAAGCACAAAAATGCATTTAAAAGACAGCAATATCCAAATCTATTACTTCAGACTTGTAAAGTCTAATATTCAAGGTATTGGATTCAGAATATCTATTGCACATTCCCTGATTTTAATATAGCCTTACAATATGCAATGCTTTACTTTGAGGCATGAAGTTTGGTGTTAATTCCTGTCCTCTCATTTGGCCACATTGCCACACCAATATTTATCACCCAAATACTGTCTAGGCTGAGCATGAGATAATTACATTCCTAAAGCCACCACAGACAGCAAATGCAGGAGAACTGCGATAAAATAAATTAAAGAATAAATCAAAACATTGGTGAAGTTTACCTGTTTAACAGTGCTTGTTGTCCCAACTTGATAGCTGCAAGCTAGCTGGCCAATTGCTCAGCAAATATGGTGATTTAGGTATTTACACACAGGTAGACACATACAGCAAGACAAATGAGGAAAATAATAAAGGCAAATAATGAGGAAAAAGTTGGCAAAAAGTTAAATATTAAAGTATTAAAAGAAAACAAGATTAACAAACATTTATCTGCCCATAATAAATGTCCACGTCTACCTACATATTTTGATATTTCAGCAAATTGGCCAGTGGTTGTATTCATTTTTATCTATTTGAATACCTCACCAGTTCCATCAGCTTTTATTCTCCTAGAGTTGTCATATTGTTTTTTCTTTTACTCCACAGCCCATCCCTCGGCTATTCCAGCAATATAAACTGCCAATCCAGGCAACAAGGTTCCATGTATGGAGGAGGCGGGGGGACACCTCTTGGTGGACACGCACCAGGTCCCTGCCAAGCTTCCCGCTTACCTCCCCACAATCCTCGGCTCCACGCTCCGCCCAAGCATGGTCATGTAAGACAGCTCTCTCACTCACTTTACAAAGCAGTCAGAGAAATTCAGTATCAGTGCACCCTCAACACCTTCTGACAGCTTGGAGAAGATGGATGGGAGGTGGGAATAGTCACAGTAGGAAGGCAGGCCTATGATGGGGAGAATTAAAATCTGTGCTAATTGTATGAATGTGAATGACTTTGAGAGACAGAAACAGATTGAAAATAAAAAACAGAGGTAATATGATGTGTGTTTTGTTTTGTAGCTGAAGACAGAGCCAGGGCTGGGAGGTGTGATGGATGGCATGAATGTGAAGAGCCTGGAGGAGAGGTCAGAGGGAGATGTGGCCAGTCCTTCTTCCACTGGTACTCAGGTACTTGTTCTCACAAGTAGTTTTCACCTTCACACATGTACATTTTAGTTTTGGCATTAGATTTGTCAAACACATGTAGGAATATAAAAGGATTTGTCTGTGTGATATGTCAGAGTGAAATGGAGACAAGAACAATGAGTGGAAGACAAACAAATTGCTCTTGGTAAACATGTTTGACTGATATGGGCTCATGCTGCAGGTGTTGTCTTGTTGACCATTTTCTTGCCAAAAATATTACAGTCACAGCATGCAAAGAAAGTACATTTTTTGCAGCTTTCATGGTCTGTTTTTATGTAGCGGTAGTTGGCAAAGAATCTCCATCATATCAGCAGAACATGACTGGCTGATATCTGATATGTAATATAAGGCAAATGTGGCCTTCTATGTGTAAGTGGCTTTAAGATAAATATTCAAATAAAATTTCATATGTTTTGTACAATATTTTTTTTAACTTGAGCCATGAACTTCTGGTTTGTACCCATATGTTTCATCAGGACCCTCTCCTGGGTCTCCTGGATGGCAGAGATGACTTGGACAAGGAGGACGGGAAGCCTGAACAAGAGGCCATCTATGAAACCAACTGCCACTGGGAGAGCTGCAACAAGGAATTTGACACACAAGACCAGCTGGTTCATGTAAGAGATAGATCAACTGAAAGATATTGTAGAATGGAGGGACAAAAAAGCAGGAAAAATACAGCAGTTTAGCTAAAGGTATATACAGTATACCACCATTATTAATGTTTCTCTCTATTTATCTGTTTACTCAACAGCACATCAACAATGAGCACATCCATGGCGAAAAGAAAGAGTTTGTGTGTCACTGGCAGGAGTGCTCTCGGGAACAGAGGCCTTTCAAAGCCCAATACATGCTGGTGGTTCATATGCGCAGGCACACAGGAGAGAAGCCACACAAATGCACTGTGAGTGTATCTTTACGCTGTTTCTATCTCTGTTTTTGTTTGTGTCTCAGTAATCTAGATTTTTATACCTGTAAGCACTAAATTGCCAAAAGCATGAAAGATACCATTTACATTGTCACATTTTACATTTATCATTCTATGTCATCATAACTTGCAACAACAGAAAATTACTTAAGTCAACTGTTAAATTTTCTTCTGCTTCTACTATGAAGTCTGTGTGTTTAGTGAGACATTCAAAAAAGAAGGGTCAATTTCTTTTATTCACATCCAGGTTTGACATTGTGTTTGCTGAAATTTTCATTGTGTATATGATGTTGATCTTAAAAAATAGTGCCAATGTAGCTTCACTACTAGGTGGCAGGTCTGGGTGCTCAATGAGGGGTCTATCCTCAGTACTATTATACCTTGGTAATTTATTTCACCAAGCAATGCTGTAGAACTTCTTTTTCCCCCTTGAAGAGCATGATTATGCCTGTATTTTTGTTTCAATATGAAACTCATTAAGAAAATGTTTTCAGGGGTCACAAGGCTTCCTCAAATAATTAATGCAAGGGGGGAAAAAGATAATAATTCTTTAGAAAATTCTTGTGACCACTTAATGCACTGTAGCTCAAATACAGTATGGCTGTAACACTGTAAGTCTGTAGGCGAAACTTTCGTGGACTGGGTCTTTCTGTTAGTTTGTAGTTTATTTGTTAAGGCTATTGGAAGTTGTTCTTCTCATTGCAACTTGGCTATTGTTAGAAAGATGTTATGTGTATTTATGTTTATGTTTTAGTTCGAAGGCTGTAATAAGGCCTACTCTCGCCTGGAGAATTTGAAGACCCACCTGCGCTCTCACACTGGAGAGAAACCATATGTGTGTGAACATGAAGGCTGCAACAAGGCCTTCTCCAATGCTTCAGACCGGGCCAAGCACCAGAACCGAACTCACTCCAATGAGGTACTGTAGTGTACACCACTGAAAAGTAATAAAGTATCTTGAATATCTTGACAGCTAAATTAATTAGCTGTCTTATTAACAGTGATAATGTAGTAAACCATACTTTATCTTTCCAAAGCTAACAGATAAGTGAGTTATGTTTTTTATTAAATTAGTTCATATGAAAATAATTCAGTAAGTTAATCTAGGAGACTCACACTTCTGTAAATATTTTGGATGTCCATGTCAGGTATAGCACATCAGGAAAAATACATACAAACAAAATAGATTTTGTGTATTGACAGATGCTTTGCTCTTTTACAGAAACCTTATGTATGTAAGATCCCCGGCTGCACTAAGCGATACACAGATCCAAGCTCTTTGCGTAAACATGTGAAGACGGTGCACGGCCCTGAAGCCCACATCACCAAGAAGCATCGTGGAGACACAGGACCTCGACCCCCTGGTTCAGCTATGACCCCTGGAGGTCAGAGTTCTGAACTGCTGCTAGAGAAAGAGGAGACACGCAGGGAGGACTGCAAACTTTTGGCTCCTGAGACTGCTCTGGTGAGTGATACATTTTATTTATGGCCTGCAAGGTCCTTTTAAATATAAGAAAATAAGCAAAGCTCCAATGATAAAAGCACCAGATCCATAGATTTTTTTTAGGCTGTTGGGTACAAATCACATATACTTAACATTTCTGCCTTTCTTGAAAAAAACTGCCAGCACTTCAAAGTATGCATGACAATACATTACATTACTTCTTTCAGAAATCCCAGCCAAGCCCTGGGGGTCAATCATCCTGCAGTAGTGAACGCTCTCCACTGGGGAGCGCCAACAACAATGACAGTGGGGTGGAGATGAACCTGAATGCAGCAGGCAGTCTGGAGGATCTCACGGCACTGGAGGATGGAGTTGCAGGTGGAGGAGGAGGAGGGGAGCCAGGAAGTGTAGGAGGAACAATGGGAATGTCAGCACAGGCTTTGAAGAGGCTGGAGAACCTAAAGATTGACAAGCTGAAGCAAATCCGCAGGCCAACCCCTCCTGCCCGCTGTGCTAATAACAAGCTACCTGCTCTTCCTGGTATGTTCTGTGATGAAATAACAAATTAATATTCAGAACTCTGTTGTGGGCATGTTCTTAGTTTATATTGATGAAGTCTGAATTGTTGCACAAAATATAATTTTTCAGCTTTTTTTCAGCAATGAATTGCATTGTTGTTTGTTTCAATGGGACAAAAATCTATATTAACATTCTTGGTTTGTATTGATGAGCTGTGTTTAAACTGTTTCCTTCTTCTGGATGTTCATTTTCAGGTCCAGGGGAGAATATGGGAATGTGTGGACCTTCTCCACTGCTCTCAAATCGACGCGTTATGGAGCTGTCCAATCACGAGTTAGGAGGTGGCACATCGATTGGCTGCTCTTCTAATGACAGGAGAGGAAGCGGCACCAGCAGTCTAAGCTCCGCTTATACTGTCAGCCGTCGGTCCTCCATGGTGTCTCCTTACCTGTCTAGCCGGCGCTCCAGTGAGGTCTCACAAATGGGAGGAACAGGAGGGGGAGGGTGTCACCTCCTTGGCCCAGAGCAGAGCGGGGGAGACCCCCTCTCTCCTGAGACCAATCGCAGAGGAGCTCCGTGTCCTGGAGGAGGAGGATTGCCAGGTCTTCCTAATTTAACACCCGCCCAGCAATACAGCCTAAAGGCCAAATATGCTGCAGCAACTGGTGGACCGCCACCTACCCCTTTACCCAATATGGAGCAGACAGGTCCGCCAGGCAGAAGAGGAGGTGTTTTGAGTGAGTACCAGGGGCAGCCTCTGCCTCCTTTCCTTCAACAAGGTGGTCCACGTAGGCACAGTGCCAACACAGAGTATGGCACTGGTGTTATCTACCCTCACCAGGCTCCAGGTAACAACAGCAGGCGAGCAAGTGACCCGGTTCGATCAGTAGCAGATCCACAAGCTCATCCCAAGCGCTTCAATAGCCTTAATAATGTAGCCATGATGGGCCGAAGGAATGCGCTGCAACACCGTGGCTCTGACACCAGTCTTGCCCGCCACATGTACTCCCCTCGGCCACCTAGCATTACAGAGAATGTAATGATGGAGGCTATGGGTATGGAGCCCCACCTTGCCCCTGTTGATGCCAGGGATCGTTCCATGATGTTGCCTCCTGGAGAGAGAAGCTTCATGGGATACCAGCAACACCATCAAACTCTTGGAGGAGTCAGAGGTGGAGTTCCTCTTTCAAACCAACTGTCCCCAAGCCATGACTCTCTGAGCTGCCCAGACCAGGCTTACATGCAGGCACACTACCAGAACCAGGGAAGGGAGGTCACTTCCAGGGCTGGTGGAAATCCAATAGGCCAAGCAAGGCCTAGTCACTCAGAGGGCATGTCTAATACACTTCTCCAACAGGCCGAGTATAGTATGAGCACCTGCCAGCTCAGTCCCTCAGGCCCCCATTACCCTAGCATAGGCCAGGGCGGTGATGCTGGAGGCCCTTGGAGTGATACCCACAGCCATGCTCTTCAGAACCAGCGAGGAATGCAGTATTCAGATCCTAGCCTGCAGCCTCAACAGACACAGGCCCATTTCAGCAATCAAACAGGCCTCTACAACAATCCTGATGGAACCCAAAAACTCATCATCAAGCCTGAGCAGCAGTTCCACCCTGGGATGGGAAGTGGAGATGCCTGTCAAAGTGCTAAGCTCCAACAGCAGCGGATGCTCCTCCAGCAGACTCAGGGTTACCCACAACAGACAGGCCAGGTCATGATGAGGAACTCTAACAATCCCAGCTGTGACTTTCAAGGGCCGAACCAGAACTCCTTCCCCAGTGGCGGGGGCTTGAGCTTGGGCTGTGCTGGCACTGTGCTTTCAGATGGGCAGAGGTCAGAAACCCCCATGATGCAGGTGAAGGAGATGATGGTGAGGAACTATGTACAGTCCCAGCAAGCACTCATGTGGGAGCAGCAACAAGAACAGCAACAACAGCAGCAGCAGAGTGGAATAAAACCTCCTCCTCTATCGGATAATATGGATATGAGTGCCCAGACAGCAATGATGCAGCATAGTCCACAGCACCAAAACCAGAATCTTTACTCCAGCCAGCCCTATCCGTCCTACCCCAACCAGAACCTGGTCATGAGCCCTCCGGCCCACAGCCAAGGGCCCAGCGCTGTGACACCTAAAGACCAGCAGCTGACTGGTCTCCAAGGCTCATGTTATGGCCAGGAGATTGTGGTCCCTAGGCCTCCTCAGGGACGGAAACCTCTCAGCCGCCAGAACAGCCTGTCACAGGTAGGAGGAGGCTACCTGGGCAGCCCACCCCACCTAAGCCCTGTCCACTCCACTTCCAGCCCTAGGCGAGCGGTCCGACTTCCTCCAGTTCAGCATCCACAGCACCCACAAAGTGAAATGTTCTCTCCTTCCAATAACAACATGTACTACTCGGGTCAGATAAACATGGATATGGAAAAACACATGGACCCCCAGACTGGACCTTGTCTCAACCAGCAGCACAGTATGGGGTCCAACCTGGACCCAACGGGTGGCACAAAGTCTGCCCCCATGGCTCCCTATCCTGAATCTGGCCCCATCTCCAATGCCTTAGAAAACCTGGACCTGGACAATGCTCGCATAGACTTCACCTCTATCATTGATGATGCTGAGTCTTCCTCGTTCAGCCCAGTCAACAATCCCCTTCAGGGTCAGCCAGGGTCTTCCTCCCAGGCCTCATCCCGCCTCACCACCCCCCAGACTTCTGTCAGCCTAGCTGCAGGCCCCGGCCTGTCCAACATGGCTGTGGGCGACATGACATCTATGCTTACCTCTCTGGCTGGGGAGAATAAATACCTGAACACACTGTCTTAGAAGAAGACTTTGGGACATCTTTTTCCAGACTAACAATCAAGTAGAGGCCTTGGCCAGTTCTTAATGTTTTAATTGAGATCCCAGTATCCAGAGGTGACCAGCCTAAGGTTTAAAACGTTCTGACGCTTGTAGTGATTTCCCCTAGTACATTGACAGAGAGCCTAGTTAGGGTAAGGTAGACAAACTTTTGAATGGATCATTTCATGTAATGGATCATTAGTCTGGACTTTTTTATACATCCCCATAAGCCTTTATATGTTAATACAACCCATTAACCCTTGTTTGAGCCAGGATCCTGGCTAGGGGTCTGTTGCTACTGGATACCCATGTAACAGGAATAATGATATGTTGTAATGAGACTAAGCCCATCACAGGTCAAAATTGTAAGAATCCCCACCTAAAACCTTAAAACCAAAGGTGCCTGATCAACCTCCCTCGCTGTATTGTTCCTTCACTGCCTTGGTACTTGGTATTTTTCTTTGCCTTACTTTAAGACACAGAGCTACATGCCTGATATGAAACTGATACTGAACTTTTTCCAAACAGGCATTCCAGTCACATAGTGCTGTGGCAACAGTAGAGCAGAGAAGGATGCATGTAAATAAGTTTTATATACATTTATATATGTTGTGTACATGACAATGAGACAGAAGATGAATCATCCCCTGTCTTGTGATAGACTGCTTGGATTCTGAAGGTCAATGTTCAGACGGGAGTTTGTAAGTTGGTTGCTTGTAGAGCTGAGTGAAGACTAAAGATGTGCTTGTAGTGATTGAGAAATAATTTCTCGGTGCTACTAAATATTAATCTGTGTTGATACGCATTTCTTCCTTGTCATGAACAACACACTCTTTATAATGGCATATCAGTATTCCCACACATGCACAAATGCAGTCACAGACACACACATAGCCTACACTCAGGAGCTGTTGGTGTTCGAATTACATGTATGTTGTAATTGCCTTTCCAGACAGAGAGTTTGCACTCCACATGTTTACTGTAAGTGTTCCTAAAGTAGCTGTGTACTTTTTTCAATGGTGTTTATAACTGCAAAACAGAAAGGACCTTGCCCTTTCTATGGTACATACATGGGGGATAATGAGTAAAGCTCAAATATAATATGTGTGTAACAATCCCCTCCACATTACAGTGCGTCTGATATATTCAAACATAATGCCTTCGCTGAACATTAACCCAGCCTACGACTCCTACATGACTCAGCTGAGGATGACGGCTATTTTGAATGACGCCCGAGACAGCTGGTTTGTATCTGCTAACAGATCAGTAATAGTTGCCTATATTTAAGAAACTGAGGTACATTAATAGTACAGTGCTACTGCACTTTGGCTCTAATCCCAAAGAGGAGTTATTTGGAAATTCTGCATTACTAATTTAGGATAGGGGATCAAGAAGCAGGAATTTTATCATTCGCTACCACTGTAGTAAAATACATATTGTTATGTGTACACTGAGGTACTTTTGTGCGACTATTGAGTTGCATCATACTGAAGAAGGCTGCAGCTCTTGGTAGGAGAACTCATTTTACACTGCTTTGCACTGACTACAGCACTGTGTGGAAAGGTCTCTGTCTCTTTTGACTATTCACATGAAAACCTAATTTTGATAGCGATAAAGAATCATCACAGTATTTTATAGTCATTCAAGAACATATCTGAGCACAGCTAGACTCAATAAGGCCACATTAAAGTACTGGTAAAGCATTTTATGTGACTTTTCAGAATAAAATAGTAACGTCACTTCAGTGTTTACTAAGCATTAGCGGGAATGAACATTTCTTAATTTTGGAAAAAGTGTACAACCTACCAAAGACATCTTAAAATGACTGAGAAAAAGATGCACAAATAGTCTATTTTAACACAACACTAACACTAGCAATAAGGGCATGAACATTGACTGATAGTGCTGTTCTTTAGAATGTATGAGATGTTTTGTATAAAATTATCTTTTTATATTAATGAACTTTATGGACGTTGCCTTCTATGTGTGTGTTTTTTTTATAACTGTCATCCTTCATTCTGACTTTTTTGCTGGCAAAAGAATATCACCATTAGCAACAGAAAGCTATAATAGTAGCATTAACTATAATAGACAAAAGCCAAGTGTTATATTTTGTGTACAATTTTCTACATTTTTATACAAATGTGCTATATTTTACCAGTTTATGAATAAACATGTTCAGTGGGATGGATGCAGAATGTTTGTCAAACTTTTCCTTTCATGTCCGATGTTGTAAAGTGATGTCTTTGTGTTTTATTACAACACACACTGATACTCCTTTAGGGACAGTTCACCCCAAAATCAATATTATATTTTAAATATAATGGGACTACATGGCACTCGGCTTGTGGTGCTCAAAGCGCCATAAAAAATCCATTTGAAAAAGTCAACAGCAACGTCTTATTCCAGAAATCATGACTGGGTTACTCAAGATAATCCACAGATTTGTTGTGAGCAGTTTCATGTAGGGACTATTTTCTTTCTACCGATAGTTCCTACATGAAACTGCTCACAACAAGGTCTGTGAATTATCTTGAGTAAGCGGGTCATGATTTCTGGAAAGAGACACTCCAGTTGAGTTTTTCAAATGTATTTTTTGACGCACCACAAGCCGAGTACCATCAAATGCAGACATGTATTTTTGATTTTAGGGTTAACTGTCCCTTTTTAAATGCTGCAATGAGCCATATCTGCACATTTTAAACGTCAAGGAGGTTTGTTTTAGGGCCATGTTATATCAGTGTAATTTTAGGATGAGGTGTCAAAGAGCCATAAAACAAGTTTTCAGGTAAAGACATGGGTATAATCTGCTGCATGACATTTGTTTCTGTTCCTGGTGGATTAATGCAATAACTCCTTTCTTCCAATAGAGTGCAGTACAGCCTGAGAACAAGCACAGATAGCCAACAGTAGGCTATTTCTGTTTCATTCACCACAAATGAAGCCCCAAAAGCATTACTTGAATGCTGCACACACTACATAGTCTGTCTTCCCTGTAAGCAGTTAAACTATATTCTGGATAATTGTAATCCAACATCATTTTACCCCAAAGTTACTGAAAGTCTAATCAACTGACCAAGCAGAGGACATTTATCCTAAATCATCCTTCTTTTTTGTCCTTGTCCTAATTGGAAAACCCCTTGTAATGAATATGATTTAGACCTGCCTGTCACAGCAGCCTAGTATGAGCTACAGTGATTATGCTAGGCTGCTACAGTAAGTAAGTGGATGAGCATTAAAAATGGCTGCTCTTGGTGACATCAGTGCCTGGACGGGCTCTCTGTGGTCAGTGGGGACTGGCACAGTGTGCTGCTAAATGCTGTAAGAAAGAAAAATTGCACAAATCTTGCTCATAAAATATTATCAACATGGCATCTCTGCTTTAAAATACATAGAATAAAAGATTGGTGGGAAATGGGAGTAAAAAAGTTTATACCCATGATACTGATACTGATTTACTGATAAACGTAACAGTAACAGTGTAACAGAATTATTTTTTTCTCTCTCTCATCCCTTAAATCACCTTTGTGACCCTTCAGATTCATCTTGTGACCCAATGAAGTATCCCTCCGCCAGGTTAAGAGCCACTGCTGTAGCCTACACGTACTTAAATTACACGACAACAAAGCAAAACTGATTAAATCAATTATAAATACCTAATTAAAATTAAAATTAGGTAATTACTGAAACTGTTAATTTCCCATGACTTGCTGGGAAGTTGCCCGTTTAAAATCGTGTTACAAACCCGGGCAAAAATCACTTTATCACTTTTCTAAATAGGTACGCAAACTCCTATTAATTATCGGTAACCATAGCAACAGTATGCTACGTGCAACCGTACCAGCTAACTAGCTAAACTAGTTAACTCTCACTTTTAACGACCCAATTCATGGTTTAAACTGGCTACAAGCAAACTATAAAAACTGCCTGACGATTTGAACACGCCTATGGTAACGTAAGTGACAATACACTCAAATATATGAATACCTGTTTTAGAATATCCTGATAGCCTGTAGGCCTAGAAACTAACGGACTTCTCCACCTTGTCATTTTCGTCACGTTGTAGCCTAACGTTATAACACCTTGTCGTCATTTAATCTGCTGTGTTTGGTGAGTTTATGGAGATGATTTACAGTAAGTTTTTTTATGTAATATTTTAAAATGGTATCACCACCATTACTTTTTACAGCGTTGGCTCATTTTGGTTCAGGGGCCCCAGTGTGCTTAGACTATATTGGCATTGTGGTGTTGTGGCATGGCAGAGTAGACTCACGGCAGCCACTACAGCCTGGCAGCGATGCTAAAGTTGACTCATTTGCTCCAAGGCAAGGGGAAGTTTTCCTGAAGGACTACTGATTTGCAATCTGGCATGTCCAGATTTGTGATTTTAAACAATAGCTGAATCTCCACAACAGGGTCAAATAGAGTGTTTGCAGGAAGGGCAGAGCTGATAGGAGATGAAAGGGAAAAGAATATCATTTTACAATTCACAATGTTATGGCTACATGTTGAATACACACAGTTGTGAAAATATTAGTGCAAGAAACAACTACAGCTACTATAGGCCCAGACATCTTGGTAAATTTTAAGAAGTAACCCTGTAGATGTACATTACCAGATTATAGGTAAACTACATCACAAATGTGTAGGCTACAACACATCAAAAGTCGTGTTCACTCATTTTAATCTACATTACCCTTACAATGAGGTGCACAAACTAAAATAAATCACAGCTAGACTATGCTTTAATTAGAAATTATTATATAATTATTATTCATACACTTCAGATATAAAACACAGTGACCTTCGCTGATTCCTTTCTTTAAATTGGATATTTTGTAAATATTGTCTTGTCTCCTGCTTAAGGCCAAAGTGACTGTTATGCAAAATTACCATAGCTTCTTTTTCTCAAAATTAGAGAGTGGGTGTGTGTGCGTGCATGTGTATTTTTCAACTATATTCTTGAACAGGTTTGAGTGAGGTTTGAATGTAAAAAGTGAGACAGCACTGTTGCAAAGATATTGTCGACTCTCTACAATGTGATCTCCTCTTTTCTGTAGAGTTACAAATGGAAATGCCAAAATAAGAACTGAGTTTTTCAAATGCAAAGAAGTGGGCAGCATAATGACTTCTCTCTTTTCTTGTCTTGCCATTCAGAGGGAGGCTTTTCTTTTCCTTTGTCACTTAGGTTGGCATATAATTAACTCCTGCTTAATATGCTGTTTAAGGGCTCTCCTCCCCATGCAAGAAGCTTTGAACCCATAGACCACAGTCAGGGACAAAACCCCAGTGGGACTGCTTCCTCCATGCTCATCCTTGTGTGTGTGTGTGTGTGTGTGTGTGTGTGTGTGTGTGCGCGTGTGTGTGTAGAAGTAGTTGTTTTAACAAGACAGTAGAAAGCTCAAACTATACTGCCACAGCATTGCTTATCACTCAGAGTGTCCTTATTTTACACCACACCACTATTAAACCAAAATAAGACTGTGCACAAACATATACCAATCTGAGTCATAGTCCATCAGTAATCAAATTAATAAACCCTTCAAACATGCATGGTTAAGTGCATCTAAAGTGCACCAGAGTACAGAGGTGCATGTTTTAAAGTAAACTAAGAGGACTATGCTGCGGTTGATTTATTTTATCTTTGATTGGTTTTTACCCATCAAAAGAAGTTGAATAAACAACAAAGCTCTAAATTTCAGGTAGCAAGCTACAATTAAATGCTATCAGGCCAGAATTTACAATTTGATTTATATCAATTGAAATTTTGAATGAAAAACATTTTCACTTAACCTGAACCACTGCTGTACTACGTGGACATATATGAACATAACTTAAAAAAAACAGCTCCCAGGACCTCTGCAGCACCTCTGCACCTCTGTGACCCTCATCTGTAGCAAAGTTTATTGCCCCCTCCTCATCCACCTCCTCTCCTCCCTCTCCTCCATCCATCCCATCACAAAGAGCCGAGATGACCCTTCTGTCCCTCTCTTTCTTCGGCTCGCTACCCCATCCCCACCTTCAGGATGCTTTTTCTTCCAGAATCCATTAAGAGACAACCCCCCCAGCAGTCATGACGGGTGAAGCAATGAAAGGGGATGTATTTTGTTTTTTACCATGAGCTGATAATGTAGGGGGAAAGGGTCTTACTTAAAATGTGACCTTCAGCTCATGCAGTGTTGAAAAAGTAACAAGGTTGAGGTGGTTGGAGTTTTAATCATTGTTAGCTTCACAGAAAGGACAATAGCTCCATAATTATGTTATGAAATAAATACTAAATTGGTTTATTATATAAAATATATGCTATGATGCGTATGTCAAGTCTTATGACTATAGCATCAGTAGTTTGTGATGGCCTTATTGTGCACAAATTGTTTCATAATATTACAGGGATATTAAGCAATGGATTTGTAGTGACTTTTTTATACTAATCTGGCATGGCAGTGTTACAATAGGCCTATTCCTGTGATAATGCTTACCAGTTTATATGCTTTGATAGTGTAGTTAACACCTAAAATCATTGTTTGATTAGAATTGACTTGTTGTGGGTTATTTAGGTTTTCAATTGAACGATCTGTCTCTAAAAGTTCCATGCAGGTAATCTATCTTTTACTTCTCTAATCGGTTTCACTGTGTCAGATCCCAGTTTGTTTACTCGGACTCTGTAGCAGGACACATTGTGCGTCGTGAAAAGCTGCCCGGCTCGCTTGTATTATCTCGCAGAGTTACTAAAGAGGTGGGGGGCACTAGAAAGCCAAGGTAGGGGTCCTGAACGCAGCGTTAGAGTTTTATTTCGGATGTTTTTTTTCAGTTGCAAAACAGATTACGGTCCAGGTTGCAACACAAAGGACTGTCAATGCACCACTTCCTACAACCATCCAGGGGTGAATGGTGCGCAGGACGGGGTCCACTCCAGGGTACTCGAGTGCAGGTGCGACGTGCATAACAGTCAAGCCATAAAACATGACGAGGAGGGGGAGTGGAGGGGGCGCGCACATACCTGTTCTCATTAACCTGCCGTTAGTATAATCTCTTCGTGAGGAAAATGTAGCAAGATCATTTGCACCTCGTCGTAGATTCAAGTTTAGGACGCTGTGCCTACTAAAAGCTCTCTGTGCTGTGTGAGGAGTTCGCGCTGCAGCGCAGATGAGATGCAGATTCCTGAGTTAGCAATGAGCTTTTCTGATCAGTTATAGCATCACAGTTACCCTACACAAGTACTGAGGACAACTAAAAACACAGGGAAAGTATCAACACGTCCTCGGTTCTTATAATGTATTCTAAATAACCTGATCACATATTCAACTGTAGTCTAATTACCCAGAAGCAATATATACATTCAATCACTCGGCTTGTGATACATGGACGTTTAGAGAAAACCAACATGCTGATATATCGACGGAATTCCCTCCCTGAAGAGGAATGGCTGTAGCGAATTCGGGACAATATACTGTCAAAGTATAACGGGTGTTACAACTGTTTGGCTATGAGCAGGTCTTACCAACATTGATTACTTTGTAAACGAGGAAGGTGTACGTTCACGATGCCAAGACTGACCTCAGGGCCAACCTCTGCTGCTGACATCACTCCTCCTCACGGCTCGTCGCCTCTGCTTGGAGTCCCATCAAGGTCTGAGTCTCCCGCTGTGACCGAAGGCGATGCCTCATCACCATTTATTCTCAGGCAGGCACTCAGGACAAACGCACACGCTCGCACCGCTACCCTGGACAACTTTTTGAAACGAAATAAAGCGTAATGATGACAGAAGAAAGTAGGGGCAAACGAAGGAAACAAGCCAACCCCAGGAGAAACCGAGGTAAGAAACGTGCAGCGCTGGAAAGTTTTAATAAGTCAGTAAATGATGCAGGCAGATGTTGCTGCAGCGGACAGAAGCTCTCATGCGAATCGCGTTAATTTGTTCTGCAGTTTGTTGAAATACAATTTATTATCGCTGTGTAGCAATTTGCTGCACAGCACTTTGGCTACATTCATATTTAAGACACACGTTTTTGCGTCCATGGCTTGTGATTGCATGGATGAACAGTCAACTTTCATCAGGTTGGCAACCGCTGGGATTATTCTACCTGTACACATACCTGGGAAAACCCTTGAAAGGTGCGCGAAAGAAAAGCCCACAACCTGTGGCTGCGCGCGTTTTGTGAAATCTCAGGACCTTGTATATTTTAAAAACCTGAAAAAAGTTATTTTCTAGATCAATGGTAAATTATCAACGACTTAGAAGGATCCACGCAGTCTTAAACCTTCTAGGGAAGTCAGAATCAGATTATGTTATTTTAGAAATATTTTTTGTCAAACAGAAACAGTCTGTTAATGCACTTCAGTGCGACTTTTTCTTACATGTAGGCTTTAGTTTTGTTGCTGTTCACGCTGAAAGCTTAACCTGCTCTGAGACTGAAACTTTCTAGGATTTTGTTCCCTTGTTATCTATATTATATGCCATGCTATGCAACGTGCTTCTACATTTCTACAGGTTTTAGCGAGTTTGATACTGTTTTTATCAACATTTTAGAAAATAGAAAGTGGACTGCATCAGAAGTAATAAAAGAAAAATAGCATAGAGGATTTTCGACTGAGTTTCTAAAGCATTTCTTGAACTACAATGTCATACTTTTTATAACGTTTTTTGTCAAATCTAAATCCCTTGCATGATAAAAATGTACCTAGATAGTAAAATAGTAGGCCCACTTGAAAAATGTGTAATATAATATATGTGTAATATGTGTATATATATATATAATATATATAATAACACTGGTAACTCATTTTGGATATCTATTTTTTTTTATATTTTTCTCAAACATAAAGGTTTAAAAATATGACACTTTATTTTAAAGTAGCCTACCATGTGCATATAGAATTCATTCTGCTGCACATTTTGAATTTTTAATCTTTCTGCGATAAACTATCGATCACCTTATCAAGAATCAGTGGAAAACTTCAGTTGACCTTAAAGCTCTAGATTATGTCAGTTATCAGTTTCTGTGACTGCACTGCCTGCAACAGTGCTGAGAGGAACTTCTAGACACTACGCTGAATTTAGAGACTTTGTTGAGACTGCATCAGGAAGTGCCTTGTTTGTGTGTGGCTCTGAAGTAAGGATACACACACCTTTGCATGGATGCAGATATAAACATTTGTTCTTCTATGCTGCTGATGAGGACATGTATGTCAGAATCAAATCCTACTTCCCTAACCCAAAACAGACAAAAATGATCCACAACATTGAAGGCTTCTCTAACCCTAAATTTCACTTGCAACCCCTTTCCAAATAACTAAAATGTAAAAGTAACCATAAACCCTTAAACCTAAATAAACCTTATTCTAAATTATTCTAATACTAAAGGGGTTTATGGGTGATGCGTGGCAGCCAGTGTCTTCCTGCTGGCTCTGTGTTTCATGCAAATTTATTGGGTGATGCAGGGAAAGCCATGAGATATCCTAAACAAACCTAACCATTACCCCAAATGCAAACTTTGCAGTAAAACCAGAAAAAACCCAGAATTAAGTTTGTCATCTTACTATCACTGAAAGGATATTTCGTCTTCAAAAACATACACAAGCACACACACACAAACATGGCTGGCTCTCGAGGTTCATGAAAGCCTTTGCAAACGATGCAGCGCGCTTGTTTGTCTCTGATCTGACACACAACTGTCTTAAACCTATTTGCTGTAAGGAGTCTGTTTACTTGTAGTTATTAGTTTGCAGTAAGTGTTTCCTCATTTTATTCAGAGAGGTGTGAAGCTCAGCAGAATGTCACCAGGGTGAGATCCCCTCTAGCTGCTTAGCGATAACGGGCACTTGTTTGTGCATGCACACACACACACACACACGCACACACACACACACACTCTCTCTTTCACCTTTGACTGTCACGTAGCACTTTGTCAACCAACTGCACTCTATTTCACAAATCAGCACCATCACACTGCCGTGAAAGCTATCAACAAAAAGACACACACTTACTGGCAAGGACCTGTCATTTATCAGACTATCAGCAAAAACAGTCCAGTTCTTTTAATTCCTGCAGTGACCTCCGAGGAGAGATAAGCATCACCTCTGGTCAATTTCCAGTACATTTTACCAGTGAAGGCGTTTTAAAAATGATTGTAAAGAAAAGGGAAAGTGATTCTAAATTTATATTTAGAATCTGAAAACTCTAAATGTCATGTTGAAGATCTTTAATATATTCTACAATATATTATCTGTTAGGACATAAGTTTGGGCTGCTTTTTCTCCCAATTGCACTATGAATTGTTAGCGAATTGGCATGCATGCCTGCGCTGGTGGCAGGCTTATGCATAGCATATGTGTATGTCACACATACGTCAGTGTATATGAAAAGTCTCGGTGAGTGAGTGCTTGCTGTGCGTACATCCTCATGTCAGTGTAGAAATGTGTGTATTAAAGCTCTGTGTAGGATTTGGAATGTGCTGGGCTCGAGGCGGCTGTGTGAGCAGGGAGTTAAAGGTCCTTGATAAAACCAAATGAATTTGGCAGGCCCGACTCATAAGACAGCGATTTGGGGATCTTTTCCAAACCAGAAGAGAAAGGAAAAAAAAACAGGCTGACTTCTTCTCCCTCCAAGGCGCCTATTGATTATGTCTCTGTCTCCCCCAATAAAAGTGTCAATGTTCACCAATCATAAGCAACGTGATGAAATTACTACTCTTCATTCCTGGTAGACTGAAAACAGTCTTGAGACAAAGGAAGGAAACATTTGAAATGATGAACTGTATTTACTGGCTGTGAGTTAGAGATTTGAGTATCAAAGAGTGTGAATTAATTAGCTGAGCACTGATAGCCAATGGGTCAATATCCCCCCCTTCAGGCCTGTATACACAGTCAGTTAAACCAATGATTTCTGACACCATGGGGTCATTTGCCTTTTTCCTTATTGAGGGAGATAATGGTGAAATTCATCCCATATGTTTTCATCATCAAAAGGTTTTTTTTGCTCAAATGTACTTATGTTTATGAGCCAAATACTGGATGATGTTTAAAGAATAGAGATTACGTGTATATTTTCCTCAATCAAAAAGTATGCCGTGATTATTTTTTACATTAAAATACATTTATAAAGAAAATAACTGAAGGTTTATTTCAGTTTTTGGAAGACAACTTTAATGAAGCAACCCTTTAATATCCATTCTCTATGTTAATGAATTTCGCAAAAGCCACCCTGTTGGTGCATTACTGTTTGCCTTTTAGCAGAGGCAACACCATTTAGATTCCAGTTTTAAAAAATGTTGTCATTTATTTAAAGTCCTCTGGCTGTGTTATGTTCGGGCTTTCCCCTGCCCTCAAACTCAGCAGGCATCTTCACCAGAATGACATCCGTGCAAAAGATCAGACTCACTCAAACCCTCACTCTTGAATCAAATGTAGGATTACATTACATGGGCATCCTCACAAACATATTTAGTCCTGTTGCCTTGCGCGTAATGTTTTGTTAGTCCATGAAAAACCTCACTCTGTTGTTGAGTTGATGTGCCTTTTTAAGATAGAGCTTTCTCTCTCCCTGTTTCCCTCACTCACTCTTTCTCGTTTTTCTTCTTTTTTCAAGTGCCAATTTATTTAAACTCCTTTCCCCTTTTCTTCTTTCTCCTTCATTGATTTCCAAACCCCAGTCTTTGTATGCAGCTGGGGCCCAGCTGTGTGTCTGTGACTCTGTATGTGTGTGCATACGTGTGTGTGTGTGTTTGTGTGGGTTTTTCTGGCACAGTGCTGCCACAGTGAGCATAGCACACTGTACACAAAGGAGTCGAGCAGCAAAAAACAGAGGGAAAAAGAGAAAGAGAGAATAGGGGGAAAACATTTCAACGATAAAGACTGAGGCGCTTGTACTGTACAGAATGGAGGGGCCGGGCTTTTGGACCGGGCCTACTTTAACGGCAGATGTATCTGCACTCAGGGATGAGGGGTGGGGAGAGCGAGACAGCAATGAAGAGCCCAGGCACCACAGTTTATTACCAGAACTCTTCAAGGGGCTCAGCTCAGGCGTCAGAACCAGCGGGTGGGAGGGACAGTGGAGGAAGAAAGGAGAGGAGGATGACAGAGGTTCGGAGCTGATGGGGTTGACAGGGCTGGAGACAGCGAAAAACAGTATTGCGGCATGAGAAGACAAGAGGTGGAGGGGCTGAGGGGCGTGAGGAGTAGAGACAGAAGAGACAGGATGGGCGACAGAATGTGGGAAAATCTAAGTGTTTCCTCATTTGTTCCTCAACATTCCCACAGCTCCAAGTGTCACATATTTCTCCCGTCTTAGCTCTATGTGTTTGATGCCAGATCTGCACAGCAGTAACAGGGAATCCCTTGATTGAGTCCCTCTGGTTTTTCACATGTTTATTCGATTATTGCGCATTCTGATGTTTCAGATGTAGCCAAAGTAGTCCCATGTCTTACTGTACATTCTGCCGCGTGGCTGCCACGCTGTTGATCCACTCCAAGAGGAATTATTTGGAAAGTTTTGTGGTGCCATTGCAGGATTAAGACACGCAGAGGGGTTTTCCGCCATATTAGCTCCTGCACATGACTGTTTGTGAGTTGTAGGATCTCTTTTGTTGAGATGTTACAGCAAAATTTCCTTTTCTGCATATTGCAACAAAATATAGAACTTGTCTTTTAAATCCACTTGGACTGCTCACAGAAATTAAACTTTTATTCAAACTATCACGATCTGATCCCTTAGTAGATGAAGGTCAAATCCAGTGTTGTAATCAGGAACAGTTAAATTGTCCTAATAGACTATAGACTAATGGTGAACACATGACTTGATTAGAAACTTGAGAGCTGAAAGTATGTCTAAGGATCACACTCTTTTAAACTGTAAGATAACACTAATAGCCACAGAGCTCATGAAGTGCATGTGCATGTGTGTATGTGTCTATATAGGTACTTGGGTATGCACTTTTCACACGTTTAACGCCAACTGTATTTCTTGTGGCTTCTCACTCATATACAGGTATTTCTGTTTTCACATCAAAGGCGTTTTATCTGATAGGGAAGTTTTATATACTGTATAATTTGATATTGCAAATTGATTCCTTTTCATTCTTGACATATTCCATTTGCAGTGTTATTATTACATTCTTTGTCGTTGCTTTGGCAAACTCCTCACCATTAAGTCTATTTGTGGATCTTCCTTTTGTAGAGACAGCCTGGGTATTATGTGTTTGATATGCTGCACATGTTTGACAGGAGAAAGAGGTTAAAACTATCCAGATAGACAGGCTCTCTGCACACAATTTATAGATATGTGCTGTTTTATCACACCTCAAATTAAATTTGGAAACCCTGCTTCAGCTGTCATGTATTACAAGGCCCAGATGGGTGGCAGAAGAAAAAGAAAGAGAGAGAGCAGAGCAGCCTGGCAGGCAGGCAGACCCATTCAGCTGGCTGAGAGGGTGCCAGTATTTGCCAGCGAAGGAACTAGATATAGCAGAGCAGCAGGTTGAAAGACGAACAGTTTGGTGTGTGGTGTTTATGAGCAACAGACGGGAGTGTAGTGGCATGTGTTTAAGATCTGCCTTGATCACCTCTGAGGCCAGAATACCTCACACCTGCTGGTTCAAGAAAGGAAGTAGTGCTTTTGGTTTCATGTCTTTCCTTTGTTTGTCTCTCTGAGATACAAAGTCCACTTTCTTATTGTTTTAATGTTTTAAAGCCAAATATTAGTCTGTTTCACTTTGTCTCATGTGCATCTGTCCTTCCATTTACCATTAGCACCATATACACCAACCACTGCAGCTCACTCAAAGTATTGTAGAACTTAATGGCTGTATCGAAAGAGAAATAATCAATTAAAATGTTTAGCTGTGCATTGTATTAAATTTCTGATGACTGACAAACTAAGGGATCCAAAGTTATTACGTTTACAATGATATAAAACAGAGAAAAGCAGCAAATCTTTACACTGAGAAGCTGGAACCAGAGAATGTTTTGCATTTTTGCCTGCTAAATGACTCAGAGGATTAATAATTTATCCAAGTCGTTGACGATTAATTTTCTATTGATCAAGTAAGAGTAAACTCTAAACCAGACCGTCATGTCTCTCTTCCAACAAATGAAATACCTGACAAATAAAGATCATTAAGTTAATGCAAAAATCATAAAAATGAAACATTGCAGTAATGCTCATTGCCAATAATAGCCTAATGCAACCAGGGAAACTAAAGGGATTGTCACCACAGTATAAACAGCATGTTAAAATCTGAGATGGTTAACAAATGTATGTCTTATGGTATATAATGTAACGTCATGACACCCAACCCTACCCCACAGTATTTCTGTAAACCGGTCTTGTTAGTCTTTTTTGTTTAGGAAGGTTCCTAAGTGAGTGAAATGACCTGGAAGTATCTAAGTGGCAGCCATGATAAGAGCTGGATGAATTCTAAATGCTAGGGAAAGGTGCTTCAGTGCTTCCTTTCCTATCTCCTTTAGCCTAGGGTACACTGGACCCTCGTTTACTAAAGGAAAGGAGATAATGCTGTTCCACAATTCCTTGTGGCAGCAACATTTAAAGTGACACACCATTCGGCCATTCACAAAAACAAACGATCAATGTGTCCGACATATCCGTCTTTGGAATATTGTAGTTTCACCACGGCATTTCCACATTTATTGACATAGATATTAAATGCACCTTTTGTGGTGCTGAGCCAGAAACTGTTATGCATTTATTTTGTCACTGCCCCTCCTCATCTGTGTTTTGGAGGGACAAGACTGGACACTAAAGACATTATTACTAAATCTGAATGTAATGATAAACCTTTGAGTTACATGACAAATCTTATACTTTTAGTTGGTCAATTTCACATACATAAGGGTGGATTCTCCTTCTCAAGCCTTAATATTTTTCTGGTTGATTTCACTTTGTACATAGATACATTAACACTTATGACAAAAAAAAGTGAACGCACACTTATATTTTTATTCAAAGAATTATTTTTTGTGGCCCCTTTTTAAGGCATATTGACTTTTATTGATGTTATTGTTTATTTATTATGTTTAGACACTTTATTGTTTATATTGAATTTAATTTGTTTACTTTTTTATATTTCCTTTGATTGATTTCTAAATTTTTTTCACACATTGGAATCTTGAATTGTTCAAGACTGTCCACTCCTACTCTACCAGCTGAATGTCTGTATGTTTGTAATGTTCAATAAAGAGAGGAGACCCACATCAATAACATCCACCATCGCATAATTATGTAGCCTAGTGTAACTGCAGTCGGATTCTCTTAGCACCGCGGTTGTGTTTTCCTAAGTCCTTATGAATTCTTCTTCGCATCTTTCCTTGACCTCATGACATTTTCCACTGAGGTCAAGGAAAAGTGTTTAGGAAAAGACATAGGACGTAATTTTTTTGACTATTCGACCGCAGCCAGGCTGTCCTGCCCAGTCCACCATCATAAATTATATCTGCAAACAAGGGTTGGTACTTTTATGAGCACAGGTGATAAAAAAAGAATTGGACTTGGACATCAAGAAAGGCATGGGAGAGGTCTGCCAGCTCTTCCCCTCTGTCTCCCTGTACCTGTGATCACCTGGCACCACCACCTTCATCTGACCTGCACATCCCACTCTCTGTCCCGCACGCACACACAGATACTGTACATACACATAGTTACCTGGGAGGGAGTAAAAACATTCCATCGTGAAGTGAACATGCTTCACTGATATTTAGGCCCACCTGTAACAGTCAAGGCTTTGGGCCGTACACACATCTCTATCTGTCTGACTCCCTTTCTTTCACTCCCTCACTATTAGCACATCTCCACATGGCCTCCACCAGACACTTTTAGAGGCAGTGAAGGTATCGCCCTGCAGATGCTACAGAAATTTCATTCACTGAATTCTATCATGTATTGCATACATATTACTGGTGTTACAAAAAAAGTACCTCCAAAGAAAAACATCACATCACAGATCAAGGTCACAATGAGAAGTAATGAGAATGCTATTTTTGTAATGGTTTATGCCTTTAAATGTAGTCTTTTTCAGGTCTGATATACACAAAACACACTGGTAAAACCCCAACTCTTACCTCAGACAAAGCAACAATGTTGATGTTTGCTAGCAGCATGCAATATTAGATCATTAAAATCTTTGGTAGCTCAGGTATGATATAGAACAGGATCCATACACCGGAAGTATTTTGTGCTAGAGAGGAAGCAACCCAAATCTATCTGTATGTACTGGTCCACCCCGTCATTTATCATCGTGTAACAATCTAGTAGATAGTGTTATCTCGTCTTTTTTAAAGAATTTCTCATGGTATGTGACAGGTTATCATGTTTTTGTTGGTATTGCAAAATTACAAAACTGGGGAAGATATTTAAGACTGATTTTTAAAGATCAGTCACTAATAAAAGAACATGAATAGAACAAAAAACATGCTGTAGTTGTACTGAATCAATTTCTTTTTCCTCTTTGGCCGTGTGGTCGACTTTGGTACCTCAGGGAAACATTGTAGTTATGATTATATGGTGCATGTGTCCAGCATTGCAGCAGAGATGGAAGGGGAAGTAAGTCATAAGGCAGCCTGGCAGCATATCAGAGGGAGGTAACGTCATCTAAATGATACAAGTAATAGGTAGGTGTGAATGTGTTCAGGCCTGATTTTGGGATGGGGCTCTGAATTTCAGACACAGGTCTGGAAGGTTGACTTCATTGACTTCTTTTTTTCTCCCCTCCTCTGATTTGCAGCCTTTTCTGGCTATCATCTGTTGCCTTTCTTTCTTCTCTTCCTCTTTGTGTGAGTCTCTCTTTCTCTTACTGTTTCAGTGTTCTGTCTCCTCTCTTTCTCCTCTTTCTTTATCATCCCTTTGATTCCTCTGTCTCCTCTTCCATGTATCTCAACTTCAATCCCTTTTACTCTTTTTCCATTTTTATCCACTCCTTCTCTTGCTTCTTCCTCCCCTCTCCTTCATCTATCCATCCTCTGCTCCTCCTAGCCCGGGTTCCCCAAGCCTCGTACGGTCGCCATCATGTGTCGCCCCCCCAAGCACCTCCCCTGTCCCACTGACACCACACGCTGCTCCCATCCCCCGAAAACCACTTCAAACAGCCAGCACCATCAAAGCCCACAGTCAGTCAGCCAGGCAGCCAGTCAGCCAGCCAGCCTTCTGCTTCGACTTAAAATTACTGTCGTCTCAGTCGCAAGCCTGCTTTCCTCTTCTGATACACATCAAAGATCCTCTTAAACTCCCAAAGTTTGCTTTTTAAACCTTTCTTCTTGTTGAGTCTTTTTTATATACATTATTTCGCTGGTTGAGGTTTTTATGCTCTCTCTTTCTCTCTCTCTCTCTCTCTCTCTCTCTCTCTCTCTCTCGCTCTCTCTCGCCATCATTTTTTTCTTCAACTGGGCCAGGTCAGTAATGACATGCACACACTCTCTTGTGCGGTTCTGCTGCCTTTGCATTTCTCTCCATGACTTTAATTAGTTTCTTTTTCAAGGCGTTGGTTCAGGCTTCACATGCACAGCACACACATTCTCTCTCTCTCTCTCTCTCTCTCTCTCTCTCTCACACACACACACACACACACACACACACACACAAGTACCTCAAGCAACTAACAAACATACAAATGTGTGTAAATTAATTTGCAATATAACTCATAAATCTTCCTAATCAGAACTCCATAACCACAAAAAGTTTAATAGTGTATGTGTTCCTCTTTTTGCTGCCTGTATTTCTTTATATGTACGTGCTTAAAAGGGTAGAAAAAGTGATGAAAGAAAGCAGAGACAGAGAGGCAGGGACAGAGAGAGAGAGTAGATGGTGTTTGCAGGCATGTGACGAACGTTTTAGAGACAGACAAAGAAAAATAAAAGCAGAGTGACACATTAGAAAGGCATCTTTTCTCTGTTTCAAAGCCATGAAGGTCACATGTGGTCACTCCAAAATGTTTCGGTGTACCATCATGTAATGTCGATATACGCCAGAGGATGGCGCCCCGTCTGTATGTTAACCAGGCAAGAACTGACTGCCAGGTCTCATCTACAGGCTGTGTCTATTAGAACATGTATCATTATAAAACAAAGCATATTTAGATACAGTTACATCCTATAGTTACTTATATTCTTACTGGATGAGCCCAGCAGCAATAGATAATAGTCTGTTGTTGTCGTTGTTGTTGAAAGATTATTATTATTATTATTGTCAGTTGTAGTGGCAGTAAGAGCTGTAATAGTTGAATTGATGTTGCTGTGTGTAGGGAATACCTTTGGTCTGCTCTGATCTTTTATATCTTAATGTGGGTTCCTCCGAATTCTTATATCTTGTGTTTTAAATCTGCTTTGGGTGGTTAGATGAAGACATTTTGGTCTTTAATGCAGTAAATTGTCCTTTTCAAGAACACCACATCTCGCAAAACACCTCTCACAGAGCTTATAGACAGATGTTTGAAGTAGACAAAGTCAGTGGGATACCAGGCATATTTGTTTCACCCTCAAAACAAATCTCCCAAAGTGAGTAACTGAAAGTTGCAGCTCGAGCTGAACTAACCAAATCCCACATTGTATAGCTGTTAAGCTCAAAGAGAAGTTTTATTTAGCGTGCACCCCTATTAAAAAACTTCAGAACCTTTGTGCTCCGTCAGAGAATGTTTTAATATTCAAAAGGAGCCACTATTGTGTGGTTTCTTGCGCCAACGTACAAAATAAAGAGCCACATCAGAAAGCTGGAACAGTCCCTGAGCATTTTCATGTGTAAAGAAAAAAGAGGGAAAACAAATTTGGAGGGGGGAGACAGGGGTATTTATAGAGTGGTGTGAGAGTCTTTGCAATGACAGGAGCCTAATGAAGTGGAGTTTGGGTTTTGATTCACAGTGTGGTGAGTGCGTGGGTCCCTCTGTGACCGTTACTGCATTCCAGCACCGATCCCTCGCTACACGGAAACCAGCACGGGCCACAGGAGCGGGGCCAACTCAAAATAACGTGTTCCTCAAACTGAGCTAACCTTTCAACATCAGTCATGCTTCCAGTGTAGCAGAGGCACACATGGCACGACTGCACTGACACTGAGCTCAAACATGGTGATAAGGCTTTATTCATATGAGCATGAGCTCCTCAACACAGTATAGATACGCTAGTTAAGTCATTTTGTCACTGCCGGTGAGTCACTGACATGGTAAATGAATCAAATAACACAATTCGGCATGACATAGTAGGGAAGTCCAGAATGATATCAACAGTGTTTCTTATTTTAACTTTGATAGGTCCGTGGAAACTGTATAAACGCTCTGTGTGAGAGTTTATTACAGATGTGTAATGAGGAAGCGAGAAAGAGACAATGAATTAGATTAGAGGCTGTTAGTCATCAAGGTTGCAGTGAAAAATGTATGAATGTTCTGGATGTTAAATTGCTGAGAGAACAACTCTAGAAAATTCATAAACTGTCTAAATACTTTTGTATTTTGCTTTGGTTTAGAGAATCCAACTAAAATACAGATATTTATGTTTTTTTTTTGGTAATATAAACTTACTATATTCTTGCATGTTCTGATAACAGAACAGGTAAATAAATACATTACCCAAAAAATAATCTTCTCCCCTCTATTGTGTATCTGTAGAGAATACTGTTATTTTTGCAAGCTGCCCACAAAGTTTAAAAAATGGCACTAAAGCAGAAAGCCACACGAATCTGCTTTGAAGTTAAAGGCCGGTGTCAAACAAGGTACTTTTTTTTTATAAATGTCACTGTGGTGGTCTACAGGACAGGTAAACATGGTGGCAAACATGTAGGCAGCAGCATACAGGAAACCTCCAAAGGAAGAACACAGGCAACCACAAAGTCTCTTTGCACACCTCTTCACTCACACCTTGTCTCATTTTTGCAAAGAGAAAAACTGATTCCTGCATGTTTTGCATACAAACTGGTGGTTCTGTTTGGAAAAGAGCTAAGCGTATCTGGTGTTAGTATCAAGGCAGTAAGTCTTTTTATTGTTTTATTAGTTTTTTAGTGCTCATTTTTGTCTCTTAATGGCAAAACCACAGTATCTCACACAGCAGACAGGTAAAGGAAAAAAGTGAGGCAGCACTTGTGTCATACAACATTTGAACCTTGTCAAATACATTCAAATTATAATACGAACTATGATCTCTGTTATTTTTCATTTTCCTCCTACTCTTTTCTGTGTTTTCAGCATTTATTGAAAACGAACAGGGAGAAGAACCCATAAAAAATGAGACTGAGGTGCTCATCCATTTTTAACCCCCTGCGGTTTGTTTTGGGTGACCTGTGCACGTCCTACAGCCAAAATGCTGTATGTTAAAAAAGCACAGACAGAAAGAGGCAATGTAATCTGTTGTAGAAGATAACAGTTATTATAATGATACACTGAATGATAAGCTAATTATCTAGCAACAGTATCATTGCCTCTTTAAGCTCTACCTGTGAGAAATGTAAAGCTATTAATTTTGAAGTTCCTGTGGAGGCAGCTGTCAACTCTGTGAAAGTTAACATCATTATAGGCTACAAAAATATATCATGGATGTCTATAGTTGACTTACCACAATCTAAGAATACATACAGCTCGGTGGGAATCTACAAGAGGGGATGAATGTATACCCTGTGAGTATGTTTCTCCTTCTTCACACCGCCTCTCCATGTGTGTCTGTATCTGCAGTTCAGCATCCTGTACCTCCAGTGAGTCACAGTTTTCTCACAGTTTCACCAGCACGTATATGCACCTTTGTGGTGTGAATACTGGTCTAGGCCACAAGTTATTTTATTATTATCTTTACTATGTTTAACACTTACTATCATGTCACCTTTGTGCTCCACGTTTTATCTCAATACAATACACGTGGTTAGAATTCCCATATGTTTGGCAAATGAAACCATTAAAAAAAGGAGTGTTCTGTAATCTTCATGAAATGAATTCACACATACTCTGCTGTATTTAAAGAGCGCCAAAGCTAAGCAAAGATGTGCAGTACGCATGGGTAAAGTGCAAATATGAGTAGGAGGAGATTAGACCTATCAGATGTAAAAAAAGAAAAAAAACTTTGTCTAAGATTGAAGGTGAAAGATAAAGACAATAGCAGAGAAATCATTATCATCTCAGTTTCATCATGAGGTAGATTAGCTTGCCCTGCAGCATACGGACTGTACAGTAAGTTACAGCTTTGTGAACTAATTTTTGGTGGTGTTGCTGTACATTATTTCAGCTTGTTTGTTGTTTGTTTAATCTGTTGGTCTTTTAAAGTCACACAAGAGCAGGTTTGCACCGAGCAGATGTGGTTCACTGTTTGGTGTACTGATGTGACATGTAGATAGAGAATAACAGATCAGTACCACTGATCTCAATCGATTTTCAGATGCCTGGGCCCTTTCAAAGCGGCCTTGGCAGCTGTACACAACACCACAGTATGTTACAGTCGGTGTCTTGGGGGCTGTGCTTTGATTCGCAGAGGCTCCTCTGAAATCGTACTGAGAACTCATGTGAATAATGAAACTAACATCAGCACAGTCACACTAAAAGTGCAACTCGTTGACAAATCAACTTTGAGAGTGGTATCAATGGCTTTGAAGCTAATAAAATGCCAAAAGGGATTCTGTTTTTGTGTCACAAGGGCCCTAATTGAACAGAATCATTAAAAGCCACACTGAACAAAGGCAAAATAGTTTCAATACGGTGTTTGTTGTCAATTTAAAGATCACTGCTTAGTGTGCAGAATTGCTCTGCTATTGTGCGCGCTTCTGTCTTTGCAGAGCCTTAATCAATATGAGGAAATTAGCTTGGTGTTTATTTCTTGAGCTGATTGTTCTGTTCTCTGCGTCTTTCAAAGTGCAGATGTTGCCCCTCAGCTGCGTACTCTGCTGTGGTGGTTTAAATGCTCTGACAGGGTGGTGTCTCCTAATGAGCAGTACATCTAAAGGCACAGAGCCATGACTTTGCTGCTGTGGCACCGCATGGGCTTTAACTTTTCTATCTCCGATCGCATGTACACGCACACACACACACACAATTATTGTCATGTATTTCTTTGCTGTGTTTGATCATGCTGTAGTCCTCTGGAGCAGCAGGCCGGTCTTGCTCCCCATTTGTTCCCACAATACAAGTTGTGTTTGTTTGTTTTTCTGTATTTCTCTATACCCTACTTTGTATGTGTGTGTGCGTTGAGGGAATTTCCCTCTGTAGCATGTTTTTCACAGTTCGACATCAGTTGGAGGATTTGTGTCAGGGACAGTTTGACACTGTTGATTTCTGTCTCTTTCTCTCTTTATATTCTCTAATTCCTTGCTCCACTGTGTTTCTTTTATCTCTCTCTTTCTCCATCACTTGTTCTTTCTTTTTTCCCCCTCTCAATATAGTTTATGCTCTGTGCAGCTTTCTTCATGCACTAGTGTCTCGGCACCTCTGTCTCACTCTTGTCACCCCCTTTCTCTAACATAAATACCACAGCACTGTATACACACACACATTGCAAGAATGCAAAATCACATACTGCACCAGACATCACATTTTAGCATCTCTTCCGCCGCAGTAATATGACCTCTCCAATCCCCATTACAGTGTCACAGTTTCAGTCTCATTTATTCTCGCCGGCAGCCATTTGCAAACTTTTTTTGTGGCTCGCTGCCAACCAGCTAAGAGATGACTGTAATCAGCTGAACTAGAACTTCACTGTGTGACTTAAACTTTCATATCAATGTGTTTGTGGTTATTTTAACCATCATTAGACAAGGATGTCTGCACTTCCTCTTCTCTGGCCACAGAAATGCAATAAAAGTGCAGCTATTGGTTAACATGTAATTTAGAGCATTTAATCCTCAATTTGCTGTCAGCTTTGAAATTATGAAGTGTATTCCAAAATGAGGCAACTACCAAGAGGAAAATTCATCACTGATATTATTGGTATCATATACTCTCCTATGATCTTACAAAATGACAACATTTTTAAATTATATCTTCTTGTATCGAAAACAATTTTGTTTTGTTTTTTATGTCCAGGGAATGACTGTGTGTTCATTATGTATTTGATGTATGTGCAATAACATAGACACATAAAATGCGATTGGCATGTGGTCATCGGTGTGATTTTTTCCCTCTCAGTGTTGTTAGGGCAGATCAAACCATACCAAACCAGAGCAGGCAAAGGTGCCAAAGTCAGAAGCACCCATCATCCTGAGAGAGAGAGAGAGAGAGAGAGAGAGAGAGAGAGAGAGAGAGAGAGAGAGAGAGAGAGAGAGTTGCTGCTAAGATGAAGGAGATCAGGTGGGAGGTGTTTGTTCTTGGTTGCGGTCCTCCCCTGACTCATTGTACAAATGTCAGACAGTAGGTATGAATATGAATGGCATGTTTAAATTTCTGTGATATATATATATCTAAGAGAGGCCATCGTTGTCAACATGAGTGCACTCTGCACATGGATGGATGGATTTACCTCTTCTGTGAACTGCTCTCATAGGTACTGTAAATTGACAATACACACATCTTCCTGCACTTGCTTTTTGTTTAGCGTGTGGGCGTCCATGACCCTCGTGTGGTAATTTATTGAGTTCAGAATAGCAAGTGTTGAGTTTCTTTTGACACAAGTGAAACCATCACAGTTTTATCAGCATGGAAGAAGCATTATTTCATAGATTCACTAAAACCAAATAATTTTAAAATAATATTTTATATTTTTCTGTAATAAATTATATATTTTGATATCAAAAGGAGTTCTGTTACAAAAATATGATGGATCAATAAGTTTTTATTAATGCCGCAGTGTATTCAGCTGACTGTATCCCAGTTTTACCACCTGCGTTTTGTACTGTATGAAATGTATCACGTTACTGTAATGTGGCATGAGCACTATTATGTCATATGACGAGCAACATGGATTTATTTTCTTCTGGGTCGCGGGATAACTTTTGATCAATATCTGATTGATATCAGTTATAAAAAGTGATTTGATATAAAACTTGATGATGAAAAAGTGATGACATAAGAAAATGAAAAGTAGTAACCTTAAAAATGGAAAATTTAATTTAAATTCTAAAATTAAACTAGGACTTAAAAATATGAACTTTACTTGATTTTATTTCCTATGAATATTTAAAGGTAATTTTAATGGTATGCATAAGGTGTGTGTTTAATGGTTCTAATTTTGGGTATGTATCAATATCTGTGCTTTTATGACACATTTAATTCAGACACAGTATTTCTAACACAGTTAGCAAGAGTATCAGAAATAGTTCTATTTGTGCTCAGTTTGGGTGTTGTTCAAAATGCATTTCTGCTGGTTACCAAAATGTCTTAAACTGATATTTGCATTAACAGTTATTTATTGGGTTGATGTTATGTCATGTGAGGGATTAAATGCTGTTATATAGCATTGTTAATAAGACATTACCGTTATTCTAGCTTTTATGTAACAATCATGAATTGTAAAAATCAACAGAACGGTAACGATTACATTGCGCTGTAAATTGGGCCTGGCCTTGTTTGTTGCCATTTAAAACCAAAAGAAACAAACAAGGTAATTTCTAGGTAATTATTGCATGCTTACCATTTAGCCACATAATTACTAAGTCAATACCAGATCACATGTGTGCATCGTAAAATAAACTGCAGTTTACCATGTTGCTGTACAGTCGATGCCCTCTGGGATATAAACAGTGCAGAATTAGAGCGTCACTAAAACTCTCTATACTGCTGTGAGCCAGTGCAAAAGACATGTTGAGAGGATTTTTTTTCTTTATCTTATGTGACTTTTTTTTTCTTTTTTTCGCTGTGGTTTGCATTTTAATGTGGCTGTGTAAAAATTCTGTTTCCGTGTCACACACATATGGCATGCTTATGAATCTCTTCAGGCGTTATCCGTCTTTGTCTGGCTTTGGAAAACTGACTAAACTATGTAAATAATAAAAAAAACTACTGTAGGTCATAATTTTTTAGACTTCAGATGGAAGGCAAGACCGTCAATCTCTCACATGTTCAGTCAGGCAGAGAAAGCAACAGATAGATTACAGTAGTGCTGCAGCATTTGATCTGAACACACTGTTGTTGTCAAACTATCAGAAACAGTCCCCAGAGGGCCAAGTGATCGACATTGTCAAGCATGATTCAGCACAGTTCAGTTAGCACTCTCTGGATATGAGTCACATTCTTCCCACACACTACAGCACTGCATGCACAATAGCAGTGGACTGTTTTCTACTGTGCTGTGCTATGTGTTATTTTGTGTTCAGCGTATTCCAACAAATTACACATTCTCAAAACTCTTGCACACTGCATGAATTCATCAATTTTAAACTCCTTTGTACCTTGACATACAATCTCAATTTGCAGGCAATCCCAAACCTCCTGCGCTGTTCAAAGATTTAGCTGCCCTGCTCCAACAAAAAAAAAGACCTATTTGAAGGATGCAATCGCTATCCAAATAAATAAATCAACGGGCCCGATAATGAAAGCCATCCCAGTGTGGTGCAGCTTTAATGACAGCACATAGAGGCTCAGTGTCACTCACTGTCATGGGAGAGAAAATTAGAGCCAATTTGACGCTAATCTGGACCAGATTTAGCTCTTTTTGGGCCCAGGGGTATGTCCCATCATCCCAGGAAACTCCTGCAGGGCTGATAGGTCGACCTCAACTACATCATATAACTTCATAGCTGTCTCCTGTAGGGAAGCACATTTGATGACCAATTTCACCCCCCATAAGAGCAAGTCATTCCTCCCCATGTCAGTAGAGCCGCACTGCATGGAGCGGAGGCTTGGGTGACTAGCCTCGGGTGAATCACTGTTTTGCATGAGCTCATTTTTTAACGAGTGTAACAGAGCTGGGGCAGGACATTCAACTTGGTGATACAAACAGATACACATGTAGGTGTTTGAGATGAGCTAATATACTCATCAGAAGAATGTGTGTAAATTGTACAGACACACTCACAAGTGTTTTAACTGTGTGTTTGTGATTGCGGGCCGCCCCCTCAGCAGCAATGCCCCCCCTTTTGCTCTTTCAGTAACAGAGTGAGTGTGTGTGTTATCTGTGCGTGTTTGTGTCTTCTTGATGTAAAGTTGATGAGGTAGATTTGCTAAAATGTCTCCCCCACTGTACAGTCTCTGGCCTTTGTCACTGTGAGCTATGTGGCGTAACTGAATGTGTTGAGGAGTTGAAAATGAAATGCTCATCAATTATTGTGTCCACCAGCCAATAAGGGTGTATTTGGAACGGCTCAAAGAAAAATGAAAATCTTTCAAAAGTGACTGAGAGTTGTTTTGACAGTTTAATGAATAAACTTTGTTTGTGTTTTGTGAAATGTAATGAGCTGTGAAACCTTATTTTCACTCTGATCTGATGAAAAGAGGCACAGGACTCTCAAGGCCAAAGAGGAACATTTATTTAAAACTAATAAGAAGCATGACGATGTTGCACTGCAACCTTCATCAGATGCTGTATTTTCACAACAACACAAAAAGAAGAATTGGCCCTCTGTATGTTGGCACAGTCCATGCTCACCCCCCTCGACAATGGTTTGGCTTTCTCTGATGATATATTTCAAAGGCACTGGCAAGGAGTCTATTTGTGTTCTTAAATGGTCATTACTTGGTTGTGATTAGATATTGCTAATCAGTGAGAGGAAAACAGAGAGTCCTCAGAAAAAGCCTTGGAAATAAGAGCCTACAGCTGAAATCCCAGGCATGTGTTTGTGATTGTCATTTATTGTCTTTGCCATGGGAAAAAGTAATGCGCCTTTCCAGTTCTGCATCAGTCTGGGCACCGAGGGTACACTTTTAAATTACAATGTTATTTATATTTTCTTCTTACTACTGCACTACATCCCTGCCACATTACAAGTCACATACCGAACATGTGCTTAAACTATGAATATAGACACAAAAATATGTTCTTTCAGAGCAATTACACATATAAAAAGTTTTTATTCAAAATAACATTTTACTATTTGAAATTTGAAGAGATTAATTCTAGCACAGACACTAAATGTTGTACATTTTTATTTACAAATTTTTATTTAATTGATCTATTTTTAATGTATTTTCAGTTTTAAAATGAAAGCCACATTTCACTCTCAGTACCGTCAGAGTAAAACCATCCCTTTGGAAATTACGCTTAAATTGATCAGAAATGACTATTAATACTTTATATTTCCGTTTCTGAAGTTTTATATTGTGGCGATAGCTCAGTGAAAGATTTGAAATATCATGATTTCTAGTTGGGGCCCTTCTTTTACAGTTCTGGATCTGCTTTGCACAAATGTGTATGTTGCATGCTGCGTCTGCTTGTATTGATCATAATCCGCACATCAAACCACACAAAGCCATATAAAACATGATAAGAAACACATTGAACAAGTTCATATGAAGACAGTTCCATTCTGCTCTCTCACAGAGGAACAACACTGAAATACAAATTAATAGAAAAACTAAAACAAAGAATAATACAGTTGTTCTTTTTTTACTTCAAAGATGATATAGCTTTAAGCTTTATTTACAAAACATTTTTGAATTTCTGGTTGTGTTTTTCCCCTGTTCGTTTTCAGTTCCTGACATATTCTTTAAAATGATGTAGCATTGTTTCTGGTTTGTTTGATCTGAAATTATAAGAAGTGCATGTCAATTGCATTTTGAATCACGTTTAAAAATCAGTGTATATTTAGACACAACAAAATATCTCATTCAATTTAGATTAAAGACACGTTCATGATTTTTGATATTTAACATATCTGAAAATGCAATGTATTCCAAAATCATACATCCCTAATGAGCATACTGTCTGTTTGCTGCATGGCATTTAAACAGGACTCGTCAGCCTGAGCCAGTTTCTTATTTCTTCCTCTCAAATTATTTTTTTTTTTCTCTCCTTCACAGTGGATGCGGAGCAAGTGAGTTCACTGGGATCTGAGGGGGAGGATGATGTTGGCCTGTGGAGCTTGGAGCCCCAGGACTGTCAGGAGAGCCTGGACAAGACAAGCCTGACGCC
The DNA here is from genome assembly GCF_020085105.1 of Siniperca chuatsi. NCBI lineage: Eukaryota > Metazoa > Chordata > Actinopteri > Centrarchiformes > Sinipercidae > Siniperca > Siniperca chuatsi. The sequence goes on from NC_058043.1 coordinate 12,758,673, forward strand.
AAGTGAGGGGACTGAGGAGCCGGGCAGCCCTGCTCGCTCCGCACGGCTGCACAGCCTCAGCCCCGGCAGCAGAAACTACTGGGGGCAGGTGGAGCCGGAGGCCGAGGCCACAGAGGACGCCACCACCGCATCTGCCGCTGACAGGGAGGGAGACCAGGAATCATTGAGGATGTACTGTAAGTTATAAACTTAAGTATAGCGCTGTCTTGTTGCAAAAACTGTAAACCTCTTGCCATTTTAAGTTAAGCCTATTTTCTGTATACTATAAAATATCCCTGCATTTGTTTCTGGCCAAGAAAGGAGCAAAGCTATGTAAAATGTAAAATATATATACTGTATGAGAGTACTGTGTCGGACATTACTGTATGTGTAAACAAGTTTACAGTGTCTTTCTGATGCAAGACACCTCCAGTCTCAGGATGCTTCTCAGTGCCCTGTAGATACACCTTCATATCAGCTCCTTGTGAAACCATGCCTTCCCTACAAGCTGTTCCTTTTTTCACTCTTCTCTTTGAAAAGGCAGCCTTCTGAAAGCATGACAAAAGAACTCATCCCACACAATGTCACAATATTTCCATGCATCAAAGAGGTGACGTTACGGTACTGAAATCAGCACTGCGCGACGTGAGGCTTTCCCTTTTATTTAGGAGAGATCAAAGGCTCACGCGGCTTGCCTACTAACAATCACTTAGCTCCCTCGCCTCGTGTGATTTGGCCTTGCCTGATGAAGGCAAAACTGAGTTTTTACAACACTCAGCCACACAGGCTCTTCCCTTCACCACATAAAAAAACATCTCAAAATATGCCAACATCTGCAAGCATTTGAAAAATCTTCCTCAAAGTCGCTGCAAGCTGACTTGATTCGTGATAGGAGGCGCCCTCTCTTCTTCTTGTGGCTTTCTCTCTCTGCCAGCCTGTCACTGCACTCATGAATGCACGAATGAGAAAGAATTCTTAAAATCTAGTTTCATATCTGGCCAACTAGTTCCCTGAATATATTGTTTTATCTGTCAGTTTTCAAGTAAACAATTTAGTTTCATTAGATTCAGTTGCACAGTGTCACTTTACAATTCATCCCCACTCCCTCTGCACACAAATGCATATATGAACAAGGCATGTACATTTGCACAAAGTCAGAGAGCAAACTCTTTCTCAAGAATTTAATTTAACACATAGCACATGAAAATGTAACAGCAGCAATGGTTCAGCTGCACTAATGCACCCATTGACAAGAACGATGACCAGCTTTAAAAATGTTAAATTCAAGGCAAAGGCAAAACAAGGCAAAGGCAAACCAGTTCTAGGAGAGGTCACGTAGGAATGCCATATATTAATCTAATAATAACTGGATATTGTTTATGCTCTTTTGTGCAGTGTGTGACACTTTTCTTGACTTTGTTGTCTGTACTGTATTTATTGTTACGACATGGCTTTTATGCTGCTGTCTCGGTCTGGATTTTTACCCTGTTAAATAAAGGAAAAAAGAATCTTGTAGAAATACTAATATTTTCCTGCAAATGTCACAAACTGTGTGTGTGCATGTATCAGAATTATATATAATATTTTACAGAATGCCAGACACTGCTCAACCGTTTCATGTAAAAAAAACTAACCTCTGGTTGAAAATAAACATATTTCTCTTTATGGATATTTCAATTCCTATGTATCTGTTTCTCTGTTCCCAGGTAAGAACTCAGACTCCCAGAATTCCTTGGAGGACCTGGCCCACTATACATTTCTGGCCCAGTTGAGGAAGGCCTCTCCCTCAGCCAGTCTCCTGGACCATCTGAACCACAATGGCACGGCAGCTGTGTACCACCCGGGCAGCAGGCACGATGAGCTGCCGCCTGCCATCTGGTCACCAGGAGCTCAGCACTGCTCACCTGAGGGAACAGGTAGGATACAATGATACTGAATAGAAAATCAACAAATCTGAAATGGCTACTCTTGAGCCAGGCAGTGTGTTGTTTGTTTGTTATGAGCTGCAGGTTGATAGTACATAGCAGTGATACAGCACATAACAGATTATATATGCTAATGTTATTCTGAGAAAATGAAAAGGAAAGCAGAGGCTTTTTACACATTAGCTTATCAACCGTTACTGGTTCAACAAAGAACCTTTATCAGAGTTTGACAAAGGTCGATGCATTTACACATCATGTTCCAGCAATTCATGCATGTAACAGTACAATGTTGCCCCACAATTTTAACTTTTTTTTTGTTCAACATTTTATATCAAATATGTCAAGTTTATGTAAAATGGTGTGTCCTAGTCTAATTGTTAATTGAGTTAATTATCACAATACAAACATATAAAATAACTTTACTCGACCAAATAAAAACACTGGGTTCAAACAGTATGGTCATCTTCCAATAATTTCAGGCAAGTATGCAACTTTCTTGTCTGGACCTATAAATAGTGAACTAAGATTGAGTTATGCCCACATTTGACTCTGATCTGTGAGTCTGACACAATAGTACATGTCTTTTATTCTGTAGATCAGTGGTACATGAGCACAGGCATTGTTCAGATGGTGTTTGAATCCATCCTTCCAGTTCAATACACAACCTGTGTGATAGTAGGCTTACAGTTATAGTTTACACCAGCTATATTTAAGTGGAATGTGAGAGTGAATGTGTGTGAATGAGTGAGGTGCACCCCCACCCCAATGCATGGATGGATATATTTAATGAATGAATGATTAAATGTTTAAAATGTCACCACTTACTTGACTCCAGATACAGGGAGGACCCAGCAGGCCTGTCCATTCTGCCACAGGATGTATCAGCGAGGATCTTCTTTGAGGGACCACATCAAGTACTGTCGGGAGAGGGAGGGGGGCCACATGGTCTGTCCTCTCTGTGGATACACTGCCACCCTTAGTGTACAGATGGAGCGGCACCTGACACTTCACAACCAAGTGCAGGACAATGTGAGATACACACAGACAGCAGGAGAAACTCTCACAACTACAACAAGGCCAAAATGTCATAACTATATTGTATGATGTGCTTATTTAGTGTTACAAGGTTATTTATTTGTAACTTTGAGTGGATAAAAGTGATAATCATACTTCTTCACACCCTAAAATTCATCCCTAATTGTATTGTATTATAAAACTAATGACAATGTCTTATCATCCTAGAGTGCCATCACTTTGGATCAAGGCATGGAGACCAGGAAATTCAAATGTCTGCAGTGTGGGAAAGCGTTCAAGTACAAACACCACCTCAAAGAGCATCTCCGCATCCACAGCGGTGAGACAAAATAACATCAAAACAGTTGTACTCACCCATCAATTTGCTATTGTTTCCACCGTATCACTAACCCTTACTTACTGTGCCAGTTATATGGTATGAAATTATACCTAATTTGATGTGTTGACAGAAAACAAACTAAAATAATTCATGACATGACATGAGAAATATGAAAAATGTGAAAAGATCCCGCCCAAGTTGAAGGCATTTTCAACCTACTGTCTGCATCTTTTGACTAATATATCCTGTCTGTGCGTCATCCTTTAGGTGAGAAACCTTACGAGTGCTCCAACTGCAAGAAACGTTTCTCTCACTCTGGCTCCTACAGCTCCCATTTAAGCAGCAAAAAGTGCCTGAGTGGTGGAGGAAATGGAGGGGGAAACACAGGGGGAGCCAGCGGTGCATTTAATGGACATAGCCAAGGCTCCTACCACCACTCATTTCCAACGTCTCCCTCTGCAGGCGGGGGGAGAAACAGTAATGACAAGGGCTCTCCGTTGGCTTCACAGACCCAAGATAATACCAGGCCTCTTGGTCGAGTACCAGAGGATCCTCACCAGCTTTCACTGCAGGACCCCAACCACAACCCCACAGGCTTCCCCAGAGCTTCAGACCTGGCTCAGCTTTGGGACTCCTCGGCAGAGCTCTCTCTGAGGGCCAGTATACTAAAAGGGACCACCCTGCTGCCTTATCTGCACTCTGGGACCAAGTTTGAGCAGATGCTGCAGGAGATGCTTCACAGGGAGGTGAAGAAAGATGAGGAGATGGACAGAGGAGGAGGGGGAGGAGCTGCAGTGGAGGAAAGGAGGGTGATTTACAACGGAGGAGGGTCTGACATGAAGGTGTCGCCTGACAGGAGAAGAGAGGCAGTGAGGTCAGGTGAAGGGGAGAGAGGCGTACTTGGGGTGACATGTCGCTGGTGCTCCCAGCTTTTCCCCAATGTGGCGGTGCTGCTGCAGCATGAGCGCTACCTCTGTAAGATGAACCGAGAGGCAGTGGAGGTGCCTGAAGGTCTTCGCAGCAAAGACCACCCCTCGCCACCTTTATTCTTCCCCAGATCTGCTCTCCAACTGGAGAACAGCAAACCAAGTGAAGTAACCAACGGCCTCTCTGGAAACAAATCACCATTACAGAAGCCCAGCTGGCACTCCGTTCCGCAGCAGCTTTTGGTCGCAATGCACTCTCCCCCACAGCCCCACCATGATGCCCTGTCCTCACGAGCGTACTGGTCCAGCCAGGAAAAGGAAGCCCAAGCCAACCAATCAACCGCTCCCCAAAGTTGTCATCACCTCGAGCCAGAAGGAGAGTTCCCTCTTCCGGATTTGGTTCACCAGTCTGCCTCGACCTCACAAGCTGTCCTCCTGAACTCTCCTCCCCTCAGAACCAGACAGACAGCCCCTGGTCACAGAACGAACCTCTGGACCTCTCCCTGCCCAAGCAGCTCTCAGACCAAGAGGGGAGAAACAAAACTGTAAATGGCAACACAGCAAGAGAGAGGAGAGAGCTCGGGACCCAGCGGCTTAAGAGACCAAGTCCTTCACATCTACCCCTTCACCACCACCTGGTCTACAGCGGGGCTGGAGCTCCTGTGTTTCCACGTTCCTTATATAATGGATTTCCTATCTTCAGTCAGCCAGATAATAGCCCTGGGTTTCTCTCTCCTATGGCTTACATGATGGAGGCAGACGCAGAGGCGACGCTGAAAAAGATCTACCAGGACAGACAAGCTCTCATGGTGAGTAAGGCTTCTCTTTCAGATTTGTTTTAAAGAATTATGTGTAATTGCTAAAGAACAGCCTCAAAATGACTGCAGAAGCAGTAAAAATAACCCCATAAAAATCGCTGATTGTATTGTAAAGCATTGCTGTAAGAATGTGTAGAATGAGAATTATAATTATAGAGATACAAATGTCCTTGTTTTCTCTGTAGGGTGAGGCGTTAAGCCGTGGAGCTCTGGACTACCTCTCTCTCATGGATGAAGGACTGGAGGGAGAAGGAGGGCCTGGGAGGAAGAGACTGAAGAAGACAGACGAGGGGCTTTACGCTTGTGACATTTGTGAAAAAACTTTTCAGAAGAGCAGCTCTCTGCTCCGACACAAATATGAGCACACAGGTCTGTTAGTTGTACACAGTCTACAAAAACACTTAGTTATGTGCAATTTCCTATACTTCACCGATTACTACAGTAAATGTTTAAAGGAATAGTTTGACATTTTGGGAAATATGCTTATTTGATTTCTTGCTGTGAGTTAGATAAGAAGATCAATACAACTCTCATATCTGCATGGTAAATACCATAAAACTTCAATTAAATGCTGAGTCCCTTTTACTGGCCGGGTGTGGCTACATGTTTTGACAAATAAACGCATGTCTCAATTAGACGCTGGGTCTGGTTTTTAAAGAAGTTGGTGGAAGTATAAAACATCTTAGAGCCCACTGGGTTGCCCGCTTGAGCTCTAAGCTGCTTAGATCGTGCATACAAATATAAATGTTTAAACTTTTGTCAATATGGACATGCTACATATCATTAGATCAGTTAGATTCTCCACAATTGAATCATTCAGTTAATTTTACGGAAACCATGAGCACCAAAGTATAATTCATTCCGATTTACCGGCATGGTAAACAAAACGATAAAGATGAAAAAAAAGTGGTGACTCCCTGCAGTCATAAAGTCAGATATGTGTCCATTCCTCGATTATTTACTTATCTTTGCTGAGCAGTTTTGTGCGAAAGGACTTAAAGGCCTGTCCCATATAGACGCATGTCCCAAATATAGGCAGGTTGAGTTCAGTGACTGAAGCAAATAAAAGCCCGGGCTATTAATTTACATTTTACGGAATGAAGCTGCCACAAGCAGCTGATAAACTTAGCTTAGCATAGCATAAAAACAAGGAAACAAGGGGAAACTTGAACTAGCCTGGCTCTTTCCAAAGGTAACAAAATTCACCTGCCAACACCTCTACAGCTCACTAATTTACATGATGTATCTTGTTTGTTTAATCTGCACAAAAACCAAAGTGTAAAAACAGGCACATAACACATACATAAAACCACAACTTGTCAGTTTTTATACGGACAAATTAGGTATAAGGTGTTAATAACTGAGCTTCAGGGGTGCTGGTAGGCAGATTTTGTTACCTTTGGACAGAGACAAGCTAGCTGTTTCCCCTTGTTTCCATCCTTAGCTAACCGGATGCTGGTGGTAGCTTCATGTTGACCTTACAGAGCATATTTCCAAAAAAGTCAAACTTTTTCTTTAAAAATGTTTATGACAAAGAAAAATACCTGCTTACCTTTCAAGAGATTTCAGTACATTTAAGGTCTTAAATGGGATTTGTTGGTTCTCTGTAAATAATATTATAAAGAGTACAGTCTAGACCTGCTCAATAGGAAAAGTGCAATGAGATAAGTTCTGTTATGAAGTGGCGCTATATAAATACAATTGAATTGAATTGAAATGTCCTTTATATTAAAAAAAAGCTGGTTCTTTTTAGGACATTAGAAATAATTTCTCTGTATTCATCACAGGCAAGCGTCCTCATGAGTGCAAGATCTGCAACAAGGCCTTCAAGCATAAGCACCATCTGATTGAGCACAGCCGGCTGCACTCTGGAGAGAAACCCTACCAATGTGACAAGTGTGGCAAACGCTTCTCTCACTCTGGCTCGTACTCCCAGCACATGAACCACCGCTACGCTTACTGCAGCAAAGATCAGGATCCAGACCAAGACCACGAGGAGATGCCTCTCACCCCAGGGGCAGGCAACAATCTCGGGGGCCACCTTGCTGACGGGACCCCTCTATCCATGGAGGATACCCAAACCCCGCACTCCTTCCTCAGCGATTCCAGTCTGGATGGAGCTTCAGAGGCCCTCAAGGAAGAAGAGGAAGAGGCAGGAGTCAGTGATGGTCATGTGGAAGAGGCGCATGTGAGTTCAGAGGCAGCAGAGGAGCTGGGAGGTAGCTCCATCCAAGAATCACCTACAGGGGAGAATGGAGTGCAAAATGAGAGAAATATTTACAATGTGGGAAACCATATTGACAATACAGAGAGACAATTTTGGGACAGAGACACTGAGGACCAGAATGGAGACTTGGACAAATGTGAACTGAGCCTGGATATAACAGATTTACCCAGAATAAAAACTTAAGGTGACTTTAACAAGCCAATACAATGTATGTACTATATATATATATAAAGACTTTTGATAATTTTTTTCTCATAACAGCGCCACTGATTTTTTACATTTTACAACATGAAAAAATGTACAGAACTGCCAAAGCATAGATGGCCTTAAAGTTGATGAAGCCATACAAACAAAACATATGTGACAATACAAATTACAGTATTTTATTATGCAACATAGACTTGATGTACCTACAGTGTTTGATTTGTTTTGTTTTTTTTATCGTTTTTTGTTTGCCAGGACAGCTAAAACATTTGGGTTGACTCGTCTGAGATCACGTCACATATCCAGATGTGACATTGCAGAAATCTCACTTATTATATGCTTGCTGCTGCTGACTATTGCACAACCCATAAAGCAGAGGCTTTTGTATTTTTACCAGTGAGTGGGTTAAGAAACCAGGCCCCGAAGGAAATGTTTGTAGGATCGATTGCTGGATGGAAAGATATCTACTGTTACTTTAACATGCCATCAAAGTTAAAGGTTAAATGTTACAGATGCAGCCATATCAATCAGAATCACCTGATGCTCAGTTAGTATATTTATTCTTCTTAATAAGTGCAAGTAACATTCAATTTTCAATATCCTGTGGTATTATTTGATACAAATCTTTACCTCTATTTTAAGAAATGAACAATAACTTGTCAAATGTTTTAAATGAAAATAAACATATGCAGCTATTACTTTGTCCCAAAGCCAGTGAGGACTTGAGAATATATAAAAGTATTTGTTGCCAGAACTTTTATCATTCATGCTGTGAAATCACAAGGTGCAACCAGCTTGTCTCTTCAGGTTAACTATGGTGCTCAGTGGCTTTAACTAATCAGCAATCTATTTAGTAGTTTAGAGCAAGCGGTAAAAAGAGGAAGAACTGGAAGGAGGTTGTTTATTTATTTTTTTAAATAAAAAGCAGCGGACTGCACCTTTTTAACTGTATGCCTTGCTAGGGGACAGTCATTTCTGTATGGGAGGTTAAAAGGGGCAAAAGATGAAGTCTTTGGGGTTTTTCCCAAATGAAACTCGCACTGTCTCACTGTTTGTGTAGTAATCACACGGAGCTGCTTTATTTTGTTTAATGCAAAAATATCTCCCATTTCTTGTAATAATTTACATGTGCTACAGGCTATTTTCACACCCCCAGAACAATAATGTGTCACATATTTGGGCTGTCTGTTGCGGTGTGGCAAGACGGTCAAGACTCAGGACACATACATCAGCTTATAACTTCCTCTTTCTGACTGAAGTGTAGTCAACGTGAAAAGTACCTCAGATGTACTCAGACACTGTGAGTAATCCAACAAAGCCTTGGTACGACGAGATAAGATGGTGGTGCACGAGGTGTGACTAAGCTTGTAGCATTCATGCATACCGTATGCCAAAGACACTTCTTGGTCATAATGTGTGTGTGTGTGTGAGTGTGTGTGTGTGTTTATCACCAAAGATAGCATATGTGACACGCCAACTGCCACTCTACTCTTGCATAGTTCCTTACCTGTTATTTCTGGGTCAAAAAATAAAAAAAGGTTGACAAAAAAAAGGTTTACTTTCACTCAGTGACTATACACTTGTTTATATCAAGCAGTGTTTTTGTATCTTTTACAGCACCCATGCAACTCTTGTATTAACGTTTTATATATATATATATATATATTTTTGCATGTTTGTGGATGTTTGTAATAAAATTGTACATACTGTGTCACCAGAATCTTGTATTTCATTGATTTTTCTAAAATCATTCTTTCAAGCAAAATTTCCTCCAGTGGCTATGAAATAGGTTGAATTATTAAGGTATTTCAAACAAGGGCGATTCAATTATCATTCTTAAACAATCAAATCAAATGCTATGTTTTTGGGGTTTTTTTCTAAGCAAAAGACAATTTTGAAGCTCAGCTGTGGCCCGGCCACTCAGTCCATCACCGCTCATGATCTGCAGACTGCTTTGTTACACTAACTTCTTTGTGGCTCTGCCTGTTTGCATGATGATTCATCAGAGGCAGCTGCTTTATGCTTGTGAACCTCTGTATGTGGCTGTGGCATGCAGGGGCTGAGCAGCTCTGCTGGTATTTGATACACTGAGCTTCAGGTTAACGGTAGGTTGAGTAAACAATCGGCTAACCGTAACATTAACAAAGCATGCCGGGTGACGTAGGTCAGATACTTTTGGGTGCCATGCATCAGCAGCATTAAGTCAACAGTGGCACCAACAATTGATGATGTTATGACGTTTTTCTAATAGCTTGGCTGGTTTTTGGGCTCAACAGTGAGTAAGATGACATTTAATTGAGAACTGCCTTGACTTCACCACAGTCAGACAGCAACCTCACCACCAGCATCACTGGAAACATGCTGCAAGTCCCATCCATGAGCAACAGGTTGTCAGATTAGATGTTGAGCATATTTAAGTTTCGATTACCTGTACCAGCAGTGCAATAGAGCAAGCAGGCCTGTCTATAAAGAATGAACACAGCTACAGATGTATTTCACTGGTGGGTAGAGAAACTGTTCTTCAACCAAAGCAACAAGGTCAAGGCACCTGTGTTAGCCATTATACCGCAGAAGTGTCTTTGAGCAAGACACTCATTCCCATCAAGTTTAAGAGTAATTCTCCATAGACAAACATTTCTCCCCTCGTCTCCTCTCCAAGGAAATTAATTGTAAACAACTTAACAAAAGAAAAAAGCCGAGATACACAGTAACAAAAAGGGTAGTTGTTGGCCATATGTCGTCACGGTTGTAGCTCTTGCAAGAATAACCCATACAGATTCATTAACATAGAGTTGCCCAAGCAAATTACTATAAAGTACACTTTCTGAAGTGGTTCATTTAAATGTGTACTATGAAAACGTGTATGTAACATATGTAACAGATGAAAACATTTCACAACCTTCTCATTCTCTTACTTCCACGATTCATAGTGTTGTAGCAAACAAAATAACTACCTACAGATGCAAAATGGTTTTGAGCTAATGTCGGGCTGTTACATTTCATCAGTCCATGCATCAAAAATCTCTTTCTTGTAAGCACATTTCTCCAAAAGTCTGCAGCGCCTCTGCTCTTTTGTCTATATTTGAAGCAATGACTGCTCATTTGACTACAATACAAATCACACAGAAGCATAATTGATATTTAGCATTGTTTTAATTGTATTAAGGCATTTTCACAGTGCCATTTTAGGGAGTGATTAGCGCCATCACACCAAGTGAAATACAACACATCACAGAGTCAGAGTCTACAGCAGTGCAATGCCACTGGGTTTTATTGACTGAAAAATCCCCTCAATTTCAGAATTTGCAGAAAGAACAAAACATACAGTTAAAGTATTTTATGAAATACTGAATGAATTAATGTTTTCAGGGTGTTATATTATTTCTTTGCATAACATAATAAATGGAAACATTTAATCTAATGTGAGGATGCTCTGTCAAAAGACCAGAAAGGAACTGAGAAACTGCAACACTGAGTGAGGGATAAATGTATAAACTGTGATGACTATGTGCATACATGCATTTGGATCAAATAAACATGTGTGGTTGTCTATTTAAGTAGAAAATATTTCTGTGTCAAATAACAAATATAAGGACGGCCTTGGGAATGCAGAATCAAAGTTCAGATGACTCTCCATCAATCAGCTACACATGATTTTAGCCCGTCCCCACACTCTTGCAGGACTTGACATAATACGAACATAAAAATGAATAAATACATCTAATAAAACTTTGCAAAATCTATGAGCTATGAGCCCCCACCCGTGCCTTTTTCTGCTCTTTTTTGTCTTTTGCCAAACCCACAGTCAATATAAAATTACCAAAGCCACAGAGTGAGAGGGTTTTGGGGAAAAGCCACATTTTTTAAACATATGCATTTCCAGTTCCTCTTTTGTTCTGTTATTAAAAGCAGCATTTGCACCAATCACAGGGGATGCCTCCGCCCGCTGCGCCTCTGAGGCCCACATACCTCCACACACTTCTACTATCTCTCACGCAACCCATCGCTCGGTACAAGCAACCTGACGGACACATCGTGACCAAATATCACAAAACAAATCAATTTGTTCAATTTTTTTTTTATTGCAGGAGAGCTAACAATCAGGTCCAAGCAATATTTTAATGACACTCTGTCCATTTCAACGCAAATGGATCAGTTTGAATTTGGCTAATATATAACGTTTAGGTTACACACTGTATGCAAAGTGCTACTAGTTGACAAAGACAATATTTCACATATTTACAATTTAATATTTTTAACTTAATCTGAGGAGTTTTCACTAATAAAAATAGAAGACAGATCCAAATTTGTACAATAAGAGAAGCTTTGAAGGTCCACACACTACAAAGTACTATTTGGTACAAAGGAACATTTGCTGCCCTGTTGGCACATTCATCCCATCACTGAAATCATGCTTAAGTTCTATAAGCATGAGTTCTAAGTCTATAAACCTATAAAACTCTTCATCTAAACACTGTTTAACTTCAGCAGAGATGTGGGCACATTTACACGCCCAGCTTGCTTCCTGCTTGTTTGCATATTTTACAGTATATCCACGCTATCCACTGCAGGTGTGGTCTGTCCATCCTTGCTGCAAGAGGTGCTGGTGCATGTGTTTTCACAGTGAGATGGTTCTGCTAACTTTTCTTTCAGTGCTACGTTAAGACACATCCTTCCTTGATAAATAACCGTTTAATACTCAGCTAGCTGGACCGGCTGCAGGAGATTTATCACTTTTATGGCTTTTATTTATCCTGAAACATCAAGGAAAAGTGACAAGGAGGCGTCCGTTCCAGCAGTAAAGAACACCGAGGCTGGGCTCCACATCTGCAGTCAAAGACACAAGTACTGCAGCTAAAATTGGTTTATTTTACTATTATTGTTTTAACATGGCTTTATACGGAGGCCAGATGTCATGATTAGCAGCTTTCTGTCCTGGTTCTTTTTACCCCGTAATTATCTTTTGATGTGAAATCCATTTTACACCACATGAGTCAACAGACAAAGAGGACAAACGCTGCAATACTTGTGCTTTCGTCTGATCTGGAGGAGCCTTTTGAACCCCCTCTGTCCGAAAAGCTCAAGAGGGGCCTCTTGTTCCAAAGATGTGGTCAAACTCGCTGAGGATGAGTTCCACCGCCTGGTTCTGGTAAACCATATTCACCGCCATGTTGCCATTGTCCCGCTCCGGCCGCATCAGGGTCGGCCCAAACACGATGCCGATGTTCTGGGTGGTCATTCGGTTGGTGTCTGAACGTTCCAGCACTCTGCGGAGAGACAGGACAGACACAGGAAGGAAGAGATATGTTTTAACATCATCTAAAATATCAACAAGAATTGAAAAAATAAAACAACAAAAATGACTCTGGATTTAGATTTTAGTCACACTAGCAGGATGGTTCTATGGCATTGTCGGTCAGTCCACCACTTTGGCCCAGATTGAAATATCTCAGCAACTATTTGATGGTTGGCCACGAAATTTTGCACAGACATTAATGGTCTTCAGATGATGAATCCTAATGACTTTTGTGATCCCCTCACATTTCATCAAGCACTACCATGAGGTTAACATTTGTGGTTTTGAGTGAAATGTCTGAACAACTTTTGGATGGATTGCCATGAAGTTTGGTTGAGACATTCATTTTCCCCACAGGATGAATTGTAATAACTTGTAATAAGTGGTGATCTTTTCAGCTAGCACCATCATCAGGTCAAAATTCTAATTTTTTTCCAGCACTTTGGTTTATGATCAAATACCTGCAAAACGAAAGACATTCCCATCAGTCTCAGTACTGTGTACTTTGTTTTTAGTGCTAATTAGCAAATTTTAGCATGCTAACACGCTACCCTAAGAGGCTGAACATGCCATGGTAAACATTAAACCTGCTAAACATCGGCATATTAGCACTGTCAATGTGCGCATGTTAGCATGCTGACATTAGCATTTAGCTCAAAGCTCAGTACAGCCTCACAGAGCCACTAGAATGGCTGTAGACTCTTAGTCTTGTTTGAATTCATCTTTGGGATTGCAGGCATATAGATGACTGTTAACTGCCCATAGAGCTTCATGCTTGTGGTCAGCACGTGGCATCTTTATAATTCTTACAAACTTTTTTGCATGCATGTTCATGTCCATATATCTGCATTTTACAATTTAGATTTATGCACATAAGTGTCTAAATCCACCGGCAGCATCCACCTATGTTGGTGCGTTTGAGTGTGTGTGTGTGATTGGGGGGGACTCAGGAATGGGTTAAAGCCACAGCATGAGGCATTCTTCTAAAAATGCCATTCCCACCAAGCCACAGAAGCAGCCAGCAATTGCTCAAAACTTCCACATTAAAAAGAGGGGAGGAAAAAAGAAGAGAGAGAAGAGAAGAAAGAGGGAAAAAAAGGAGCAAGCGAGGGAGAGGGCGAAGAGAGAAAAAAGAGAGAGGTTCCAGTGGTGGCGGCGGTGGTGTTGGTATGCCTTCCAGCAGACGAACCACAAGGCTCCCATGGGACCTTCGAGGCAAGGAGGAGAGCGGGAGGGGAGGGAGGGAGGGAAAAAGGAGAAAGGGATGGAAAGAGGAGGAAGAAGGGAGGAAGAGGAAAGGGAGAATATAAAGAAGAGAAGGAAGAGAATGAAAAGGAAGTAAGGAAACAAAGGTAGCAAGAGAGCAAGAGAGGAGGCGACGGGGGCGATTGGGCAGAGAGATAATAAATGAGAAACAGAACGAGGGGGGAAAGGAATGACAGCGGGGAGAAAATGAGAGAAAGACACAGAGTTGACAAATTCATGGGGCCCACCACACCCTGGCACAAACATCGGCCTCAGAACACGAACGCTCACCCCTGTAGTGGAAGGAAAAACCATAGGCGGTAAAAAACACAAATTTTATGTACTGTAAAAGGAACTGGCTCGAAGAACATTGCACACCATTCATCTTCCTCCAGCCTTTTCATCTTCACAGGGACCCAAACTTAACAACAGTGTGATCCTGGTACAGCACTGGCATACTTTGAGAGCCGTGGCCAAAGAATCCCTGACAGAAAATGACTGAGAACGACAAGGAAACTGCCCCCTCTTCTGGTCAGATGTAAAAAGAAAAGTTATGAGGAGGAGATTTTATTTTCCTGAATGGAAACAAGCAGAGATGTACTGTATGCAGTTTTATTCCCGCCCTCTCACCGTTTGAGATGGCGGCACATGAACTGCAGTGTGTCATGGTTTGGAGGGGGCATGTTAAGCACCAGACACTTCAAGCGATCCACTTTATCCATGTAGTCCGACATCTCTGCAACATAGAGGAAGAGACATGTCAGATCACAATAAATATCGTCATTTGCATTCCATTTCATGTACTTTATTAGCATCGGAAACCTGATTTACATCCACTAACTGATATCACATGTACTCTATTAGCATCCACTATCGAATCTGATACAGTGGCATGCAATTATCAACTATCACCACTGTGGTTTGATGAACTGATGATCACTCCCTGTGCTCACACTGTGCAAAAAAAGTCCACAGAATTGATAAGAAACAGGGAATTCATACTAAGTATGCATTTAAATTTTTTCATAATTTTTTCTTAACAGCAAGTTTTCTTACTGACTATTATCTTGATTATCTACTGTTTCAGGATAAGTAAAAGATAACATGATACATTGCTGTATCACAGGAGTTCATGCAAATTCATTGATTAAGAACACTGATAAAGGAAAAGTTTGGAGACATTCTATATTTTTTGTTACTGTCACCAAACCCCATGAAAAGATCAAATCTGTGATCAGCAAATTGATCCTACTAATTAAGCATTGTATGTAAGCCTGACAGACCTACATTGTTCAAAACTATTAAAAACATAACAGAGCCACACTGCTGCACTGGATGACATGTTCCTTTATTATGATGAACATGGGCACTGTAGTTTATTTCCACATACTCTGTCCTGCTGCCATAAATACTCACTAGAGCAACAAATGTGCATTAAATCCACAGCTGAAAATAGTCCCCAAAAATGCACTACTTATTTCTTTTTGAGTAACCTTTGCTTAAACCTACAGTTTATACTGAGGATTTTTTTTTGCAATAAAACCATCACTTCATTTTAATTCACTACTGCTCAAAAATTTCAGTTTTGTCAGTATGTAATTATTCTTCTCTCGCCTTGGAATTCATACAAGTTTCTTTTTGGGAAGCACCATTTTATTTTACTGTGTCCATATATCTTTCATGATGTATGTGGCGTTGGGCAACATCTTCTAGAGGTGGGGAAAAAGTGCTGTAAACGCACTACGTTCTATAAAGAAGAAAATTACTTCCACCACAGCCACAGCCTGACAAAGTGTGAAAGTGCCCAAGTAAAGGGGGTGGGGGGGGACTCCCTGACCGAGACTGGCTTTGACTCATTAAAACCACAGCAGTGTTGTGAGTATTCAAAATAAAAGCACATCAGAGGAAAAATAATAAAGTGAGATTAAAAAATCCTATCATGTGTCATGAGTGCAAATACAATATATATAAAATAAACAGTTTGAATGGGGCTGAAGCTGGTCACTCACTGACTGTCTCCACAATGTCAGTGAAGAAGCCGAAGGGCACCAGGGGCTCAGGAAGCTCGCGGAAGAAAAGTTTCAACGCTCCTGTGATGACATGAATGTCGTCCCAATCACTCTCGTCCAAATTGAGCTTCTCCTCTGAGAGACAGGGAGGGGGAGGGAGGGAGAGAACGAGGGGAACGGAGAGAAATTCAGACAGACAGGGTCAGAGGAAGTGAACGAAAGGCAGTGCAATATGAAAAAGAGAGACAAAGAGTTAGAATTAAAAGAGAAAGAAGGGGAGTTACAGTCACAGTATCGTTTAGTGAACAACATAAGTAGAACAGAGTGTGAATTCAGTCAGTGCTGAGGCGTAACATGAAGGCTTGTAGCTGCAGGAGGGAGATAGAAATGGTCTGTGAAAGTAAGAGAAGACACAGAAGCACAAACACTCTCTAAATCACACACAAACACATAAACACACAAACACACTTAAAGCAAACATTTTCTTAAAATCCAGGCCTGACCAATGCTTCTCTAATTGGATCATGAGACCCAAAGGGAAGAAAATAAAGAGCTTTAATTTAACCTCAATGATATTCATTGATACACGATACAAACAAGCATCTATTGATGAGAAACATTAGTCAATGAGATACTGCCGTGGGATTACAACACACAAGCAGCTGATTCTCCGTTTCATCCACTTGGTGGCAGCCATGGACTGTGTGAGAACTTGCAGTACAACCTGCTGCGTGTTATTACATCAGAAAACTTAAAGCAGAAAAAGCCTAAGGGACACACATACATTAAGCAAATGGTAGCACAACCACCAAACTGCTCAACGCTGCAGCTCAGCTCTGCGTGTCAGTCTGTTGGTGGATGTTTTGGGGAGTTTTTGACTGAGGTGTTCACATTATGCAACACATGATGCACAGAACAAGCAGGCTGAGTAACAAAAAAGTGAAGCGGCTGTTTTCCTCGTCAGTCTGAATCTACCTTGTACCAACTCCGCTGGGAACATGTAACGGCCGTCAGTAGTCACCGCTCGCTCTGCAAAAACCAACAGTTACTCAGTCGGCTTTCCTCAGCGTCCACTCTATCAAAAAGATGTCATGTAGTGGGAGCGAGACAATCGCAGGTTTCAAGCGGGTATACAGTGAGTGTGTGTGTGTTGTGGTTATACAATATCATGTGTAATCAGAATGAACAAAACAGCGTCAGATGGCATTTATCTTGACTGCAAAAAGAGGAAGAGATACAATTGAATGATCTGTCAAATGCAATAAACGTCCAACTGCCACCACTTCTCTCCTCCCCCAACATTTTCCTCTCAGGTTTCATTCATCGTCAGAGATAAATTTAAAAGTTCAGTTTTTCCCCTCCTCTCTTTCATCCTCACCATGGTCCACCAGGAAGCGTAGTTTCTGAATCACTGCCAGGTTCCCTGATACTCTGTAGATGCCGTCAGTGTCCAGTCCTGCACACATAACACACAGAGCAGGTTAGATCAGAGGGTCTCCACTGGCGTGTCAGTATCTCGTGAGAAGGTTAGTATAAAATAAAACTGACACATTTTCCATTATTCAAACCTTGACTTCATGAGTGTTAGATAAAAACTGTTTCCTCAGATTTTAAGGCAGTCAGGGCTGATTTATAATTGTTTTGCAAATCAATTATTTGGTGTGCGTAGGAAGTTTGTTTTGTTACATAAGTACCGAAAAACATGTGAATAAAGTAAAGCAAAAGCACATTTTGACACATGATCGCATGACCCCAATATGAGTAGTTTTAAACTTCCTCTTAATATTTCATAGCGTGTCGCTTGAAAAAGTGCCTATGATGATATTGAGTTTCTGATTTTTCCACACTGGTTTCAGTTGTAGAACAAGTCAGGCTTTTGTGATACATTTAATGTAACATTTAATATTCTATCAGAGCTTTGAGTTTAAAATACACAGCGTAACAGTCACAAGGAGCCACTGACTGACACTTAATGTATCATGATACTGTTATAAAACATACTGCATTCATGCAGCCACTTAAAAAAAAAAAAAAATGAAACTCCGCAGCAGATTACAGACAAAAGTTTTAACAGCAGAATTGTGAATATTAGTTGATTATCTTTTGTTTCCTTGTTTTTGCAACAAATATTTGGTGAAGCTAAGTTCATTTTAACTGTATGGGTCGAAATCACAACTTCGTCTGCGAGGGCTTTATAATCTGTATAAGAGCTGAAATGATCAGTCAATTAATCAAATAGTCGATCCAAAGAAAATGGATCTGTATCAATTTTGATAAATCGATAAATTGTTAACGTCATTTTCTAAGCAAAAATGATAAAAACCTACTGGTTCCAGCTTCTTAAATGTGAATATTTGCTGGTTTTGTTAGTCTACTATGATAGCAAATTTAAGTTATTTGGGTTTTGAACTGTCAAAATAACCAATAAGAAGACGAAGTTCTGGGAAATTGCAATGGGCATTTTTCACTACTTTCGGATATTTTATAGACCAGAAAATAAGCATCAGATTAATCAATAATGAAAATAATGATTATTTTTATGATTAGCTGCAGCCTTAATCTGTATGACATATGGCATGCTCTATCCTTACACTGTTATCCTTCAGATAAGATGAAAACATAAAAAAAACAAACACCATTTAATGGGACAAAGAAGGGCGAAACCTCAGGAGGGAACTCTCTTCCAGGACAGACAAGCTGCCTGACATGCTCGTTAGTATGTATTTGAATTTCTGTAACATAGTATGCTGGAAAAAAAGATTCTTCCTTTTCTACTGCAATAACTATATACTGTAATTAGGAGAATTATCAAAATAATTCCTCTTTCTCTTTTTTTCGGAAGCTATTTCGTCCTAAAAGTTTTTCAGTCTGTCACAGCATTGAAAATAAATGTCTCGATCTGAAACTTCTCCCTAGAAATATTTAATTCATCAAAACCAGGTTTTAAAACCGTTGCCGTGAAAACACAGATTTTTTTCTGTGTGTATTAAATATTTATTTGCAGCATTGTTTCTAAACAGCTTCCAAACAACTTAATTTTCTCTCATTTAGATCTCTCTCTGGCTGGCAGCTGTCATGACTTCCTCTCTGTGCATTTTAGTCCACTCTCTGTCAGGCAATCACAAACATTTTTCAGTCAATTTTTGTTGGATGATTTAAGTCACGGCGCTGAACAGCGTGTGCAGAACTGTTGTCAAGTGACTGATGCTCCAAAGAGGACTGAGGGTGTTTTCTCATGTGTCCGCTTTAAGTTGAGAATCACATTAACAGGAGCCGGCTGTGTGTTTGCAGCGACTGTACCTCTCTTCTCCACAGCTTCAGTACAAAGTCTGACGAAGCGAGGGACGGTGCTCTTCTCTCTCTCACAGAGCATCTCCAGACGACAGCCAAACACCTGATCTGAGGGGTGATGACAGACGGACAAACATACACGCAAACAAACTTTTCATGTCAGTTCAGAAGTTCTTTTTCTCAGATTCTCAGATTTGTCATAAATCTACTGCTTTTTCATTCCAATGACATGCAGAAAATCACATTACGTCTCTTAGTGGAAGAGGATGTAGTTGAGGTTACATACAGTTGTAGTTGTTTTATCCTTGTTAAAATTATGAGGTGCTGGGGCGTCCTGGTCTGAGATGCTGACCATGTTAATGCAACAACCCCCGGTTTGAGTCTGGCCGGGAACCAGAAACCAAATAAAGGCAAAAATTCCAGAAAAAATACTAAAATTAGGAGCTTAGAATATTTTTTTTACTTTAGAATATGGACAAAAAAACCCCCAAGGAACATTTTTCAGAAAGGTTCATAAAAGACAAGTGTTGTAAAGGACTTCTCCTGTCGTGATGAGCTATATCTTGCCATTTAGAGCACTGAGAATTATTCCTCTTTTTCAGGATGCTGCTTTGTACAAAAGCTTTGTCTGCTTTGTGCTAAAGGTCAAGTCTTATGGAAGTTGGTGTGGCTGAATGGTAACTGTTTTATCTATCTGTTTTATTGTTATGAAGAATAAGGCTTTTCAAAAAGACTCATTATAGAAGTGTCATAGAAGTGTGGTAAAAGAGTTCATGGACAGCTGGGTAACCAACATAACATAAACCAACATAAATAAATAATATATTGTTTTTCTTCACTCATTTATTAACATTTTTCCTTTAATTTGTCACCTATTTGTCATTTATTTTGCTTAGAATATGGAAAAACAAAACAAAGGATCGTCTCAGCCTTTAAGAAACATCCATTAAAGTTACAATAGAGTTGTAATCAGCAGACAAGCAGTGTGAAAATCTTTGTCACTTTGGAGAAACTCTTACTAAACAGATGAGGAGGATTGCGACGCACATTCACTAGGGGATGTGGCATCATCGCAGGATAAATGCTGAGATTTCCTGCCAGGCATCACAACTGCAGCTCAGTTAAATGACAAAATATCTTCAACTTCACAACAAAAGTCCAGCGGATAGTTTTAGCTGTGGAAGTGCAGTTCTATAATATTAACAACTGAGCAAAAGAGAACACCCACTTCCGTCATTCACCACTGCACACTGCTGAATAAAGTATAAAGGTGCTAACTAGAACCATATAGGGTTCTTCGGCTTGTATCCATAGAAGAACCCTTTTTAGTTCCTGGTAGAACCATTTATAAAGGTTCCACCTGGAACCCTTTCAGAGGGTTCTAAATAGAGCCATCTGTGAAAGGTTCCACCCAGAACCCCCTATCAGAGGTTCTACATAGAACCCTTCTATGGTGTAATGGTTACACCCAGAACCCTCTCTGGGTGCTTTATCCAGAACCTTTCCACCTTCAAAGGGTGCTAACAAGAACCCACCCAGGGGCTTCTACCAAGAAACCTTTTAAATTCCAAGGGTTTCATCTAGATGAAATGCATACTGTATTTCCTCAAATAGTGACTGGGACTTTTATTTCCCTCAACTGCAGAAGGTAAAAGGCCTTTATTTGAAACAGGCTTGTATTAGAGGCGGGCATTTATTTATAACTCCCTCTATTTGATAAGTGTAATAAGTTATACTGTTGCAGTAGTGTTGTGTCGTTCGCAAACTTTTCATTTAAAAGAACGAATCCGCTGGTGAAACTGAACCGAATCACTTCCTGAAATGATCCTTTCTCAATCAGTTCAGTTGAGCTCTCACTCATCATGTGAGCAAACGTGCAGGGACACACTCAGAGTGAGTGATTCAAGTAATTTGTTCAAGACAGCTAACACACACCTGATTCGGGTTGCTAACATTTAGCTGCAATAATTCAATTCAATATTTTAGTACGAAGCCTCATTTTGATCTGCTCCCATTTGCCCTGTTAAAGTTAGTGCATTACACTGTTAATGTAAACTCAACACCTCCTGTATCAGTTTCAAATTAAAAGCCCTCTAGTGTTTCAGTGGACAGTCCAAGTTCATTGTGAGGTGGTGAGAGACATTACACTCAGCAAATTTGATTATTGCGGTGATGTATTTTTATAATGAAACTAATAAATTTCATATACATTTTAAAATCAAGGTTTGTTGTGTTCTTTATCAGTAATTTATGTGTAGATGTTATAAGTTTGGGTCCCGGGAAGACACTAGATTTCTCTTTTGGGTCTCGAGCTGAAAAAGTTTGGGAACCCCTGGTGTAAGTCGAAATTAATCTGATAATAATTGAGGGGGAGGATCTTTTAACACCCATGCTTTCAACGATCCTTGAAGAACAATTTCTTCCAAAAGGGTTCTTTGGATGTAATGGGTTTTTAATGTAACCCTTAGTCTTATAAAGAACCCTAGAAGAACCCTTTCTTCAAAAAAGGGTTCTTCAGAAGCAAATGGTTCTGGGTATAACCTTAACCCTTCAGGAAGAACCATTTTGAAACCGTTATTTCTAAGAGTGTACTTGCATTGAAATAATGTAAGACAAAAAGAAATCTCACCTTTAATGAGCCCTTTCTCCTGCAGCGCCTGCAGAGGAGGTCTCTTTAGGATCAGCTTCTTCAGCCGGGTCTTCACTCTCTTTCTCTCTGTATTCTCCAGGTTGGATGACGATCGAGGGACTGCAGAGGGAGGAAAGGAGGAGGAGGAAGAGAAGGATGAGGAAGAGGAGGAGGAGGTCAGTGCGGGGCGTTCGGCTGCGGGGCAGCACAGCAGATGAGAGGGGATAGTGGTGAGGATGAAAAGCGGGAGGGCGGGGCGGCGGCGGAGGTGTGACAGGACTGACGGGGGGATTATTTGCCATGGGGGCTGTGTGAAAATATAAGTGGGCTGGATGGAGGAGAGGATGGAGGAGAGGATGGAGGGATGTGAGAAGCCTGTGTGGAAGTTTAGAGAAAAAGAGTGATGATGATGGAGTGAGAAGCCGTGCCTGCGGCAACGGTTTTATGTGAAGGGCTGTGTGCAGGAAGGAGGTCAGAAAGGAGAGGCATCATGTGGTGATGACTTACGTGACGTTCTCCTCTCATCCTCGTCTCCACTGTGGTCCAGCATCTCCACGCTGCCTGCTCGTCTCAGAGAGTACAGAAGGACGTTGTCTAATGGGTTTTCACGATCCTGGAAGGCAGGCAGAGTTTAGTTCAGTTCTGTTTCAGTTTTTTCACAAAAACAGTTAAAATACAAGTACAATCATATAAGACAGAGGAGATATGTGAAATGAGACACCCCGATAAGCTATCTGAATAGGGGCCCAGACACTAAGAAGATAGTATTTAAAATATATGTTTACTAACATGTTGTCTAGATTTGAAAGAGTGCATGTATTATACAGTAACACTTACAACCTATCAACCAACCAAAAAAAAAAAACACACACAAAAAAAAAGAAGTGCTAGTGAAATATTGCTGATTGTGTTAACTGCATCGTATACAAACATTACACCACATACTGTTTAAAGCATCTATTCAAACTGGCTTTTCAGAAGTCCAACAGAGTAAAAGACTGAAAAAAGGAGAGTAACTTGTGTAGGAAACTAAAATTATGCTTTTATTTAGAGATTTTTTATATTGATATATGAGAGTTTAAAATGCCTACACCTGATTACAATAAATGGGCTGATTAGATTTTTCATAAGAATCCCTTTAAAATGGTTATTAAACCCACAATTAAAAAAAAAAGTTTTTGGTCACTTGGTGGCAGCGGTAAAGACAGCTTTGACATATTGTCAAATATAAGTTAACAAACAGTTGCTTATTTACACATCCAGCAGACACGGGGCAATATTAGCATTCATTGGGAGTCATGTTTCTGGCCACCTGTATATATATAAGTCCAATACTCACTCTCCTTTTAGCTTTGTTTTGGTCTCCACCAACTCCTGAGGGAAATGTCTGGCTCTTTAGCTGCTAAATGTTCCACTATGTTCACCAGCTAGCTAAAACGCTATAATGTAGCGCTGAGGGGAACTGCAGAGTTAGGTGATAATTCTCTGTGGGCTCATCACTACAAGCGACCCCTTTCACATTACACAAACTCATGTGATACACAGTTAATGTATCAAAATTAACTGCTAATACTGACTAGTGCTCCTTTAACATAAACACAAAACAAAAACATTTGTGATAAGTATCCCTTCAATTTGGTAATTAAATATTTGTAACCAAGGTATGTACTGAGCGGGACATACAGATTCAGAAATGTCAACAGTGATCTCTAGTGGACAAACTATGTAATGGTGACTACGTCAAATATATCTTTGCATATTTTTTGCAGATTTTGCATTTCTGTTGAACAATTTCTTGATACTTACTGGCCATCATATACACCTATACAGATATGCTTCTAATGATAAAACTGTCTAATAATATCAGCCATGCAGATATATCTGTAGGGCTCTACTTTAGTCACTCACCAGATACTGTATTGCACAAACTTCTGATCTTGAGTAACCAACCAAGTAACCGAAAATATTAAGTCTAAGCTAGGATTTTTCTAAATTTTAAAAGTTAATTTTCTATAACTCTACATTTCTAAACCAGGCCCAACAACTGTATCAGAAATGATCATGGTTACTTAAACACAGCCTATTAAAGTCAACAATTATAACGTGTCCAGTTATACAACATCCACATCACTTCCTTTCATATTCATGCTATATAAATCAGTTGTGTAAATAGTTTTCTTAACAGTCATGTCAAAATCTGAGTATGTATCCTGTGAAGCACTTTTACACGTTTCATACACATGAAAGGCAATTCTGAGGTCTTTACATTAAATGTGAAATTTATATAAATAATATAGACACATTTAAACCAAATCTAAAAGAAAACAAAAAGATAAAAATACAAAGAACAAGACAGGAAGGAGTTTAAGGATGTGGATAACTGTGTGTTTAGGATTCAGTAAAAGGCAGTGGAGAACATAAAGCTTATATACTGAGGGTATGACAC
The DNA here is from genome assembly GCF_020085105.1 of Siniperca chuatsi. Classification (NCBI taxonomy): domain Eukaryota; kingdom Metazoa; phylum Chordata; class Actinopteri; order Centrarchiformes; family Sinipercidae; genus Siniperca; species Siniperca chuatsi. The sequence goes on from NC_058043.1 coordinate 12,783,022, forward strand.
TATTTTGATCCTAAGGGAAAACATTTTACTGCTAACAAAGAAGTGGTACATTGAAAGTACAACTATGTGTGAGTTGTGTGTTTTGTGTCTCACCAGCCTGTCGATGACGTTCTGGATGGTGCTGTACCACTCTTTGATCAGAGAGTCTGTCTCTGACTGCAGCAGGAACTCGTTGCCTGTCACTGTCCTCAGCTACAACACGCACATTTACAAACCACATCAATGTGTGATGAACTCTCCCCAAAGCTCCCCAATAAGGGTTTTAAGTACACATTTTGTTCTTGTTTCACATGCGTCCATCAACTAGCTTCAACAAAAGTTGTCACGTGTTGAGCTCACTCATCTGGACATTAATTGATTTTAAAGGCAGTAAAGCAGTCAAGCTTAATCTGCCACATTTCACTGGAAAATGTATTTTTACTGCTTCCTCTTCCTCACTGAGGGTCACTGTAGAGTGACCAGGTGAAAAAAAGCTTCCCACTCTCACTTCCCTCACTGACCTTTTGCTGACAGATTTACTGCTTATCAGTTATCACATTGTCCTCACTGTACATCAGCTAACACCATTTAAACACAGTTTATGCTCACTTCTAAAGCATGTGAGCTTTTAACAGTTTCTTACATTTTTCAAGATTGAGAGCGTTTGAGGATTTTCAAAGGATATCTTGAGATTTTGATCTAGGTTTTCTGATTGTTTTCCACTTGTTTCTTACCTTGAAGACGTTCTTCTTGCTGGACAGCTCGTTGGCCCAGTGCAGCTGTGCTCCTCTTAAATCCACACTGCTCTCAGGGCGACTGTTTCCTGGTTTCTGTTTTCAACAGGTAAACACACAAGAAAATCACGTTTTGTTCTATTTTCTCAATACTTGACCCATATATGAATTAACCCATATATGTTTCTAAAAATTGAGTTTGGGTGTTTTTTGCTGCACAGAATTTGTGGGCAATTATGAGCAACTTTCACACACAACACCTGCAACAGGTTTGTGTGATCTGTTTTATAATCAAAAGAGTTGATGTTTATAACCTTTCACTGCAAGGTCCCATGAAGAGAAAGTGAAAAACATACAGAAATGTGTGCAAAATAGTGAACAGACATATCCAGCTGTATGGTCACCTTTTGGGTTTGTTAAAAGCTACTGATCTTTGTGCAAGAGTCAGCTGACCTCACAATGTTTAATTCTAAAATGAGAAAATCCACCATGCAGGAAAAAACTGACATCTGCACTTAGAAAATGACTCACATAAGTTAACTGAGGATTTTGAAATCAAGAAATTTGCTTCATGTAATGATTTATTTTTTATTATATATTGGGAAAAAAAAACCCTAATTTATATTTTTGCAAAGACGTTACCTGGATTAAAATCATTAAACACAGAGTTTGTCTGAGCTCTTACCCAGCTGGAAGGTGTCTGTGATTTAGGATCTTTAAAGAAAACCAGACTGTTCCCGACCAACACCACCCAGGAAGGGCTCCAATTTTTCCTGCAACATACGTGTACTGCTCAGATGGGATTCAGAACAGAAAATTATACTTGCCTTCATTTATTCAAACACTATATTCATACAAACAGATGCAATCTGTTTTTTTGTCTTTAATGGGAGCAGCCTCAGTCTCACCTCAGTTTCCGGCCTCCCTCTGCGATCTTTGTCTTGTTCAAGAGGCCGGCTTTCTCCAACTCCTGAGAACACATTAAAAGGGTTTAAAGTGCATTCAAATCTGCAATATTCAAGCACTAATATTTATATTGTCACACTGATGTTATCACTCAGTAGGCAAGGATGGTTTGAATAATACGAGTATGTGCAAACAAGTTGAAATGTTAACAATAAAGTACAGCAAGGGCTTTTCCTCTGTGTAATATACTGCATCCTGAGCGAACCCATTTAACTTGAATGTTGCATCATTCAAAAAATAGCAGGAGGGGAGTTGCTCTAAAGTCTCCCACTGCGGTATGGCCCCGTTTAAGGTGCAAGAGAACAGAACTAATACTAACTATGAAGTTGAGTACTGTATATAAAGAAAGTGTGGAACAAACTGATGAAAATAAGGGATGAAGACAATGTTAAAGAGAGAACAAAGAAAGAGGAAAGCTAGCTGTATTTAGTTTATTCTATTTGCATAGGTAGAGATATCCACGTTGAGTCAAGCTCAAATAACAGAAAAAAAGGGCAATGTTTTTTGCCAGATACAATTATGGTGGACAGAATTTTCTTTTAACTTCCAAATATAATCTATTCAAAGTGATGTCTGTACCGGCATCATTTTTTTCTGTAAAGAATACAATGCACTTTTACTGGTGTGGCGACACGTGCAGCAAGGGACAGCTGCAGACACCTCACAACATCTGCAAATAACGAACTGACAAACTCATAGCATACTTACAACATTTCTCTTGGCCTGTCACTATTTGGAAAAATCCCATGAATACTATTTTGTCAGAACTGGATTTTACAAATATCTGTGTTCATTTGTATAAGAAATGCGCAGAAAATGTTAATGCCGGATTTAAAGAAACTGTCCATGTTGTTTTTCCTCAGGAAACTAAAGTCCTACAAGCTCGGTAGAAGAGTTACCACAGCTGCCAGAGCTGTAAGTCCACTGCTTTGTATTTTGCTGTTGTATGTTGGGGTAACAGCATTTGATTAATGGATGAATGATTTATTTGAAAAGGTTTTAGAGGAGAGTTCAAAACATTTTTCATTTTGAAGTTTAAACACTATCTGTATGGTGGTTTTAGTAGTTTAAAAAGAGTGTTGAGTAATCGGTTACGGATGCTGTGGAGATATTGTGTGCCCATTGTCTATTTATATATAATATTTAATAGTTTTTTCCCCCATAATAGTTTTCTCACCGGTGTGCAGCCATCGCTGTCTGGAGAGCTCTCGGGAGACGGAGGCTCCACGACGATGTTGGTCACATTACAGGTATAATCTTTGCACTGCTGGACCAGCTGAAAGACAGGAAGTGGGCATCATCAGCTGTGTTCATTTGTCTGTATGTGTACATCTGCATATGTTCAGTGCTTTTGTATGATAACGTGCTATACAAATAAACTTGAATTGAATTTTGTGTAAAAACTGTCTGTTGAAGTTCTGCATTTCCTCTTCCCTCTGCGTGTCTGTGAATACTATACGCACAGTTTATGACCTTGTGTCTATGTGCTTTGGAGGTGAATACCTTGCCGTTCTCAGGCAGGACCATAGATTGGGAGTGGCTGAGCTGCTGCTTGACATCATGCGGGGGACCAGAGTTATGGAACTGGGCTTTGGCACTGCTGAACGGCATCGTGCTAAGGGTGTCAGAGGAGGCGGCACGCTGCATGCTCTTCACAGGGTTTAAAGGTCAGGGTCAAATGTTTGGGTCAGTGGTGAAAGGTGGAAAAGACAAACAAGGGAAAGGGCAATCACTGATTTAATAAATACAATATACTCCCATTATATTTTTACATTTGTAGATCTTGTTTAAAGCTGATGTTTGCTTTCTTCTGAGTAATTCTATTGAGACTATAGGGGGACCTTTTTCTTTATATTATATTTACTGTATATTTTAGTATTTAGCTGATGCTCTTGCCTAGAGCAACCTTGAATGAGTGCAGCAGTACAATGAGCATAAATTCCTAAACAATTAAAATCACAAACAAGAAACAGTAAGGAGCAACAGAAAGGTCAGGGCCTTTTCAAAAATTAAGCATGCAGTTTCTCCCCTAACTTCTTCATTTCCTATATGAGCTACCATTGGTAACAACCTTTATGGGAGATCAATTTACTTTGCACTTTAAATAGAATTCATGCAAAGAAGCAACATAATCAAACCCTTTGATTTGCACTATAAGTTTGGTTTTGATTTTGTACAGTGAAGGATTACCATACATAATTACTGACACCACAAGCAGTAATTTGTCTACAGTAAGATAAGGACCTTTACTCACTAGCGGGACTTTTTTCGCATTGCTTCATTTTGCTACAGTGGATGGATTTGTTATTCACAGATGATATCTTTGTTTCTCTTAATGATTGACAGCAGAGTCGATAAAATGTCTAAAATAATTAGTTTAGATTAGCAAGTGCCACAATCAGGGCACTGAATGCTGGCTTGCAAATCATTCTCATATGGGTTTAAATGTCACCTCACTCACTTTGGCCAATAGTCAAGCACACTTCCTCAGCATCGGCGCTTCAACAGGTTTTCTTTGTCTGCTCTCAGTTCTCTCAGTAGATATCACACGGTGGTAGCCACCATGTCTGATGCCACGTCAGATCAATTCTGAATTAAGCTGCAAGTATTTTAAACAATTCCTCTTTGGGGAAGAACAGCAATGCAGCAGCAGTGAATATGAACAGAAGCATTCTGGCTCTCTGAGAAACAATACTGATCATGAGCATGTGTGCCTATCCTGAGGATACACTGGAGCAAACTGCAGTTTGTTCAAATTGTTTTACTTCACTTCACAGCAAGAGCTGAGAGTCAGAGACACAGCAATGCATGTACATGCATCTGTTCTTTACATGCAAAATATTTATGCTTACAATCCCATGCATGTACATTTGCATGTGTGAATGATTGCACACAAATGAACAAATTCACACAACTTCAACTTTTCATGCAGCAACAGCCATAATTAAGTACCTTTCCCAATCCCTGTAACCCAGTTTCAACAATCAGACTAAATATCCCTCCTAATGTTTGCCATCTTTTCATGCAAGGAGGATTAGCACTAAGAGCCAAATCTGCTCCTTTGCTAAGAGGAGGCCTTTAAAGGGGCTTTAAACCAAGTGCACCCACACCCCACTGTGATGCAACATGTTGCAGTAAGAACTGCTTGGGTAACAGCCTTTCTCTTTACACCATGAGTTGCTATTTCACCACCTTAATATGCATAAATGCTGATCTCTGAGAATCTAAAGAGCATAGCTGGCATTACTTTAATGTATTCTACAGTAATACAGTGGAGATGCAGCTTTTGCAAATCTAACGACTCGAGTTCATTGATTTTCATGAGGAAAATACCCTCCATCAGAAGCCTTTCAAGGGCTGAAAAAACACTAAGGATTACCTTCCCAGTCAGGCATATGAACAAGAATAACAAGGAAAGAGTTGTCAGCTAAACGCTTTTAAAAGAAGAATAGGCAATCCAAATAATCTATAAGTATTTATGTACAGACATACAATTAATGGTTCTGATGGTAGATAAGTGACAAAGTCAAGATGGCATACTATGCCACCATAATAGTATGACGTCCTGCTGTGTAGGGAGAATATGTAAAACGTGGCACTTGTCTTCTGCTTTACTCTTTGACGGGTGTTTTTTTACAAGGTGAAAGTCAAGGTGAAATGCATTAGGTGCCCTCTGGCTATGAAAGAGTGTAGCAGGTTTTACCTGTTTCATCTGCCAGCAACCGTCAGTATTCTGCTGGTGGCTCCCGAAGAGGAAATCAGGTGGCAGCTAGAGAGAAAGAAGACAGAGATAGAGAGACAGTAAGACAGGGAGACAAAGACAGGAAACACAGATGAACAGATGCTATTTATATTTCCTTTTAATTTAAAACATAATTCCACTTCATTTTCTGTATTATTGACCTGCAAAAAAAAAATAAAAAATCAAAGAATGTTTCACTTTCAGCCTTTCTGTGTCACTGTTTGTGCAACAAAATTTTTTTAGCCCAAAATAGCAGCAATTTGGGTACATTTCACACCAACGTGTAAAAAACAGGATGCTGAAAAATGTGTTCAGTTAAGATCAGCAACGAAGGCCGGGCTAACGGTCACGCCAACACTGAAACTACTCCTCTGTCCTGGTTACATCCTGCCAGCTAAAAATTGCTCTTTGATTCGCTACCACAGCACAGAGGTACACAGAAAGACACACATACGCACACTTGTGCTCATATTCAACTGAAGTTAATGAGAGGCGGTTACTGCCATTACTCAGTAAGACGGAAACACACACTGCATAGTACTTGTTTGACTCAAGCATGCTGATTTTTAGTTATTGAACTGAATCACACACACATAAATACAGTCATATCAGATTGTTGAGAAAAAGACAAAGTCAGTACCAACACCTCTGACAATAAGAAGCCAAATGAGTGAACTATATTTCACTTACTTTACTTACTATATTTCACATATGCTGCCAGAAATTACACACCAATATTGAGATAGAATGAAAAAAACAGCACAATTCAGTAAATACGATTGTGTAAGAAATTAAAATGAACTTACAGCATAGGTGCTCATTATCACAGATCACCCAGTTATACAATCCAGCCCACTCTTGTTTCTGAGAGCTTTTGTTCTGTCGTGTTTCAGTCGTCCTTAGTCGATTCATGTCATGACACTTTTTTGCCGGAGTGTCATAATATAAAAAACATTCATCTCGCCCTCCTGTCCTGCATGCATCTACTTCCCCATTCTAGAGGGAAGCTGACTTTATCAGCTGCTAAAATCAGTCTCATGTAAAGCAGCTCAGAATAATCACACCAGAACTTTGCAAACATTGCCATTGCAACAGCTTTTGTTTGCAAGTGTGTACGCAAAGACAATGGGGATGCTTTACTTCAGTAAAAGTAACAAGTTCAGGTTTAGCCTTTACTTACTACAAAAATAAAATTACTCACAATGAATAATCACACCTTTTATGCTGTAAGATTGTTATATTACTGGATTGCTATTACTGAGAGGCTCATCTTTAGTATATTTATTCTCCACAAGACACACCTCCCACCAACATGAGTCAGTGTTAACACCTTAATAACACCTGCTGCTGTTGAGAGTGTGTGGAAACTAGTGAGCAAGCGAGCAGAGATGTTAAAATAGACAGCTAAAAGTAAAGGATAATGGTAGAAATGTCCAGCATCTGCCACTCCAAATAGTAGTAGTACAAATGCAAACTTCACCAATCCTACATAAAAAAAGAGAAAAAGCCTACAGATCGACAATTCCAGGATCACTATGTCTTGTATGAAAAGATATTGTAACAATATCCACTTTTATATAATTAATAGTTTCAAATAATACAGGTACAAGTACAGATAATGTACTAGTACCTCAAAATTGTATTTAAGCATAGTAGGTGAGTAAATGTACTTATTCACTTTCGACAACTGCACATACATGAGCTTAAAAAGGACCAGGAAGTGGTAAAGGTTAATGTTTTTTAAAAATAGAAATCTAGACTAGAGAACGCTGTCTGCGAACAAGTAATATGCATCACTCAGGTTTTAACACCTGGGTGGGTCATTGACTTGTGTGGCATGCAGTATGCATTATACATCATTGGTGAAGTTTCTGTTTGGCAATATATGTACCACAGAATAAAACGTGACACATGTAGGTCAACAGAACGCATTTCAAACCGACTTGATTGGGGAATCACTGCTTTGATCATGTGGGTATTTTTTTTGATGAGCAACATTAAATTTGAAACAATGACGAAACACTGAGGCAATGCAACCTTGAGATGCAAAATGCTTATCCCTAACAATCTGGATCATGCAGCTTGCGTCGCTTTACTGCGTAGATGTCGTCATTGATACGGTGGAAAGGTCTATTTCAATCACTGACGGCTGTTTCCCTAATTCCGTAAAACCTTTACGTCTTAAACAACAGACGTACTTTCTCACTTGGAGCGACAAACACTCTCTTGTAAACTCAAGTTTACGAAACAGGTGAAATGAACGAAACAGTGAAAGTTTGACTATGACGGCATCTGTGAGGTCAGGGAGGGGTTTAAGGCTGATGAGACGTTTCAGTGAGTGGTTTAAATTTAGCAAATGTTTTGTAATGTTTTGGATTTAAAAGAGTCCTCTGTCTCCCTCTGTGTGGCTCTAATGGGTTCTGCTCATCTGCATCAGATCAAGAGGCATTACCTTGTTATTCCCTTCAGGGATTAGCCCAACAAAAACACCATTTGAGAGGAAGTGTGCGTCGGGGGACAGTTAATAAATAAATAAATAAATAAATAAGGCAGCAAGTCAGTCAGTAAACAATGGGGCAACTAGAAAGATGTAATCCCCTTTTTAATTTGGCCCCTGCTCAGCATTTCTCCCTGCTTTAATCTGGAACGCAGTCCTGGTTTGAACACTGTGTGCACTCTGGGTAACAGACAGATGCTGACATTAGATTCGTATGTATAGAAATGGGCAGGGGGATGTGTTTTTTGTCTCACTGTGGTTTGTTCTCTCTGTGTTTACAGATGCCATAGCACAGCTGTTTGCACTTAGAAAAGGTTACCTAATAATAATTATTTTAATACTCTATAATTATTTACATTACAGGACGGAGCAATAGGTTAAGAATATAAAACTTTCTTGACGGTTCTGAAAAACCAAATGAATGATCATAAAAAACTAAACTGACTAATTACTGTACTAATTACTAGAAACTTACTTGTGACAAGGATTACTGAATAAAAGTTAAAGCACAAAGCTAATGTGTGGGAAGATTTAGAAATGCATACATATATAAATTAGCAAATGAATGAATAAAACTAGAAAATTTGATCACACCAATTTTAGCTTCCCTTCGCTGGCTCCCTATCCATGTCAGATCAGACTTTAAGGTGCTTCTAATAACTTACAAAATTGTAAATGGGAAAGCCTCTTCATACCTGTCTGACCTCCTTAAACCTTATATCCCTACCATGCTCTCCACTCTCTGAATACAGGCCTCTTGTTTGGCTGGAGGGCCTTTTCCTATCGTGTCCCCTTCCTCTGGAATAACCTCCTTGTTGACATTAGACAGTGTGACTCTGTTGGGGCCTTTAAATCCAAACTTAAAACTCATCTTTTTGCCTTAACCTTCGGTTAGCGCCTTACCTTGTACCTGTTAACATTACCCTTTCGGCAGGTCGGCCTCAGTCTTAATGAATCTATTAAGCCTAGTACTTATAGTCTATGTTTGTCCTGAATACTGTTAACTTTCAGAAAACCACTGCATCTCTGTAACACTCTGCTGTTTCTGTCCCACAAGCACAGCTGTGTGCCTACATCTCTTTCTCTCTCTCTCTCTCTAGTTTCTCCTCCGTGTCATCTCTTTTCACTCAGGTTTCTCTGTGCTGGACCATCAGCCGTCCTGGGATCGCTGTCTCTCTACTGGCTGTCGGTGCTTCTCTCCAGATGTTTTGCATCTGGATCTTCAGGAGATTCAGCCTCGCCTCTTGTCTCTCTCTCCCCCCTCTGTGTGTGTCTGTTCCCTTCTCCTACCTGTGTGAATGGTGTGCTTGAGTTTGCCTCTTGTGTGTTGGTGTAGTCTGCCCTTTTCCAGGTCTCCATGGTGGAGAGGACGTCCTGTGGCTCAGGTCCCGTCTGTTCGACGACACCTGAAGTTGCTCGACGTCCTCCCAGATCCATTCTTCATATATGTTGCAATCTATTCATAACTTTGTCATCATGATTGTCCATACTGTAATTTTATTATGTATATTATCTATTGCATGTCTGTCCGTCCAGGGAGAGGGATCCCTCCTCTGTTGCTCTTCCTGAGGTTTCTTCCATTTTTTCCCTGTTAAAAGGGTTGTTTGGGGGAGTTTTTCTTCATCTGAATCGAGGGTCTAAAGACACAGGGTATCGTATGCTGTACAGATTGTAAAGCCCCTTGAGGCAAATTTGTGACTTGTGATATTGGGCTAGATAAATAAAATTGACTTGACTTGAAAGGAAATCTCCATCCTCAGAAACTCCTGTGTGGTTAGAGACAATCAGTCTGTGTTGTGATAAGTGTGTGTGATATTCAGTGGGATACCCTTCCTAGAAGTTTCTTTTTATCGCACTTTAAAGACAACACAGGTGATTGACAGCGCAGAGGTTAAGCACAAAAGAAAGAACAAGGAAAAAAGAATACATTCAAAAGTTCAAGAAGAGGCGCTTTTCTTGGGTGTGCACGTGTTGCTCTCTGTGGTTAGTTACATGAGGGGGTGGAGAAAACAACAATATTAGCAGAGCGAGAATTTATCCAATTAAGTCCTGTCTCATCGTTATGCGTGTGTGTAACTACTGTCATTCATTTTGTCACTATAGTCAAGGTCAAACCTCATCCTGATCTCATCATCCCTAAAACTCACATATCCTGTGATTACCGGCATGAAAGCTGTTCCAATTACAAATGTAGGTACAGTAATTCAGAATCTAGTTGTTAAATCAAAATGTCATCAGGGAGGCTGAATGTTACTACTTCTTTAGAAGTACAGTAGTCTTACCCTTTTCATAGTTCCATTGCCAGCTTCAGCAAGTGGTAGCGACAGATTGGTTTCTCTGGGTAACATCTGAGGTTGTTCTGGACTGGCCTGTAAGACAATCAGAAGAAAAAAAAACAGATTGTGAAACAGAAAAGGTCTTAGATACATTATTAGCTCAACAACATTATATCAAGGCAGTATTTACTAAAGGACTATTGTTAGAATGCACTATATTGTAAGTTTGTGTTATTTTGTCAAATTTCTGTAGATTCAGTTAGTTACTCTCCAGAATTAAAGCTGTCTGTTGATATTAATAACCTTTGGTCACTTACTGTGCAATATTCATATATTCTCCAAGTGATCAAGGAATAGTTCTAAAGCTGGCAAATAATGCACGCTTAACAACTAGCCTGGCTCTCTCCTTAAGGTAACAAAATCTGCCTACCAGCACGTCTGAGCACTGATTTACGGTGGGTTATGTACCAGACTATTTCTTGGCTGAGGGTAAGTAGCATCCTGGAGTCTCCGCTCGTTGCCTGGCAACTGCTCAGTGCCACAACCGCCCATAAAAGTGATAACTGTCGTGTTTACACTTCTGTTTATATACGGGTTAAACAAATGAGATACAACATGTTAATCAGTGAACTTTAGAGGTGATGGTAGGCAGATTTTGTTACCTTTGGACATAGCCAGGCTAGTGGTTTCCTTCTGTTTACAGTCTTTGTGCTAAACTAAGCTAACCGGCCCGTGGCTGTAGCCGTATATTTAATGGACAGATATGAGAGTGGTATCAATCTTCTCATCTAACTCTCAGCAAGAAAGCAGATAAGCATATTTCTCAAAATGTCAGCCTTTACAGCTGTCTGTCCATATCAAAGACCTTGCCCATTTACTATGTAATATTCAGCAACTCTCCAAGTGTTAAGTTCAATGTGACCCTATGCCAATTTGAGAATATAGAGAGTAACTGTCACTCAAACTCATATATGAGTCTCCCCACGTGCACTAGACTTCAGCTTCCAGTTGTGGAAACCTGTCCTGTGATCACTGTGTGTGCAACCCTCTCTGCATCAGAAAATATGCAAGCCAGGGTGTTCTCTTTTAGGTCTTATGAAGTTCTTTGGCTGAAAAGGTCCCTTTTAGTGCTGATACAGTCAAACTTTGTGAGCATATAAATGAGCAGACTCTTTTACTCTACATCCTGACCCTTTTCTATCCTCTCCTTTGAGAAAAGAAGCTTTCATCCAGCTCTGAAATTGCCCACCTTTTCAAATTCAAAAATACATATTTTTCCTCTTACCTGTAGTGCTATTTATCCATCTAGATTGTTTTGGTGGGAGTTCAGGCCAAAGAGATGTCTGCATGTTTTGAATATAATGAAATGACCCGGTTACTCAAGATAATCCACAGACCTTGTTGTGAGCAGTTTCATGTGGGAACTATCGGTAGAAAGAAAATAGTTCCTAAACGAAACTGCTCACAACAAGGTCTGTGAATTATCTTGAGTAACTGGGTCATGATTTCTGGAAAGAGACATTGCTGTTGAGTTATTCAAACATTTTTTTTTTTGCCGCTTTGAGCACCACAAGCCCTGTAGTCCCATTATATTTAAAAAATGCAGACATCTCTATGGACGATATCTCCAAAACTTGGCATCTCACACCAAAACAATCTAGATGGATAAATAGCACTACAGGTAGGAATAGCACTACAAGAGGAAAAATAAGTATTTTTGATTTTGGGGTGAACTGTCCCTTTGAAGCAATTTCAGTGAAAGAAAAGAAAATGGATTCAGGTGAAATAACATACAGTAAATGAACACCGGCTGTGTTGGGTGCTTTACCTTGTTGGCAGTGCGTACCCGGGCCCTGCGAGGGGGTTTCCAGGACCTCTCCTTGGTGATGCTGTTGATGTAGTAGCTTCTACTTGTGGATGGGTCCAAGTACTGCTCCCACAAGTCTTTGATCTGAAGAGGCTTCTGACCTGGGGCAGGGCTAGGCGGCTCCGGCTGCGACAGACGTTTCTCTGGCTGCATTTCATTGTAAAGAGGGGAGTCCTGCCAGGACAGCTGGGACAGATAGGACTCTGCTGGGACCTTGTAGGCAGAAAGAGTAAAGGGGGAAAAGATAAAGAAAGAGAGGGAGAGAGGAAAAGAAGTAGAGAGGCAAAAGCAAAGGTTAATACACATTTGGTGAGCAGCAGCAGGATAGTGTGCATTACTGACAGCGCTGCGTGCCCATTGTAATGAAGGAGCATATCACCCATTGATAGTTTTTGAACAAAAACTGAGCTTTATGGCGTCTGGCTACACAGACAATACTTGTTTGTTGAAACATAATTGAATATCACCAGTATTATCTTTTAATTACCTAGAGTAAATGTATGTGTATTTTGTTATGTTCGTACATTAGTACGGGAATGTATGCTCATGTTGCCATATGGATCTGTGTGTGTGTTTGTGTAACTTTACAGGCTTTTTCTTTATCCACATCAAAGTTCTACAGCTAGTAAATCAGGTGTTTTATGCTGTAGATATTGTACAGTATACAGTCCAAATAAGCTTGACTTGACTACATTATGTGAACAAGAATACGTGTGTGTTCAAGTACCACAAAAACAATCTCAGTGTGCAAAGAAGAGTAAACAGAAACCCCACAGAAATCACAAAGAGAAACAAGTAAATCCCACAGAATAACCCGTCAGACTTTGGATTAAGACAGAGCTTATAAGAACGCACATGCTCACCCAGACAGAGAGGACTAAAGTAACAGCTACAAGAGAGGACATCTATAAATACAATGGAATGAATTGAAAAGATATGCATGGAAGATCATCTTTCCACGAAATATAGCTGAGACATAATTCACTAACTGACTGACTGGCTAGCTGGTTGATCCCTGTTACATAACACATAGTCATTTCAGATAATAACTGAGGGAACATGGTGTGTATGAATGCATGTGTGTGTGTGTGAGGCAAATGTAAAAAGGGATGTAATTGTAGTTTACTCCAGGGGGCAGCACTGCAGTCTCGAGCTCACCTGAAGCTTCCTATCTTACTGTTCAACTCAGTGGGCCCTGATTAGAAATATGCTATGCAAAGCACTTTTGCATCATTTTAAAAATTAAACTTGGGACAAATCATCTTGATTTATAACTAAATGGCAGACCACATATATCTTTTTGATTGTGCATTGATTTCCAAGAGGTCTCCTGCCAACTTGTTACCAACCTGTTACCTCAGTTATTAGCTTAAAAGCCAATGATGGGTTGGCAAAATATATTTTCATGAAAAAACCCCAAAACATTTCATTTGTTCCACAAACTTGTGTCAAAGGAAAAACTTTAAAGACCATTCAGAGAGCCCTGCACTATGGGAGGAAGTTGTGGTCTTTTTGTGTGAATGTGTATATGTATATTTTACTGCCATTCTAAACTCATTTTCAACAAACACATTTTGCTATTTGTATTTTGGCTGCATTATGGATGAGATTTTAGTACCTGTGGATGCAGAAATCTGTATTTAAAATACAAATAGACTTGTCATGTCTTGCAGCAGACATTTGACTCTTCAAAAACAGGTGTAACTAAAAACATTAACGATGGCTGCTGCACTCCATTTATCCATTTATATGTACCACTGTCAGGGCCCTGTTATTGTGTACACTGGCTCACTGACATGGCTTACTTGCACACTTAAATGGAATGGAGCCATCATTAATGTTATTAGTTACACCTTTCCTGCAATGACAAGTCCGAAAATCTGCTGTAAGAAAGGTCTATTAATAAGCTTTGCTATAAAGCTATATTATAGCTACAAAGTATAAAATAACTCTAGACCTCTAAATCGCCACACACATCTCACATTTTGTTGAGAACTTTGAATGAATTGGTCATTCAATTTGAATATAAAATAGGCTTAGTACAAAGTTTTTTTTTTACAATATCTACATAAAATAAATTGCATGTAAAAATAATACAATAATTACTTCCTGAAGTATGACTCTTGCCATTATAAAAAATAAAACACATTTCACTAAGACAAGTAGCTTGTTTTTAAATCTAGTTAAAGTTAAAGACTAACAAACATGGTAATGAAAAGGTTATCTTCACCTCTTTGTTGTTTCCAAAACAATGAACACATTTTTGTCCTTTGTGTATGTCAGCAGCCTTTTCATCGGTTTGTTCCCAAGAATAGTTGACTACTTGATCTTATTCAGTATTCATCACTATTTCTGACACTTCCTCTTCCAGCTTGTGCTATGATCAAGTGCTTATCACAGTTGGTTGCACGCTCATTGTGAGTCTACCAAAAAATGACATGAGCAAGACAGAGAAGCTGTGTGAGAGAGAGCAAGTTTTTGCAGGTTTTCTGTCCCAATGTTTTGCTTGAAAGGTTTAGTTTATGGGGGGTCAAGACAGAGGAGGACATGTTGCAGGTGTTTTTCAATTCTTTGCTCAGGCCCTGAACAGAGCCCCATGAATTTGACTGTGGCCCAGGCTTTATTGCCCAATGATAAGACGATCAGTGGCCGAGCTCACTACTGCTCTTGTGGCTGCAATGCAAGCAAATCCCCGCAGCCAGGTTCCAAAATCTGGTTTTGGTATGAGATGTTACTCATGGGCATAATGTTCAGGTGTCCACAGACTTTATTTAGGTGTCCAGATACTGGCCACCTGGCCATATGGCATTCTAACAAATTAAGGCATACATGCCATAAAACAACCTTTTAATAATTGTAAATCAGTCGAATTTAGCCCCCTAGAGGACTAACATTGAATTGAAATTAATCAGCAATGTGGTTGCACTTAAAAAAAGGGCTGGCAAAAATGTATGGTGAGAGTGTTTTCTGGATGGAAAACGGGGAGTTATGACCTGAATGTGGTTGCAATAATTCTGCTTACTGGTGTTAAAGGCTTGCACGAAGAAGGTCCTCAGAGAGAGAGAGGGATACATACAGAAACAGACAGGGAGGAAGAGAAAGTGAGAGAGATAGAAAGAGCACTGTCATTTCCACTGAGATCACAGCAATCCAAAGTCGGAAGTCACCGGTGCATGCATGGTTCAGTGGAAGCAAAACTCCTTTTGGAGAGACAGTTTGGATACTCAGCTGTGGGAGCTTCCCTCAGCTGAGAGACAGATAACAATTAGTATTTTGCTCAACAACAACGCCATGTGTAA
Organism: Siniperca chuatsi; assembly: GCF_020085105.1. NCBI lineage: Eukaryota > Metazoa > Chordata > Actinopteri > Centrarchiformes > Sinipercidae > Siniperca > Siniperca chuatsi. The sequence goes on from NC_058043.1 coordinate 12,798,382, forward strand.
TCCCCTCTGATGTTACACAGGGAGGCTCTGACGTCACGACAATGCTAACTTGATTGCTGCTCTGAGAGGATTATTAAGGTCAAGTACAGACGTAGATCAAATACAACCTCTGCTGCCATTCGTGCACTCAGTTGTCTGGTGGGATCGCACAAGGTCTTTTTTTATTTTAATCAGTTTTGTACAAAATTCATATGACTAGAATTATTAATTTCCACCTGAAAAAGCTTCTCTGATTGAATGAAGTTAAAAAAATATACCTTAAGAATAAGATCTAAAGTTCACCTATAATTTACAATGTTTTTTATTTGTTTCTTAAGGTTTACCCTGCACAGTCACAATGCTAAAAACTACCAGCTGGTTTATTACAGTGTTGGAATTATGACCTGTAAATCCATCAGATCAGAGATTCTGCGAATGAGAGGAAGTCAGATTAATCCAATCCCACACTTCTTCCAACGTCAGCTACATGTGATGGATTTATTTGACCTATTTTCATTCATTCACTATTCTTCATACTAACTAGAATCAGAAAAAGCATGAAGTAACAACTGAATTTGGTTTGGCCTTTGGTTCATTTTCTAATGCGTATGAAAATGTGAACATAAGCTCAGTTTGTGCTTTGTTCCATACACAAGATATGTTGCAGAACAAGAAATCTTTTTGAGATTAAAATACATATTCTAACTATACTGGAGTACCTGACCACTACTGTCAGTGCAAATAAATAAAACACTACTTACGACTACTAGACATGGATGTGTGTATGGATGAGCATAAAATGTCACTGCATTTTTTTGCACACCCTGTTAACTTCAAACATTGCTCTATTACATTAAATGTATTTGGGGGCTATCAGTGCAATGAGCAGATCTTTGGTCTAACTTCTGCCGTCAATTATTTTGTGCCACCCAATTGTGAAAGGCATCGACCTTACTGGGCCAAAGCTTTACTCAAACACAATTGATGTGAACATGCCCTACTTTGGTTTAATTGAAGGGGAACTCTGGTATTTGTCAACCTGGGTGTTTTGCTCATATGTCTGTCCATTATAACTATTGGTTATAACTTTTAATCACAACTTTTGTTTCGGCTTTAATGACATTGATCAAAGAAAGAAGCGCAAGCCGCCTATAGCTTTCCAAAAAACATCAATTAAAAAGAAATCATCCTCAAACACCGGCAAAAGTTAACACAGAAAGTAGTCCCCATGAAATCAAAATGGACACGAATGTGAGAATAACACCTAACAAATACAGCACCGGAATTCCCCAATGTGGCTCTGCTGTGTGAACATCTGTTTGAGGTTGTCTAAGCCATGCCTCTTCCTACCTGCAGATGGTTGTTCTTAACGGAAGTTCCCACCATGTCCCACTGGCTACAAGACTTCTTGGGCATCCTGTGGTTGACGTGACTGCTGAAGCCACCGCCCACCTCGTCGTACGGATTCTCCGTCAGGTTCTCAGGCAGGTTGCTGGAGCTCTGGCTCCGAGTGATCATGGGGACCACCCTGGGGTTCAGTGGTGCTGTTGTTGGGGCCGTGGAAGCCACAGGAGACCCGGGGACCATGAGGTGGCCTGACGGGGACGTGGGAGAGTTGGGGGTAAAGGTGAATCCAGAGAGGGGCAGGGTGGGGAAGCGGCCTACAGCTGTGCTGGTGTTATTGTCCAGCCCCTGGAAGGCACTGCTGGAACTGAGGTTTTCCATGGAGCGGTAGATGGGTTTGCTCACTGAGGGAAGAAGGTAAAATAAATTCTCATTTATTCACACAGATCAGTTGTGACTTATTTTCTTTCTATACTCAAGAGAAACATCAACACACACATTTTTTCTACTCTTATAATACAGAAATAAACAGTCATTGCAACTGAAAAACACACACTAGATCTTTTCTCAGACTCTCTGTCTTCCTCTCACACTTTACCTTGATGCTGTCCATTATAAGCAATCCCTGTTGGGCTGGGACTGAGTGACACCCTTGGCAGTATTCTGAGGTTGGAGTTCAGCGAGGCAGACATGACCAGGCGCTGTGGTGAGGGCATCGGTGCAATGGGAACCTCTGTCACATATGTGGCAGGGACATACAACGGCTTTGTTTTACTGGCTGCCCCAATCCTCCGCACCTGTCAAAGAACACACAGGTTTCCAAATGGTTTTTGCTGTTTTTTCCCCATATAAATCCACACAGTTCAACCAAGCGTCAACCAACACAGCTGAGGCCTGAACACTGTGCGGAAATGCTGCAGTTCCTGTGATGACGAAACCCACAACTTCTCTTTTGAAATACAAAGTTAATATTTTTATCCCACAAGACTTCATTGTCTTAGATAATGTCACTTTTTCAACTGTGTTTCTTAGTGGTGATTTGGTGATATACACCAAAACATGATAGATATTTGTCAGCTGTTAGAGAGTAATAATAATTTGTAATAATAATAATAATTATACACACATGTAGGTGCAAGGCTATTGGAAAACAGCGCAGATTAAGAGAGTAATGCATATTTTGACCTGACACAGATCCGACTGTAATCGAAACATTTAAGTAAATTTTTTGTTTGGAGTCAGTGTGCCGGTGTTACACTTTTCATTGATACCATCATGGGAGTGTGCTTACTTGAATGACAGGTTTTTCAGATTGTCACCCATACAGCTGTGGTGCAAATTTGAATTTCCTGGTTCCAGTAAGTAGTAAGAGGGTGGTAAAGTAGTTAAAGGATAAGTCTGTTTATATTTGTTTATTGTCAACAAATCCCATAAAAAGGTCTGAAACCAACAATGAGTTGATCCTACTAACAAGTATTTCCTGTGTGTGTGAAGTCGGATATAGCTTAGTTTTTTCTATCGCTGTCCAAAAACTGTTTAAAAAACATCAGTGAGCCACATCGTTGCTCAGTGTTACTTAACATGTTTTTTTATTACGATATACATAGACACTGCAGATTATTTTAAGCCGATCCCACATACATCATCCTATTGCCGTAAATACTTGCTAAATCCGCAAGTGAAAATAGTCTCCAACAACTACACTATTTACTCCTGTGAGTAATGTTCGATAAAAACTACAGTGCCCAGTTGTTTTAGGAATTTACTTAGCTTTGTAAAAATGAAAGTATATATTCGTGACTAGATTTTAAAAATTTACATGTTCAGTAAGAATAAATGGGCTTGAGGCTGAGAGCTACAGAGTAGGGAACTCAAAAAGATTTGTGAGATGAACTATCGCATGGTTGGTTTTGATCTTTTCATGGGATTTGTTGACAATAACAAAAATACAGAAGCGTTATTCATTATTTCAAATTTAAACTTTGAGACCTCCCTTCAGAAACTGCTATGTCCATGTTTTTCTAAAATCTTCGGTTCCACCAACACAAGATGAACGGTTTTCTCACCTGCCACCAGTCTGTGTTGGTCTTTTTCAGGAGAATAAACCGTTCACCCTCCCTAATGCAGACCTGCCGTCCATCAGCACCACGGTAATTGTAGTCATACTGGGCCTCGAGGACCACTGTGCCGCTGGGAACCCCACACACTGTCAACCCCTTAGAGGTCACCACAGGTGCTGTAGCCGGATGCTGGTGCCCCACAGAACGCCGCCAAGTCCCTGACAGCATGGCTCTCCACACAGTCCTGTTCAGCAAGCTTTGCTGGAAGCGTGCTGACTGTTGATAGTGGTGATACTGGTTGGGTTAGCACAGGTCAGGTGAGACTGGAGCCAAGCCAGTGCCATGCTCTGAAACAGAGAAAAAATGGACAGCAGAGAGAGATTATTGTCAGAGAATAGGTTCGAACAGAGAGAACATGAATCCTTTCAGTGCTAAAAATGGAAGTCTGGGTTAATCTGGGGAAAATCATAGACACAGATGTTTGACAACATTAGAAACTTTCTCAAAAAGTTTCTCAAAATTGAGTATTTTCTGTTTTCTCTGTTTCACATGATTGTAAACTAAATAACTTTGGGTTTTGGACTGTTGGTCAGACAAAACAAGACATCTGAAGACATCACCTTAGTCTTGTGGAAATTGTGAAGGACATTTTTCACTATTTTCTGGCATTATAAACCAAGCGATTAAAAGCTTATTCACATTTGAGTTAAATGGGAAAATTGATACCACTCAAATTTTCCGGTAGCAGCCGGTTAGCTTAGTTTAGCACAAAGACTGGAAACAGTGGGAAACAGCTTGCCTGGCTCTGTCCAAAGGTAACCAAATCCACCTACCTGCACCTCTAATGCTCAATGATCAATACATATTAATTTTCAGTTTAATCAATAATGAAAATAACCCTTAGTTGCAACCCTATTTGCAAATAACAAACAAAAACTGTGCTTTAATTATATAATGACTGATATCTTTAATCTGTCTTGTTTCCTTGCCCATTCTTTGTACAAGGTGTGAGCTTCGTTTGCACCAGGTTCTAAGAGCAAAAAGCAAAAGACATTGAGATATTTATATGTTGAGAGTGTATAAATATTTTAATGAGACTAAAAAACGTGAAGGAAGTAGGGCTACAACAATTATTTTCATTATTGATTAACCTCTCAATTATTTTATATCAATTGATTCATCATTTATTCTATGAATTAAAACTACAAATATAGAAAAGCACCAAATTCTCAAATTTAAGATACTGGAGTGAGTGACTTTGGTATTTTTGCTTGATATATAACTTGAATAACAATGAATGGATTATCAAAATAATTGGCGATTCATTTTCTGCAGATCGACTAATCGATTAAGTGATTCATTGTTTCAGCTATTAACTGAAGTAACTGACTGCTATTAAAAAAAATTAACATTTTTTTCCACTTCCAATTTGAATATACTTGACAGACATGGCTGAGCGAGCATGAAATGTCACTGCAGATATTTGCACACCACCACAGCACACCACTTTTCTATTGTCCTTTCATCCTGGTAGAACTACGAGACACGTGTGAGTGAATAACTCATGCGTTTCGAGGATGTAAGGAGCGCAGTAAACCCAAAATAGCATATGTCTCCGTCTATCCACCTGAGCCAGCATCCCCAAGCTAAACCCCTGCTCTACCCAGCCAAGACCTTACATAAGAGAACATCTAACTTTCTGCCAGACACATAGCAATACAGCTTCACACAGTACATGCACCAACCCACCCACCCACACATGCACACTCACACACATACACACATATACACACAAGCAGAAAGGGGAACATCCCTAGGCACCTAGCAACAGTGCTTTAGTCACAGTCAGGCCCAACCCATCTCAGTCTGAGGAGAGGCAGCAAACATGAGAGATCCCAGAAAATTAATAGAGACCTGCCTGTTATTAGTGAAGATGTAGAGGGGCTGGGATACAGGGGGGCAGAGGGGAGTGAGAAACTGTAGCTGGATAAGAGTGCAAAAAGAGCAGATGACCAGGACTAGATAAAATAAAAGTAAGAAATTAGAGAAAATGAGACGTGGAGGCATGGATGAAGCTTGATGGAGCTGTGAGCCAAGTGAAGGCGATGGAAGAGAGGGCAGGGTTAGCTGGCTGAACCTTGATAATCCCACTGTTATTAGAGCACAGGAATGAATCTGTGACCCCCACCACTACAGAGAATTACAGTAAAATCCCTCTTTACCAGCATATGGGCAAAACTGCCTGCCTGGCTAGCTAGCTAACACTGTCAGGAAGCTCTGCAAGGCACAGAGGAGCATTTCCAAGGCACTTCATCAAAATGTTATGAATCAGAATAAATACCATTCGACATTAGGAAAATGGAAATACAAGGGGACTAGACTGACATCTGCTGAGGTCTCTTCACTCATATTACACAAGTGGAGTAATGTCAGGTATGCAGCAAAATCTATTAGCTTACATTAGCCACCATAAGCTACTGGTCATACCTGACCAAGTAATGCTGTAGCAGCAAAACCTATGTGAGTGTCAAGTGTTGTGAATTAAACTTTTCATTTGTAAGAAGCAGAATGTGTTTCAAAAGTTATATAGTCTTGCTTTAAGGCACCTATGTCACACATGCAAGTTGTTAATTGATTTGAAAAGTGAGCCTGATGACACATACGCGAAATGCATTGCTGGCTCTTACACTATCAAAAATGTTTTAAATAAATGTCAAGAAGTTGTAAGTTGGTCCACAGTTGAGTGTTCTGGTGTGCAGCAAGCCTCCTCTTCATTTTTGGAAATGTCCCTACTCGCTGTCTTCACGCACAGACAGAGGCAAAAGTCAGAGGTACAAGGCGAGTAAGCAAACAGGAAACCGAATAGACACATCAAGTGTTCAACCACAGTTTGGGTCATATCCTCTCTATCTTGCCAATTGCTTTTCTGACATGAAACATCTCAGGCAGTTTGGTTACAGCCTGTGAATGTTGAAAGCCAATAGAGTCTGTTGTGCTGCATTCACCAGCACTTAAATACAGTAAGTAATGCTGAGTTTCCCTGTTGCCCCATTTGACTACTGTGCAGCTCTGTGAGTAGCATTAATTACTGCCAAGCTGAGCCTTGGAGCAGAGAGTAGTAGTTGTTTTTGGCTTAACAATCCTGCTCCAAGGCTTCAGTAATGTGTAATTTAGTATCTAGATGGGCAGGGAAGAATTACATACATACCCTGGATTTAAAGAAATGTCAAAACATACAGCAGAGCCTATTCATACAACCTGTCCGTGATTCTTATCATGGGTTTGTCACCCTGCACAGACAGGAAGAGCTCTTCTAAAACTGCTGCACACCTGTTTGCCTTTTCCTGTCTCTCTTCACTGCTCAAAACAACTGGCTGTTAAAAAGAAAAAAAGAATAAATGCAGAAAATGAATGATACCCAGCTACTGTGGGGCTTTATCTAACCTAACGTGTTGAGTTAATGACTGAAGTTAGATGCAGTTGCTGTTCATCAATTCAATCATCAGCACAGGTACAAATGTCCTACGCTGGCACAGGAGGCTTTGTGTTCTCATGTGCAAATCTGCAATGCTCCCAAAGGGCAACAGCTCAGACTGCTTGCTAAGGGGAGAGAGGATAAGTCAGGAATGGGGTTGGCCTTTCTCACCACATCACTCAAGATTTTAATTCCAGGGCTTGTGATTGATTCACACTAGAAATCTAAAATGCTATTTTAAGTATATACAAAACAAAATTCAAATTCACAGGATCTAATTAAAATTGCATTATTTTACTATAAAGAGTAAACTTGAATTTAAACAGTGGCTGAAAATTTAAAAGAACAGATAGTGATCATAACAAATTAGGATCTACTATGGGAAAATGAGGCCAGACCATGTTTCTATTTGCAGGTCAGATGGCAGTGGAGAGGGCACTGGCATCATACACACAAACATACAGAGAGGGCCATATGGTGTCAGAGACACAGGCACCCTGTCACGGCTGTTGAGAGGCAATGATAGTTTGTGCCAGGGGCTGAGGGCACAGGGCTTATGTTGTGGTATCAACAACAGAAATTGAGAGATGAAGGAGAAAACACAGAGGGAAGGAATAATGAAAAATAGGGATGGGAAAAAAACGAGAGCAAACTTTCAAAAAGAGAGAGGAGAAAAACTCGGGAGTGTTATTCGTCTGGCTGCCTTTGCTCGAGTGCTTTCACTCCAGCTCAGACTGTGTGTGCATGCAAGTCAGACTGAGGCGAAGAAATGGAGAGTATACAATTTGTGCATGCATGCGAGAGAGAGAGAGAGAGAAGGAGGGAGAGAGAGAGAGACTCACCATGGTCCTGAAGTGAGCGTTTCTATGTCAACAAGGTCACCAGCTCACTCTGCAGTCAGATCCATGCGTGCAACCCCACCGATAAACCTTAAAAACCAAAAAATCTACATGAAAAGATTATTAAAATGTTTTTAAACAACTTCCCTCTGGCTCAAAATGAAGAGAGCAAACACAGAGGGGTTATGAAAAACGTGGGGCAGAAAACCACTAAAATTGACACCAACTAGCAGCTACCTCCTGCAGAAAATCACACACAATCTCTCTCTCTCTTTCTCTCATGTACACACACACACACACACACACACATACACACAGTTAATCCTATGCAGCAAAATGATCCTGCCTCCATTCAACCCCTGCTGACCCTACCTTCCCTCATTTAGCCAGAGGGATAAAAAACAGAGGAAGGGACAGCAAGAGCGTCAGCTGGCTATTACCCATTCATGCAACTAAACCATATTTGAACTTGAGAAAAAGTAACATGGCGAGAGAGAGAAACAGAGCGAGAGAGGACCTGTGCGCTCACCAAACAAACGCAACCAGCTGCCCAGTTTATTGATTGAGTTATTGATCCATACAAAGAGCCAACTGGTCAACAGTGTCACTGGACATCGGAGATCCACCACACAGTTAAGTACATCCACCAAATGGATCATAGCAGTGGAGCAGAGGACATTATGTTCATCCAAATCATCTCAGGATTTGATGGATGTCTAATTACTTTTAAGGGGAGATACCTGGCTAAGTTTTAATATAAAATGTTTCACATACCAGATAGAATCATCAGTGCAAAGGATGTGATGCTACACCACCAGCATTTTACATTGTCAGTCAAATCAACAATCCTGAGAGGCCATTGGATTAAATTCTTTAAGGATTTTACGCCCTCCTGGTGGTTGCGCATGTTTTAGTCAACCATTTTCCAAAGCATACATCCATTTTTAGATTTACTTCCCAACTTCCAGGCCGTCATGGATTTCAACTGTTGTCACAATGGTACAGAAATCCAGCTGAAGCTTGCTTGAGAATGATAATCCATCACATTGAACATTTAGTTTCTTTAAAGCTTATGAATCGCCTCCAGATGTTTCATATATGTATAAATACTCTGCTTTGAATAATAATTTGTGTCTGACACAAAGTCAGTTTGATTGCCTAGTTAAAAATTCTTAAAATTACATCTATTCCTTCTCCATCATTGAAAACTACAGAATCTACAAATATCAAAATATTGTTCATTTCAAAAGGTTAGCCACTGTATACAAGTTGTCTCCTACTTTACTGAAAAGTCAATTTTCAGTGTCTGTGTGCCAGAGGTTTCAAGTTTCCACATCACACTTGTCACAAAATTTTGCTCATCTAAGTAGACGTGTTAAACTCAGATTTAAGGTGAGCACAGAGAATCTTTCCTCCTTCAGCAGATAAATGTTGAAAACAGCCTTCTAGTGTCAAACTCTGCACATACATCATTCTGCACAGTGAAGGTCAAACATCCAAGTGAAGTAACAATAAGCAAAACACATTTTTTAGTGGGGGGGACTTTACTCTTTAATCTTTTGGTCAAAATAGTATTATCATAACATGGTACCACAGTTGCAAGCAACTTTCTTTGCTGGTGTGTTCAAGGACACACTGAGGTCTAAGGGAGGTACAAAAACATATGGTATGCTTTTTTGAAAAAGCAGTGCAAAGTATGAACAATATGTAGTTTATGGGCTAAGGCATGCATGCAAAACCACCTGAAGCTATTGTTATCATGTCACCCTTGAAAACACCCTGAGGCTGGAGAGGGTGAGAGAAAGATGATGAATGCAAATTACCATGGAATATATTACAGTGGTGTGAAAGTGTTTGCCCCCTTCTTGATTTCTTATTTTTTTTGCATGTTTGTCACACTTAAATGTTTCAAATCATCAAACAAATTTAAATATTAGTCAAAGATAACACAAGTAAACACAAAATGCAGTTTTTAAATGAAGGTTGTTATTATTAAGGGAAAACACAATCCAAACCTACATGGCCCTGTGTGAAAAAGGGATTGCCCCACCTGTTAAAACATAACTTAACTGTGATTTATCACACCTGAGTTCAACTTCTCTAGCCACACCAAGGCCTGATTACTGCCACACCTGTTCTCAATCAAGAAATCACTTAAATAGGACCTGCCTGACAACGTGAAGTAGACCAAAAGATCTTCAAAAGCTAGACATCATGCCGAGATCCAAAGAAATTCAGGAACAAATGAGAAAGAAAATAATTAAGATCTATCAGTCTGGAAAACGTTATAAAGCCATTTCTAAAGCTTTGGGACTCCAGCGAACCACAGTGAGAGCCATTATCCACAAATGGCGAAAACACGGAACAGTGGTGAACCTTCCCAGGAGTGGCCGGCCGACCAAAATTACCCCAAGAGCGCAGCGACGACTCATCCAAGAGGTCACAAAAGACCCCACAACAACATCCAAAGAACTGCAGGCCTCACTTGCCTCAGTTAAGGTCAGTGTTCATGACTCCACCATAAGAAAGAAAAAGAAAATGGCCTGCATGGCAGAGTTCCAAGACAAAAACCACTGCTGAGCAAAAAGAACATAAAGGCATAAAACATAAATCTAATTTTTGCCAGAAAACATCTTGATGCTCCCCAAGACTTTTGGGAAAATACTCTGTGGACTGAAGAGACAAAAGTTGAACTTTTTGGAAGGTGTGTGTCCCATTACATCTGGCGTAAAAGTAAAACCGCATTTCAGAAAAAGAACATCATACCAACAGTAAAATATGGCGGTGATAGGGTGATGGTCTGGTGCTGTTTTGCTGCTTCAGGACCTGGAAGACTTGCTGTGATAAATGGAACCATGAAATGTCCGGCCATCTGTTCATGACCTCAATCTGAAGCGAACTTGGGTTCTGCAGCAGGACAATGACACACCAGCAAGTCCACCTCTGAATGGCTGAAGAAGAACAAAATGAAGACTTTAGAGTGGCCTAGTCAAAGTCCTGACCTGAATCCTACTGAGATGCTGTGACATGACCTTAAAAAGGCAGTTCATGCTTGAAAACCCTCCAATGTGGCTGAATTCTGTAAGATGCAATTCTTCAAAGATGAGTGGGCCAAAATTCCTCGCTGTAAAGCGCTGTAAAAGACTCATTGCAAGTTATCGCAAATGCTTGATTGCAGTTGTTGCTGCTAAGGGTGGCCCAACCAGTTATTAGGTTTAGGGGGCAATCACTATTTCACACAGGGCCATGTAGGTTTGGATTTTGTCTTCCCTTAATAATAAGAACCTTCATTTAAAAACTGCATTTTGTGTTTACTTGTGTTATCTTTGAATAATATTTAAATTTGTTTGATGATCTGAAACATTTAAGTGTGACAAACATGCAAAAAAAATAAGAAATCAGGAAAGGGGCAAACACTATTTCACACCACTGTATATGGTTGAGAGGATGAAACAAGCCGATCATGTTTAGAAAGCATTTACAGAGCACCTAAGATGATGCCAGAAAAGGACAGTACTATAGGCTTTATGAACAAAATGAGAAGAAGTTGCGATGTTCTCCTGTAGCTCCATATCATTCTGGATAAGCAGTGTCATAACTACTTCAAATAGCTCATGCCTCAACTGAAAGAGAGACCACTGAATGACAAGTTCAGCTCCCACAGAGATTATTTAAGATAGCAGGGGCTATCAATCTTCACCACATGGCAGTACAGGAGTGGAGTGAACGGTGTTGGTGGAAAGTTTGGTGTCATATCGTATCCATATTCATTCCATACGTTTGAAGTCGAAAGAGGGCGGCTTTAATAATCATGGCTACATGGTCTTCAAAGAGAGATGAGACATGGGGAAAAGGAGTCTAGAGTGAATGAGGAACTTCAAAGGGTTTTTGCGTGCACTTCCACATCCGTATACACATAGCAAACACACACACTTACGCACGTAGATTGCACTGTATTTACATGTGAATGTCTATAACCAAAGGGTTCACAGGAAAACAAGAACATGATACATACTGTTCAGTAACTTTAATAACCACAAAAATAAGTAGAAAGTGTGACACTTAACGTTAACAGGACTGCTGATTTAATATCTGTGTCAGTCAAACAGCTGCTATTAGTACTTTACACATGAGCCATGCTGCCTGTGCATGATCTCTATTGTTACTCATGCAAACGAGCAACCAATGGTTTGTCTGCCCAGCTGGCTGCCTGAGTCCCAACTTGAAGTCAGGTAAGGCTGTGTGAGGTGAAGTATTGCATCATGTATCCACATCATACATTATGAGTAAAAGGAGTTGTAACACAGCAGTATATCTTGGAATGAACCTCGTGTTACAAGACTTAACCTAAACTACACCTGAAACAGATTAAATGATCACAAAGTGAAATCTTAACTTTGACGACTCAAGACCTTTGACATTTAATACTTACTTTTAGAAAATAGCAATCAACAACTTTGGTGTGAATGCAGCTTCACCAAAAGACAAGTCAAGTCAAATTTTTCTATATAGACCAAAATCAAATCTTTGTCTCAGAAGGCTTTACAGCATGTACAACATACAACACACTCTATCCTTAGATCCTCAATCCAGACAAGAAAAAAACTCCATAACCACTACTGTAAATACAGAAAGAAGTCACTATTCCTGATATTCATTAATTTAAACATTAAGCCTGTAATCAGTCCACTCTCAGCTTGGTGTGCATGTTCTACTGAGGACAGCCATGTGAGGGAGCATTCACTTTGTCTATGAATGTACAGTTAAAACTACTAGTGCTGATGTCTCTCTCTCCATATGAGACACATGCCTCAAGCCAAAACAGCCTTTCATCCTCCCAAAGCCATGCATTATTGATGATTAGACCAGAGAGAGACACTGAGACACACACTGCGTTTCCCAGTGTGACGACTGGCTGCCTGTGTGAATGTGTGTGTGTGAATGCATGTCTGAGTGTGTATGTGTGTGTGTATGTATATATATGTGACTAAACAGGTGAGCGGGATTCTTTCAGTGATTAGCTGTGTAAATTGTAAGAGAGCCAATCAAAAAGCAGATGACGACAGTAAAGCAGCCATTGGCTCACGCTCTCTACTATCATCATGACAACAACCTCTGTGACCAACTACCATCTCCAGTGTCTCTAGTATGCGTTATTTGTTTCTTGTTGCACATAAACAACATTTCACACGTGTGATGCCATCATTTCACGCATTTTCTGACGCAATGCTTGTGTTTACAATGAACGCTGCAGCCTGCATCGACACATAGCAAACTTCTTCAGAGAGTTCACTTGTATAATATTCAAATTTTTATTTCCTCCATTTGAATATAAACAACAACCAGACAGACCAGTGTTTGCCAGTTAGGCAAAGTAGTGGAGGATTGCTCAGGGGGCATTTTAAACTCTTGAAAGAATTAATTCAAACATCACATTTTTAATTAGCTTGTGCATTTAATAGAAAACAAATGGATGGTGAAAAATGCACTGCTAGTATACTTCTAGTTAAATCATAATAAGCTTATTTCAACACAAGAAATCAGCTTATGAAAAATGCTTCTTATTTCAATAAGCAGCTTTTATATACAACATAAAATATCTGTCACCTTATGATTTTACTTTTGAAATAATACTGAGATATAAATCATATGTTTCTTCATTAACTTATTAATATTACAGCACAGGATAACAACATTTTTTACAGTTTTTTCTGTTATCAATTGATCTGTCAACTATTTTTTCAAATAACCTGATTCATCGTTTAGTCTAAAAAAATGTCAGAAAATAGTGAAACATTATCATATCATGATTTCCCAGAACCCAAATTGCTTGTTATGTCCGAATAACGGTCTTAAACACAAATATATTCAATTTACAATGATATAAAAACACAGAAAAGCAGTAAATCTGCTAATTTGAGAAGTTGGAACAGGTGAATCTTTGGCATTTGCTTGAAAAATGACTTAAAAGATTCACCGATTATCAAATTTTTGGGCAATAATTTTTCTGTCAACTGACCTAAATTGTCCTTCTGTACTATTCAAAAGAAGTGAAACTGTACTGTAGCACTGTAGAGTTGTCCAACCACATTGATTTATTTCCTTGTTAAAGACTATTTCAAGACTGAATATAGGGCTAAAGTTGCCAAGATATAGATTTAGCAGTGCATTGATTTTTTGTCTGCAGCAGTCAAACAGAATAAATGTTAAAATTAATAAGTGTTTACATTATTTGTTATTCTATGTGATTTAAACCAAAATAAACAATAATAAACACAAAGTTTTATTCACATGGAAGGTGATGTTTGACCAACATTGTTAAGTATCAATTAATGACAAACAAACAAGGTATTCCTCTTTCACCATATTCCCATTATATTCCTCAATTGAAGAAAATAAAATGTCTCACAGTAGTCGAGAATGATCTTTAGAGAATAACAAAATAAACCTCCATTTGACTGGGCTCACGGATTGTTGCTGAGCCTGTGGGAATGTGCGGTAGATTGATGTTTCTAATGAAGAGCGCTGAGCTCCATTGATCCACCGGGGATGAGAGTGAGCTGTCAAAAGCTATCAGGCAAGTCAAAGACCCACTTTCAGCCCTGTGCAGCTGAAGTGAGCACGATTCTGTTGGGGCACAAGGAAGAGCAGCTCAACCTCCCAAGGCAAAAAGTACAGAGAAGAGCCAGACACAGCTTTGATACCTTCACAGGGTTAAAGGGGTTATTTGTTCAATAAAGAAACATTACACAAATAACAATAAGGGTTTAGGATGTGTCAGACATTAGAAGAGTGTTTACCCATGATGCCTACAGGTCTATTAATTGAAGTATTTGTTGCAATTGTTTCTTTAAGAACAACATTCCTTCCATTTCTTCCTCCCATTCACTGGATATGTGTATGCAGACTAGGGCTGCAACTAACGATTATTTTCTTAATTATTGGACTAATCGTTTAGTCTGAAATGTCTGAAAACAGTAAAAACATAAAGAAATGTCCATCACAATTTCAGAAAGCCAAAAGTGGCGTCTTCAAATGTCTTGTTTTGTTCAACTACAAGTCCAAAACGCAAAGATATCTAGGTTACAATGATATATGATAAATGAAAGAAGCAAATCCTCCCATTTGAGAAGTTAAAACCAAATAATGTGTAGCATTTTTCACTATCCTTGAAAAATGAATCATGAATGAATCATTGAATGAAATGATTAATTGATTATCAAAATAGTTGCCGTTTATGTTTCTATCGATCACTAATCATACAATCGACTAATTGTTTCAGCTCTAATGCAAACTTTGTTTCATTTTAAATTATGTGACAGTGTATGAAACAGCGTGGCCAGTTATCCAATGTGAATAGTGTTTCAGCCGTTTAACAATAATATTTATCACCATCTCAATTTCTGGTGCCGTACCTATGGATAATACAAGCTAGTGAAAGCACAAATGATTGCATGGATACTAAAAGTAAACGCAGGATTAAACTGGATTAAAACAAAGCACAGATGAGGTAGAGCTACTATACATGGGAAGCTGCTTTCACAGACAATACAATATACATTGAGTATACAGTGTTAGAGTCAAGCCACATGTATACTGTACTATATATGTATACTGTACATCATCTGATTGCATTACTATTGTTTACCTACTAGTTAGTGATAACATACTGAGCCAAACGTCTTTGTGGAAAACACACTTTCTAGACATTATCGTACAAGATTTGGTTGTAATGATGAACGAGTTAAAGGTTTCGCAACCTTTGTGGTCCTCAGGCTGTACATTCAGTTTAGTTTACCCTCAGGGATATAAACAGAGTGGACAAAAGATCTCTCAGTAGAACCCAGTACAATTCAACAGCACTAAAAACTGCAGCCTCCAAAATGACCACAAAGTTAAATCACCACCTCTCTAAAACAGTTTCTACAAAAACAGAACATTGTAAACTCCATGAAGGTAGGATTTATTGCAGAGCTGTTGTATTAGACTGCATTAGTTTCAGCTAGATGTTACAAATAAACTGTGTACGTACTAATATTTTTGATATAAATAAAAGTGTACAAAGTGTTTTAAATATACCATAATGTGTTTGAGGCTCCCCCTTGCTCTTTAAAGTATGTCGCATCACAGATCTTTGGGTCATGAGAATGTTTTTGTGACATAGAAATGGGATCACAGAGTAGAAAAGGTTGAGAAACACTAGTAAGACCAGATTTCATTGATAAAAAGTTTAAAATGATGACAAGTTAATCATAACTAAAGTACCATCAACAGACCAATGCAATCTGAAGAGACAAACCTGCACATACCAAAAAAACAAATGTGCATCTGTCAGATGAGCAGGTTTAGGACTATTTTGAAGGACTCGGCTCCATATAACTGCATGCAGAGTGTGTTGTGGCTGTCACCTGGTCTGTACAGTACAAAGCAGATATGCCAGATGATGTTTTTACTGCACTTTGTGATCTGCTGCTGTATCATTTTGCTTGACATCTCACACTGAGAAAAAATAGAGATAGACCACAGACATGCTCAAATATCCCAAAGCAGCAGAATAATCTGACTAGTAACATCCCACGATGTAAAAAGCTTCAGTCTCTCAATCTGTCTTTGACACTGCATCCACCACAGTCTGCGAACCACACTAGCAATTACAGCAAACTTGTAACCCTCCTGCTAATACTGCACATGGTGCAGGACACTTTTAATCAGCAAAGTTGCAAGTGGAGAATAATCTTTCAAGCCTGTGTCGTCACAGGCTGGCGAACAGGGGAGCAAATCTCCTGCTTTGCATGGACGTAAGAAAGATTATGAAACAACAAAAAGGCAATGCGCTAGTCAAACTGTTTCCATCACACCCTGTGGTTAACCCATCCATGCACTTTCTGTGAAGCATGTAAGGGCTAAAGCTTGCACGCAGTAGCATGCAAATATTTCTGTATGAAAAGAGGTCTGTCATATGTAAAATGTTGAGAAGAGCAATTCTTAATCACTGTGATATTTAATGACAAGGAAATGGAGATGATCAAAAATGCGGTCATGGGAGTCAGCACCAATATAGTGATGAAATATGTGAGAATGTATCATCGTCTGAAGGACTACATATACATACGTTAAAAGAAAAAATTAAAAGAAAGTGCATTAGATGTCAAAAAGTGTGTGTGTATATATATATATATATATATATATATATATATATACACACACACACACATATGGACAGGATCTATATAAGTTGGCCCTTTGTGGTTCTCCTGCAGTGCCCCAGTTGAGTTTGAGCGGTTATGACAGTATAGACTACATGTGGTTTGACATCATGATGTGGAAAAATAAGTTGTTTTGGAAAAAGTAGGCTTCTTATTTTAGTAACTGCAAAATACATGACCTTTTGTGGACGGGAGACCTATGTTACTTAGAGTTGCAGCATTGGTCTACAACTTTTTTTGCACAAACTTTACAGTAGATGGGAGCATTATGATAAATGTATTATATTTTTTTCCACTGAATCGAGGATTAAATTGGCTTTAAAACGAATCAGTCCAAAATGTATTTTTCAAAATAAAGCATAAACAACTTCCATAAACATACAGAATGGTGATAATTACGTAAAAAGATCATTAAAGCCATGACATGAAAGACAATCTTATTTATACAGATAAGAGTTTCTTCTGTCATAACACTGAATGAGTGATTAGTCTGAGTGAGAATAAGAGATTTTTTAAACCAGCGGTCAGATGGGGGCAGGTGAAATAATAATGTGATCTAACAACTTCAAAAGTATTTATTTAAAAAAAATCAACATTATATTTCAGTGTATTCATCTAATGAATTTTAAAAAATCCAAATCACAACGTTTTATGGTTCAGTTTGTATAGTTGCACTGATAGCACAGTAGATTAAAATAACAACAGCAACATTTCCTGCAATGATGTAATACTTCACAATAGAAAATAAGTTGTCTGACTAAACAATTCAGCAGAAATCTCATCTTTGCACTGTGCAGAGACACAACATCACTCACCTCGCAGCGACGTGATGATAGCTCAGTTGTATTTTTGGAGTGAACTGCAGAGTGAGCAGGAGTTGCGCCTTTTCTCGTGGGAAGAATAAAAAAAACTGATAACTTCACATAATTTAGGTAACGGAAGCACAGAGAAGAACTCAGCCGTGCAGTTACACAAATTATCAGTCATACATGGGTACTAAGTTGCCCGGTGCAGCCCATGATGATACAGCCTCCTGGCTCTTTAGTGGATGAAAAATAGCTTTCGCTCTGTGGGTTTGGTGGTTTAAGATTGGCTACACTCGCGCAATATGGTTTTACTTGGAACCAATAAGATTACTGAATGGGTGGAGCTGTAGTGCGCTCATTTAATTGCAGGACGTCGCCCGGCATGTAATGCACATCACGAGAGACGAATCCCGCCCGGCCGTAGCACCGGCGTAGAAAAAACAAGCACGTCTCAAGCACGTCGAAGTTACGCTCTGAGAAATGTTTTATGGGAGCTGTAGTCCATTTGACAAACAGCTACCGTTTCTGTGAAGGACACAGAGACCGCTCCAAAACTACATCTCCGCCATTTGTAACAGGGCCGACACTGCTTGCATCAGCGTGTGGACACCCGGCTCTGACTGGCAAAGTTTCTCCCAGCAGCTAGCTACTTGTCTTGATTTAAAGTAAAGATATTGGCACCATTAAAGCCAGTCACTAGTCCCAACGTAGCGAAGTAGCTACCAACGGCCAGATGAAGCTCTCCGTAAGTGAAGGCAACCCGCATTGCCTGAAGGTGTTAGCAGCTTTAGAACTGACCGGAGTTCAGTGTGACGTTCAGTATGTCAACCACGAAGGTAAGAAAGCATGGTGCTTAACATTAGTCTGTTAATATACCTATAATTGTGACTGATAACAGCTGCCGTTTGCTAAAAACGGCACTGGCTTATCATTATATTGGTTTTGTTAAGTTTGAGTTGAGTTTGTGCTGTAACTGACGGTTGAAACTGGAATAGTAAGCTAGCTGTAGTCCTGATCAACTGCCTGCCATTGTCAGTCACTCATGAATGGAGTGAACAGTCTATCTGTATCTGCATCTGAGAAGCAGCTAGAAAAAGTCCCTTACTGCACATCACTGCTTTGTTTGTCTTGTTTTAGTACAGTTTGTTTGTGCAGCTTCATGTGGCCTTTGTTTAGCAGGTGTTAGGCTTCTAGGCAGTCCAGGTTTACTTGGATTGGGTTACATTGTGTAGTTGTAGGGCTGTGTTATACAGACACAATCAAATATCTTGCTATAACATATTTTTCAAAAAAGTATTTTCTTTAATCAGACCTGAAAACATGTTTGGACAAACCCCATAGAGCATATGGGCTGGATATACTCATGCTACTGTGAAGACTTTGTCTCACCAATGCATAGTCTAATGGAACATCATCTAGATGCTGCTTTGTAAAGGAATTAGGTTCTAATTCAATGGTAATACAACCCAGCTTCAGACTTATGGTCTGATGGTCTCAGGGAAGTGAGGCTTCACTCCCAGTCCCAGATGTGTGCTAGTCCTCTTTGGGAGCTGGATCACAGAGATGAATAACCAGGACCATCTGCTGGCTTGCTGCCACAGTGTATGAATGAAGTGGACTGTACACAGAAATACATTATGTCTATAAACCTACACGTCATTATGCATTTTGTTCAAAAGAGATGATATCCCTCGTCTATCAGTTAATTCATTACAAAGTCTGAAATATTGCACATTTATTAAGGTTAATTTAATAAAAAATGGAAATGTTATTTCTGCTGTACTGAATCCTAGAGCCACCATAACATATCAGATTTGTATTGTAAAGTGAAGACATAAGTAAAAATGTATTATTAGAATCCACTCAAGTGGTAATCTGCCCTGACTTCTAATACAATCCAGATTACGGAGATCAATTACCTTAAGTGATCTTTGTTTTAGACAAATAGACTATTCTAGTAACGTAAGTGATAGGTATTGAGATTGAGAACTTGATCACATGATTGTCCTAGAAGCATTTCAGGAGTCTTGTGTTATTAGCTCTCCTTGAAGATGCTGTGTTGAATTCAAATATAATCTATAGGAATGTTGAAATGAATTAGATCTAATGGCTGTAGATTTTTCTTCTCTGTCTCTAAGACACAGCCATTAGAAAGATGACTTACAGTTTGTATCAACATGTTCAATCAAGTGAAGAATCTAATCTAACTACTTTAGAAAAATGCTCATCTGCATTACAATCTTGTCTGCTGCGTGCATTTTACTTGATGCTATGTGAACAAACATTGTGATTTCTTTTTTTCAGAGAGAGTGGTGCCCTGCCTTAGCCGTCCAGCTCTGCCAGCCCTGCTCCTGCCCAGTGGACAGCACCTTTTCAGCTCCAATGCCATCTGCCGGTCAGTAGACTATAGTCCTTCCTGCTTGGTCATTATGAATGCCAATGCCAAGTTAGCATGAATGTGGAGGCTGGAATCACTGCCTCTATAAAACTTTTCAGATATCCAATATCCTAAAGGGTCAGTTTCAACAACAAAAATATATTTTTGTTTATCTCTAGTCCAGCAGATAGCTTTGGCTATAATGATCAGGTTATAATGCAGTGAGCCCCACAAATGAAATTTCCTTTACTTCCATTGTATCCAGGTGGCAGCAAAAATCTCTGAGATAGATATTTCAAAGTAAATAAAACCAAAACTATCTGCATGGTTATATACCACTAGAGGTAACTGAGAAGATGTGTTATTGTAATTTGGGTGAACTGATCTTTTAAGCAGCCAAAGCAGTGTTTTTTTATATTTTACAGCTGTTATTACATTTCCATGACATATGTAATTAGTGATGAATCTGACAGATCTGGTAATGTATTGATTTAAAAAATGATATGAATATACTGTAAAATGAGGCCAGCAACAGTATCAGTTTCAGCTTTAGTTTGACAATAATTACATTGCAATAAAATTTTGAGGTACACTGTAACTAACTACCGAAGATGGAGCACATTTGTGGCAAAAATCTATATTTTAGGTGTGTTCGTTTGGCACATATCAGAAGAAATTCCTCTTGAAACCAAGTAAGCTGCAACTGTTTGACAGGACTTCTTTCCGTTTTCCACTTTTTACCACCTCTTAGATACCTGTTTGAAGTAAGTGGACAAGACTCCGGTGAGCTTTGCAATCAGTGGCTTGAATGGGAGGCCACAGATCTTCAGGTAAGCTCTACATAAAAACAGACCTCTCAGTTCGCTGGTAATCTGTTGTACAAAACACTAAACCTCTTTGGGATGCAAACTATTTTTAATTCTTGCTTTTGTACATTCTCTTGTGCAGAATCCTCTTACTGTTCTTCAATGTGTAGCTAAAGGGCACATAAATCCATGCAGCTAAATGATTAAAACGCATGCTCTCAAAAAAACAATGCGCAGAAGAAGTCTATCAGCATGCTCTGTAGAGTTTAAGGAAATTAACTGTTTAACCTCAGTCATGCTTCTTTGGTTTACTGCTTGATCTAATGTCATTCAATCGATTCTAATTAATCTCTGTTTTGTCTTATTTTTGCAGCCTGCACTGCTACAGGCCCTTCACATGGCAGTGCTGCAGGGAAAAGGATCAGAGGTGTCCAAGGTCCTCCTGGGGCCCCTAAACTACTTGGAGCAAAGCTTGAGCAAGGGGAACACACCATATTTAACCGGGGTACAGCATTAAAATCTCAATGCCCATTTAGTTGCCATGTATAGTGTGAGCACATATAGAAGATAAAGACAAACATACTCACTCAAACAAGGCCTTCTCATTCTATATAATATATGATCAAGTCAGAAGTTCATGATGCCTCTTTGGAAGCTGAGCTGAGCTGAGCTTAACTGAGCGTCTCCTCTGTGCCACGTCAGGCTCCTCCGGCAACATTTCTTTTTCTTCTCTTTATTTAGCTGGTGATGCCAAGCTGGTGATGCATTTTTAAGTTAAAACGATTCATCATCATCTGGGGAGGAGGTCCCTTATGTTGCAGATGTGCTTGAGTGTGGGTGGGGGGGGATCAGTTCTCTTTTGTATCTGCAGCCCCTGTGGCAACAAGTCATCTCCGTCTGTCATATATTTCATGTGTACAGAAATATGTTTTGTTAAGTCTCTTGGTGATAGGCTTAGCTTGGAGGAACCCTGTGTAAAGCTAAAGAAAAACTGTGGTTAGCACACACAGTGAGGCAGTCACAACAGTACATACAGTCCATATTTATTGAGATGCGCACAAAACAGTCTTCCTCATGGTTGCTCTGTATGTAGGAAGTCACAGGGGGTCCTGTGGATCCCTCTTCTGCATTGTTGTTGTCAGCTTTTTCAAGTTCAGGAATAGTGCGTGTTAATTGCTTAAAGAAATTATGTTTATTAAACTGTGCTGTGTTTCAGGAAGCCGTTTCAGTTGCTGATGTTGTTTTGTGGGCTGCACTGTACCCCATTTTATCTGATTCTTTACTAGCATTGGGTGAGTACTAATAAACGTAAACATTTTTATTATTGGCCATGCATAAATTGTCCATCCATTAACACTTTTTTTTTAATTATACCTCAACTTCAACTTTAATAAAATTCTTTTAGTTTTTTCCTTTACTTACCTTCTTCCTTTATTTTATTTTCAGATGTTTTATTAAAATTCAGTTTTTTTGTTCTCTGTGTTCGAACGGTCCTCACTGCAACCCTCCGCTTTCCTTTTCAGGTGAACACAAGTCTGTGAAGACTTGGTTTGACCGTGGGGCTGTTATGCACAGTTTCCAGTCTGCTGCTCAGAAAGTGCTGCAGGGAAAAGGCCTGCAGGGCATGAAGAGCTATATGCAGAGGCAGCCTGCCCCTCAGAGCAGCCAGTGCAGAGACGCACAACCATCCAACAGCAAACCTGTTGAGGTATCAGCCAGATCACCATGATAGCTATTAGACTTAAAGCATTGTTACTGAACAAAAAGCATTCAGAGGTGTGTCAGTGCCTAACTACACTTGTGTTTATGCCTCAGGAAACATGTACATGTGAGGTTTCCAGGAAAATGTATTGTCTATTTTTATTTTCTTCAAGCTATAAATGCACTAACACAAACAACACTTTGCGAGACACATGTATTGTCACTCGTTTCCTTTCCCACGTTTCTGTCTTTGCATCACGGTAGCTTTTGTACTTATTAGAAAGAAAGTTAAAGTATTCAGAGTGTTGCAAGGCTTGAATTCACCTCACTTAAACTAAGCACGGCTCTCTTGTAAAGCAGACGCTCCGTATGAGAGTTAACCCGGCTCTATGAAAGCTAAATTAACACCCGTGTTAGGATATAGAACATGCAGCATGTAGAGGTTACATCACTATTTCTTTATCCTCTATTCTCTTTTTTGTGTGAGCATGGAAGGATTTGAACAGGTGTCAATCAAATTTAGCAGCAGCAGTTTTGGCAGAGGAAGTTGCAGAGTGTATATCTCAGATTGCTAAATGCTTTAGCTTCAGGGTTGGAGGTCAAAAGATCAGGTGGGAGTTGGTGATATGTGTGGCAAGTGTTACTAGAATAATGTACAATAGAACATACAATTCTTAAAACAAAAACACACACAAAAAACTGAACACTTAACAGTATTGCCCCTGCTAGAAAGGAAAACACTTTTAAAAAATCACTTACTGTATACAGTGTGATTCTTTTGATAATTCATCATAGATTTGTGATCTGAGAACTCTCCAGAGCAATAACAGCTGTTGAAAAAGAGTTTATACAGTTGTATTGTACAGGTTGTGAGTCCCCAAAGCCAGTTCATTATGAATTAATAATTAATGGAACAGCTAGTTTTACCATTTCAGTGCTTTCAGTGGCAATAAACTTTTTGTTTGTTGATCGAAATTTCCAAGATTTATAATAATTTATAGGTCATTAAAATACTCTGTTAAAGTACCATTTAGAATTTTTGGCCACAGTGATAATATTTAACAAATTAAAGTTAATAAAACAGCAGGATTAAAATACAAATTTACATTAAAATATCTACTCTTGGAGATTACTGACCTTACAAGTTGGTTTTGGTTTAATTCCCAATTAATGATTCTCTATATCTAAATGTTTGTTTAGGCTGAGGAAGGTGAGCGTGTGGTTTCAGAAGAGGAGATGGAGGCAGCTGCTCTCACCTGGAGTAAAAGTTTGAACGTCTGCCCATTGGTTACAGACAGACAACACCCCATGTAAGTAATTTAAAGTGCTGTTTCCCAGTCTAGACATTAAGCAGTAAGTGTGTATGTTGCAGTTTAGGATGTTATATGACGTTGTGGGGTTCACATCCCCTAAGATTATCTTCCTATGGGACAGAAACTAAAATGTTCTGGGGTTTTTTTCCTATTAGTTTGCCGCAAGAGGGCAAGCGAAACATGCTTGTGACCAGCGCCTTGCCTTATGTCAACAATGTCCCCCACCTGGGCAACATCATTGGCTGTGTCCTCAGCGCTGACGTCTTCTGCAGGTAGGAATTTAATCTTGTAATTCCTCTTTTCTGTCTGCGTAGATCCTGCAAGATAATCATGGACAAAATATTGACCTCTGTACCAAACATATTTTTAAACATTTACATGAGAGCATACACAGTCTTGTGCGTATATAATGTATAGTACAGGCATATGCAAACCTGTAATGTATTTAATGGCCTTACAATGAAAGCTGTCCATCACGTTCTTCCTTACCAGCTGGTTACCTCACCTTATCCTTTTCTTTCTTCTTCACTTACCCTCACTGTTATTCACTCTGTAACTCCCCATCGTGATCTCTCTTTTGCTATCTATATTTTTTCATTTTTCTCCATTCTTCTCTACGTCTATCTCTCTGAGTGTCCCTTATGTCTACTGTACTGACTCCATGCTTCTTCTCCTCTAAGGTACGGCCGTCTGCGAGGCTGGAACCTGCTGTTTGTGTGTGGCACAGATGAGTATGGCACCGCTACAGAGAACAAGGCCAGAGAGGAGGGTCTGACACCGCAGCAGATCTGCGACAAGTATCATGCCATTCATTCCAGCATCTACAAGTGGTTCCAGATCGACTTCGACTTTTTTGGCAGAACTACCACCGAGAAGCAGACGGAGTAAGTGGAAGCAGGGAAGAAGGCTGTAGTTGGCCTGTTTGTAAAAATGTTATCTACTGTTATGTGAGAAAGTCCTCTCCTGGGTTGGTTGTGGTTCTGACACTGCTTTGCTTTGGTATGAAAGATACTGGTGTGGATGTCTTGCCCGTTTAAGAATAAATTGTACTCCACTTAATCTCAGAGATTATCGAGCATGGTTGTAGAATGTAGTTTATTGCCTACATTTCTGAGGTTTACGAAATAAAAACAGTTTGTCTGTGTGTTTTCATTCTTTAGTTAAGCACCAATGTGTCTGGAACTACAGTTCTCATGTGTGATACCTGTCACTTGTGAATTACACACACACTGGTACAACACATGTTAACTAAAGCGTGGGTTGCATGTAAAAGGAGATTTAGGTCAGGTGTGGCTCCACTTGTAGTATATGTATTTAATCACTTTTAACTTTTTTGAAAGGCATTGGCAGAGTCAATTTAGGAAAAATAAATTGGACATTCTGTAGTAAAGTTAGCCATTTTATAATATTGATGAGGTAACTAAAGTCAGGAGATGAAATTAGTTGCTTCAAAGTTATGGATTGTTGCTTAAGGAATTGTTGAAATAATGAAAGCAATGGAATGGGTGTGATTTCTTGTCCGTGTGTATGGATAAGGTGACAGATTACTTGTTTGTTTGTATAGGTGTTTAAATAAAACACGATAAGATGGGTTTTTGGTGGGTTTACCTACTTACATGTGGAAATGGGATACAAAAGAGAGACACTTTTCCTCAGTAAAGATGAGACTTTAATCCTTGAGCTTGTACATAGAAAAGGATTACAAAGATAAAAACTCTTGTTTTGGGGCCTTTGCTTTGATAGAGCACAACATAAAAGGCATCAAACACCATGCACCAGAACCATGTTCTTTGAAGAATGAAAACGGCCCAAAGATTAAAGACTTTAGACTTGATTCATGAAAAGTGCTTGTTAGGTCTTACATTTTTGGTTTACCAGTCCGCCACTAAAGATTACCATCAGCTTTGATTTGTTTTTTGTACCATTTTACTTCATGCCCCCCCCCCAAATCAATAACACAAACTCTCTTCTTCTTCAAACTCTTCTTTTTCTAGTATATTGTTCTATTTTCTATATTGCTATATTGATCAATAAAGTTTACATCATTTTCTAGCCAACAGGAAAGAGCAGTATCAATATGAGTTGGAAAACAAAAATGGGGTCAGGGTTTAATGACTCATTAGTTCCCACATAACACAATTGTCAGTTTGTTCATACACCTTTTAACTCAGGTGAAAGGACAACATTTCCTCCTTGCATCCCAGGCACAATCCCTGAAGTATCTTTCAACCATCTTTGTCCTCTGCTATTCTTTCAGGATAGCCCAGAACATTTTCTGGCGACTCCACAAGCATGGTTTCCTAGTGGAAGACACGGTGGAGCAACTGCGCTGTGAAAAGTGCCAGCGCTTCCTTGCTGACCGCTTCGTAGAAGGCACCTGTCCCCACTGCAGCTACCCAGAAGCTCGTGGTGACCAGTGTGACAAGTGTGGGCGGCTCATCAATGCCGTGGAGCTCAGGGTGAGTTGGAAGGAGCATGATAATGATAAAAGGCAAGAGGAGGAGGACGATGATGAGGATTCTATGCTGGTTATTGCCATTAATTGACTATTAGAAAGAGAATGATAGCAGTAGCAATTGCCAACCATATAAGTATATAGATAGCTAGACACATTTTTTGAGAATGAGGTCTGTGATGCCAGCTTCACCATATATTCAAAATGCATCATTTACTGAAGCAGCAGTACATGTATGGTCTATTTGGGCTGCTGTCTAAAAAATCTATGCGTCTTTTACTTTTCTCTTTTAATCAGAGAGGCTGACACTACAAGCTTTCATTTACTGTTAATGTAGCATTGTTGCTGCACTGAACCTTTGAAATCGTTTGAAATTGCTTTTGTGGATGAACAAATACACCTCTATTACAATTTCAGGTTAAATTTACCCTAACTAGTGTTGATCATTGTTGATGGCTATATTCTCCAGGAACCTCAGTGTAAGGTCTGCAGGCAGACTCCAGTCATCCGCTCCTCCAAACATCTTTTCCTGGACCTGCCAAAGGTATGCTTTTCACACTGCATTGTAATGGCCTGAGTTGTCTATTCTACGTTTTACATGGTGCTTTTTTTTGGTCACAGGGAATATCAAGCATCAAGTGTAAAGTAGAATTCAAAGTCAAACAGCTTGTGGAAGGCAGTTATCCCTGTGGTAATTTTATTATATAAACGGCTTTACATTTTCTGGAGCTGTGGTTTAGAGTTAAGACATTTGGTTGTTTTTGTCAGCATTTTCATTCTCCTTCTTTTTCTCATGCAGCTTGAGACTCAATTGGAGCAGTGGCTTGACAAGTCAACCAGCACAGGAGACTGGACAGCAAATGCCAAACAGATCACTCGCTCCTGGCTGAGAGATGGACTCAAACCTCGCTGCATCACCAGGGACCTAAAGTGGGGAACGCCAGTACCTCATCCTGACTTCAAAGAGAAGGTCTGCTATTGTCACCTGGAATTAAAAAAAAAAAAATCACATTACAAATCTTGCTATTTGATAGCATTTGCTTGTTTAAAGTTTAATATTATGCAGTAAATGATACACACACCACTCTGTTATACCTTTTCTTTTATTGAAGCATAATAAAGCTGCTGCTGAGCTAAATTACCTGCTGAGAAGATAATGAATGCAAACACTTAATATCTAAGGTCAGGTTCCTAATTAAACATTGAAAATAACTTTGCACTTCAATAATTGTTTACAAATCCTGTAGTGACTGATGATACTGCAGTGCTCTCTAATAGCACAATGGTGCTTCACTGGGAGACTCTAGTCTAAACATGTTGGAACACTGACCACTACTTTTAGTACGCACCTCTAAACTTTCTGTAAAATTCATTTCTGTAACACAAAGCAATGCAAAAAGTGCATCCTTTGTCACTCATCATGACTCTTGCGGCCTCTGCAGGTGTTCTACGTGTGGTTTGACGCCCCCATTGGTTATCTGTCCATTACCGCCAACTACACCGACAAATGGGAAAAGTGGTGGAAGAATCCTCATCAGGTAACCCACCTCACTGTAGCCACCCCCCAAACACACATGTCCAAATTTATGAGCCGAAAAAGTACTGATGAACGAGCTTGGCACAGATCTTTCATCTTTACAACACAGAATGGGTCTGATTGCTTTTTTCATTGTCCCATCTGGTCTTTTGCACTCTCCATTAGAATGCACTGCAATGTCTGGCCCCATATAACCCTAATATGAAACAGAGAAAGACATAACTTCCTCTTTGATTATTAATAGAATGCACATTCAGTTTTGTACCGCTACAATGTGCAAACAGTATAATGTGTAGAAGGCAATACAGCTCTTTGTGGTCCACTTCTAGATTCCTCCCCTCTGAGATAAATGTCTCAGCATGATCAGTCTACCATAGATTTCCTTAGTTTTTGTTGTTCATGATGCTGCCATCAGCTTTACATAGATGAGAGATGATATTCTAAGCTTCCACACCACTCATACTTCCCCGCACACAGTAACAAGTCAAGCTGGAAACGTGCTAGTTAGCTATCTTGTTCATTTACATGTGGACTTTATTTAACTGAAAGGTTTTTTGTTTTTTTTTAAAGACTTAAGATGTATGGATAAAAAAATCTAACATCTACTTCACTCTCACTGACTCATCTCATCTTTCTCCATCTAAAACCCCCAGGATCGAGCTCCTGGTGTTTGTGTGTGTGATGGCCTGTATTTGCAGAGAGAGAGATGGGGGTTGGGGAGAGCTGATAAGTCCTCTTTGAACTGGATGATCTCATGATGATCTAATATGATGTCATCCTCACAGTGCAGTGTTATGTCTCTGCCACCAGGTGGAGCTTTACAACTTCATGGCCAAAGACAATGTGCCGTTCCACAGTGTGGTGTTTCCCTGCTCCCTACTGGGAGCTCAGGACAACTACACAATAGTCAACCACCTTGTTGCCACTGGTAAGCACTTATTTCGAATGACTGATTTCACCTTTTGATTAATTATTTATATGTTATATTATTAGACTAATTGGGATTCACAACAGATCTTAAAATGGTTTTAAAAACACTGTAATGACACATTTACTCTGTCAGCCATGCAACACAGACATCATGAATGATCACATTCGCATTGGAAATTAAGACTCAGCTTTGACAGTAACTTATTCTGTAACTTCCCCACAGAGTATCTGAATTACGAGGACACCAAGTTCTCCAAGAGCCGTGGCGTGGGTGTGTTTGGAGACATGGCAAAGGACACAGGCATCCCGTCTGATGTGTGGCGGTTCTACCTCCTGTATGTCCGTCCAGAGGGACAGGATTCAGCCTTCTCCTGGGCTGACATGGCTACAAAGAACAACTCTGAGCTGCTTAATAACTTGGGCAATTTCATCAACAGGTTGGTCTTAGTCACATGTTGAATAAAATGAATTCCTGCTTTGTACATGTGATGAGCAAATAGTAGAATTTACTCTGTCAGTGAGAAATAGACCTACGTCAGAGTTCAACTTTCCCTAATGACCCTAACAAGGTAACCTGCACCAATCTCCTTATAACTTAACACTCATGATACTTGTTTCCTGCCATCTGACTTTGTGACATTTTCTGTGTTACTGTTTTTTTTCTATTTGAATCACTTGAGATCAGTTACCAGTGAAATAAGAAATGGGGCAATCCACCTCAAGTTGCTCATATTTTGTACATAATAAGTTTCACTCAAAAAGTAAATACGCAGCAAAACTGTCATCCAGTCTAATTAACAACTAAGTTTCCAGATTGTTGTACTCACAGAAAAAAAGTCTGTTAGAGCAGTAACTATTACAAGAGGCTCACCCTAGTTTTCTAAATTTGTTTGGGATGGCGTAATTTAGCCCCAATTACATCGCCTAAAATGATTTTTAAAAGATCAGGGTTAAATCCCACATCAAAGATTTTTCTCAGCAGCTTTTTTTCAAAGTACCTTGATCTTCAAAATTGGTCTCGGGCAGCAACGTTGATGCCTAATTGGTTCAAAAATATCTTGTAGATTGCATCCAGCCTTAGGTGTTGGAGGTAGAAAGTATTCTGCTTCAGAAAAGAAATTCTGGCCTTGCCTGGATCCAGTCACTAAATCATTACATCATTAGCGACAGTGTGTCCATCTTATGCCGGCTTTTTCAAATTCATATTCGATTCTGGGCTGTGGTGTTCCAGCTAATTGCTGTTCAATTGAAACATTGACCGTTGAGAATTTTACAAATAATCAGCTTAACAAACTGGGTAAATCCTTACTTAATTTTTTACCAGCAGCAAATGTTACTTTATTGATTAGGATAATTCAGTTATTGTAACAGTAAGAATGTTGCTCTTTATTTTCCCAGGATGAAAAAAAACTCTGGGCTTGGCAGTTTCCCTAATCAAAAGACTAAAACAAATTAAGAATGCAGGTCACACGAAGTTCATGCTCATACATCAAAATCACAGTTCATTGTACATTTGACAGTCATGTCAAAGCATTTTAGTCTGCTCAGAGGCTGAGAGATGTGTAAAATAAAGAACGGTCTGTTGCATCAGACATGACAAAAACCTTCTCACAACGAACATCCTCCTGATGTACACATAAAACTCATCCAGACACAGCTACGATGTAGAGGCGATGAAAGAGCTATGAAGAGGCTCAATGCAGCACACTGTTGTTTAGTGTGTTAGTTTACACTAGCAGAGCACTGTGTTACATCTGGCAACAAAATCTATAATTTATAAACAATTAGCAAGTCAAGTAACATGCCCTTCTCTCTTTTTCTCTCTCTCTCTCTCTCTCTCTCTTGCTGCCTTTCTCTCTCCGTTCCCACGTTTTGCCTGACCATATATATATATATATATATATATATATATATATATATATATATATATATATATATATATATATATATATATATATATATATATATATATATATATATATATATATATATATATATATCCGGTTTTATTTGTCTCGTTTAAACCCCCACCCCCACCCCCCACCACCCCCCACCTCCACCCAGAGCTGGCATGTTTGTCACTAAGTTCTTTGAGGGCTGTGTGCCTGCAATGGAGCTACAAGAGGAAGATAAGAAGCTCCTGGCTCTTGTGGGCTGGGAGCTGCAGCAGTACATCCAGCTCATGGACAAAGTCAAGTAAGACTATTCGAGTCAAATACCTGTCAAAAGGTTGATGTTGGGATTTAGACAGAAATGTATCAATTTAATTGAAATTACTTTCCAGAAGTAAAATTCTGCCTTTCTTTAATTGATTAAAATTTGAAAATGTGTATGTAAATTTCAGTTTAGTTTTACATTACTGCTATTAGATTGGTAATTGTATCATCTTGAGATGTATCTCAACACTAAAGGTAAAACATACTAATGTTACTGAATTAGATTCTGTATAATGGGTTGTGGTCGCACAACTTCCTTCAAGTTAGACTAACGTTGGTCTGCTGTCATTGTCCGTACTATCATCATATTTTCTCTGAAATGTTCCACTAGAATCCGTGACTCCCTGAAACACATCCTCAACATCTCTCGCCATGGTAACCAGTACATTCAGGTCAATGAACCCTGGAAAAAGATCAAAGGAGGAGACGCAGAAAGGTGAGATGGCCTTGATTGGCTTAACACTACCTCTGTAGTTTTTATACAAAGCAGACAGATCTGTGTTGCACTTTGTTAGCTGTTACTCAAATGTGTAAATTCTCATTTTATATTAAAACAGAGTCGGACCACTCATCTTTTGAAAAAGGACTCATGTAACACTGAGCACAGGAAAAGATCATTTGATTTAGCACAGATTGAATTCATAAAATCAATTCTTTGAAGAAAGAAATATGTGTATGTGCAGCCAACTAGAGGAGCAGTAATTAAGATCAAATTTCTGTCCGTTGTAAGAATAACCAAAACACTTATTTTCATGATCTGTCTGACTGATCTCTGATTCTCCTCTTCAGGCAGCGTGCGGGCACAGTGACAGGTGTGTCTGTGAATATCGCCTGCTTGCTGTCAGTGATGCTGTTGCCATACATGCCAACGGTCAGCCAAACCATCAGGGATCAACTCAATGCCCCTCAGTCTTGCATCAGTACCATGTTGCAAGGCACTGGCACTTTTGTGTGTGCCCTGAGTGCCGGCCACCGCATTGGCACTGTGAGTATGACCTGAAAAAGTACACACACAGTACATACATGTGCAGACACACAAACCTGTGGAACCTCCTGTATGTTTACGCTGGGTGATACAATGAGGCTGCAACAGTCTGTCAATATTTCAGTACTCTGGAGGACGTTGTAGTCGCGTGAACACACATATACACACACTTAAGAATAATATCCTAGATGGTGTCACGAGGCCTCAGCCTTCGAACAGCAAGTTTCTCTCAGGCCACTTGTCCCTTCAGGCCTAATTGTGGTGACCTGTGTCTGCAGCAGCCTGCCAACGCAGCATTCAATCTCCAAGGCTATCGTGATTCGTGACTGAGGTCTCCAGAAAAGGAGCAGCAGATGACACTATTCTAATGTCACACTAATGCACCATACAACTTATCTGACAAATCACGTCTTTTGTCATAACTGTAATGCTGCATTGAAGAGTGGTGATCATGATCGAAAGTCTGCAAATTTTTCATATATAGTTATTTACCTACTTACTTGCATAATCCTTTTTGTTCAAAGACGAGCACAGAGCCTCCGGGTTAAATTTTCCAGCTACACTGGCCTTGGGCTGGATCCACAATTGCAAACTTTTTAAATATTCGTGCATATATTTTTTTGAAAGTCTACTTTTTTGTTCCCCCTGCCAACCCGTTTTGTTCCCAGGTCAGTCCATTGTTCCAGAAACTAGAGGTGGACCAGATCGAAGCTTTGAAGAAGAGATTTGGTGGACAGCAGGTATTTGATGTTTATGATGCCTAATGGTCTGCATGAGTTCAGTCAGGTCTTGTAGTAATATAGGTTGACTATTCATGAATAATGAAATAAGAAAGAATTGATAATGCATAGCCGTTCACGGGACTCTGTCAGACTGTCGTCATGAATAAGAATTTGTACTTAATTGGAGTATCTCTTCTGAAACATGATGCAGAGCAAACACACTATAAATGTTTAAATTATGTATTAAGCATCCATCATATAGTAAAATAATCCCTCTCTAAACCTTCTCCTCAACCGCCCGCCTCCAGCCTGAAGATGAACCACCTAAAAAAAAGGTATCGAGCAGTATTTGTGTGTGAAGAGTCGGTCCACACTGGTGCTGCTGTGTCAATGTTGATTACCGCACGCCTTCACTAATACTAGCAGCTCATCTAACGTCCTCAGATTTTAAATTTTTACTCACCCCCGTGTGTTCAGTGTAATTAACTGTCCATTCACACTTCATGAGTCATAAAATCCCATTGACGTTTGGAGTGATGAGTGTTATTGTCTGAAATGAACTAAGTCATCTCTAGAAATAATAACAATCAAAACGCCTCAAATTCAAACCTTCATCTGTCTCAGACGACAGCTCAGGACACTGCCAGCACTCCTGCCGCTGCTCCTGCTGCTCCTGCTGCTCCTGCTGCTCCTGCTGCTGCTGAGGTGGACCCAGAAAGAGCCAAGCAGCTCACACAGGCTGTGACTGAGCAGGTGAGATCGCTGGCTAGTAGCAACACGCAGTTGAGCTATTAACTGTGAACATTTTTAGACATTTTGGAATCAATAATCTGTTATTAGAACAGCACTATAACTTACATTTTGTTCAATAAGATTATTTTAGTTGTATTGTTTTGTCTTTAAAATAGTTTTCTTATAACAGGAATAACAAAACGGATGTCATCTTCCATAAGGAATGAAAACGATCTTTCCAAAAATCAAATCTTGCGCGCAACAAACTACCGGCCTCTGAAATAAAATATAATAATAACGGCTCATTTTAAAAGCTACATTTAATTAGTATCTCTATTTGGAAAATTGTTTTATCTACAAAGTTGATTTTAAATTTTACTCTATACTTGCGACTATAAATACGGCGATTACATTTTTGGGAATAAAATGTTTGATTCTCAGTATTTCCAAACGCAGACAGACACGTATAATTACAAACTCACAAATTGCCTCATTAGTTAATTGCATACTGTTTGACAAGAAAGCTGCCAACCTATGTTTGTCCATATAACCTGAAGTGTTTAATCAAAGACAAATTTAGGTGTGAGAAATTTATTAAATCCTGTCATTTTATCTGTCACAGGGGGAAAAGGTGCGAGCACTCAAAGCCCAGAAGGCAGAGAAGGCCGTGATCACAGCTGAGGTGGCCAAACTGTTAGACCTGAAGAAACAGCTGGCTCTGGCTGAGGGGAAGAGCCCTGAGCCTGCACCTCAGAAGGGCAAGAAGAAGTGAGACAGAAAAAAAGTGAAAGCAAAATGATGGAGGTTAGTGGGAAGAGTAAAATGGTTTGAGGTATGATAGTGGAGAATGGGAACAAGATGTACACTGAGAGAGATGAGGGTATTAGCTTAAGGCAAAGCCGTGACAGGATCTAAGACAATGTGGTATTGGCACTGAGGACTAATGCAATGCTGGAAAGGCCGACGGGGAAATGAAAACACACAAAGAGAGAGTCAAATGAATACAGCTACAGAATGAAGGGATTTTTCCAAATCCCTACACCAAAAGAAACTGATTTTATACTCTCCCTGTGATAAAGTCAGCATATGATATTAGCACTGGAAGGTGTGTTGCGCATTTAAAGATGTTTTTTTATATCCTCTGGAAAATAGTTTTTTGCCATTTGCTGCAAATAAACTTTATTGATCCAAAAAACGTATTAAGTTCAGCTAAAAAATTTATGTATTCTTCCACTCACCCTTTCTCATTTACCTCTCTTTTACACTGCTTTCTACAACAACAAAAAAATCATTATACACAGGTGATTAAACAGGCAAACCAATAAACATTACATGACACAAAAAAATTGCACATTTTTTCTTTTATTGCAAATTTGGAATTACAATGAAGGGTCAAATAAACGGTATGGTAAAATACATGTATTTGATGTCATCAATAAAAGCCATGCATATTATTCTACAATTAACAATTTATGTGACTACAATGAGACAGTGGATATGTTGGCATTTTACAGTACAAGCCATTACAGTACAATTGTGTGTGTGTGTGTGTGTGTGTGTGTGTATATATATATATATGTGTGTGTATATATATATATATATTACAGCATTATATAAAAATAGTAAATCGGGGTAGAACAACTTGTGGTAATTCTACCACAAATCCCCATATTGATAGAAAAAGGTCAGCTTAGAAAGTATAGCCGGATCCTACTTACTTTATAGAAATACACATACACACAAGCCATGGGTTATAAAAAAGTAAGAAACATGAATTCTCTCCCAAAAAAAAAAAATAAATAAAAATCATTCTCTCATACTCGCACTGGGCACTTTCAAAACTTTTCCTGAGCTCCTAAACTCTCCACAAATTGGGGGCAAATAATCTCTGCTAGCCAGATTGCAGCCCTTAACATAGGAGTTACAATTATTGCAAAATGGTGGGAACAGATGACAATGAAATGCACTCTCTGAATTAAGTTCCTTTCTGTCCAACATACAAATCATCAAATGCTCACAACTGTTATTACTGCCATCCTATTTGATGGAACTTAGTTAGGGATTCTTTAAAATGACAAACATTCATCAAAACCACTGTATCATTTGAACTTAGAGCTGTCTGTTCTTCCTTTTCCTTTATACATGCTGTGTCTTCTTATTTGCCGCAATGCTGTTGCAGCCCCTTCTCCCTGTGCCTTTTCTTGTCTTGACTTTTATCACTTTCCTACTTCTTGCCATCTTAAGCTCTCTGTATTTTCCAAAAATCTCTTCCTTATAAAATATCTTTGGTTTCCCTCCTTTCCTGTCTAAAAGGCATTTCATGATTACCATATTACACCTTTACCCACCACTGCTTATTCCAATTCTGTAGGACCTGTCATTTATTCCTGTCTTCCTCATTTCCTGGTGTTGACTAGTCTCTCTATCAGGGCTCTACGTGTCCTCTGTACCTCCTCTCCCAGCCTTTCAATCTCCGCTTTCAAACGCTCGTTCTGCTCCGTCAGCTCCTGTACCTTCCTCTCGTTCTCCTGTTCTCTTTCTTTGCGACTCTTTTTGGCAGACGAGTAGGATGGGGATGTGTGCTGGGTGGAGGAGGCGAAAGTGGACAAGGCACCGTTGGCCCTCTCGCTGGTGGTCCTCTTGCGTTTTCCCAGGCGGGAGGATGGGTAGACAGAGGGAGAAGAGACAGGTGAAGAGGGAGAAGAACAATTTTGAGATGGGGACTGGGAGGCTGTGGAGGAGCAGGATGGAGACTCGGGGACACAGGGCAGTTCCTCCTCGCTGGCTGAGGGAGACGCAGGATGGACATTATTAGCCTGGTGGTGTTGATGGTGGTGGTAATAATAGCTACTGCTGATCACCGCTCCGCTCGGATCCACCATTCCCACTCCTCCTTCACTCAGCAACTCGAAGAACTCTGGAGGCAGCAGATCACTGCTGCTTCCTGCCGAGCTATCGCCGCTTCTCCCACTCTCAGCTTCCGCCCGCCGCTCTTCTGCAGCAGCTGGACTCATGCAGGAGGAGGAGGAAGAGGAGGATGACGATGAGGTGTGATGCAGAGGCTGGGTGTTGTGGATCTCTTCTGTTGCCCTCTGAACACCCTCGCCCCACGTCTGGCTTCCGTCCGTCAGCCAGGTCAGAGAACAACTCTCCAGAACATCCAGAAACTCCGGCTCCTTCTACAAGCACAAAATGGAAATATCAACACCTGCCAAAACATATAAAATATGACAGTATAAGTAAATTTCACATCACTTAGTATATAAAAGGAATTAATTCGCAAAACAGTAAAACTAACCGGGAAAAAAAGAGAAATGGTAACGAAAATACAATGGACGAAAACACTCACACTCATCATGGGGTGTGATAACCATTTCATTCTTCAAGCTACTGACCTCGGTGCACATGGGGGCACGTGCCAGTTTTGCCCCTCCCGTGTCGGAGCCCAGAATATCCTGCAAGTCCTCATACCACGCCTCCAACTCTGCACCACACAACGGCCCCACGCCAGGGGGGTACGGCGGGGGCAGGTGTAGCCACTCGGCAGTCATCTCGTCAGTCAGTCGCAACTCACAGATACTCGGCCACACGGTTCACACTGGACCTTTGGGGGGGGTGCAGAGCACACGTCACAAAAACTCGTTCTTGTTCGTTTTAATCTATGATGCAACTGGTTGAGTAGGTATGGAGGTATGGTAGGTTGTAGGTATGCAGGGATAAAGGATGGCGTATATGATTACTGAGAATACAGTAAGAAGCCTTTATCTGTATAATTATTTACACCATGATAAAGAAAACTAGACCAAAGTACAGTATATTGTGTAATACACTTAAATGTGAAATGGAATAACAGTGATACGAAGTAAGGAAATTACTGTACTGCACTAAAATTGCTGATAAACAGAATTTGAAGATTCAGAATATGTATAAAAGCTTTTGATAATTTAATTCCACTACAAAGTTAATATTAAAATGAACAAATTGATTAAATCAACCAATTTACCTTTAGAAAGTCTCTGTTAATCAAGTCTGCCAATTCGTTGGAGATAGCTTGTCCCAACAATTCTGAGAGAGAAAAGTATTTCATAGGTTAATCTTAAAAAATGTGAAAAATGTTTCTTCTGAAAGCAGGAATTTGCTGAGATTTCAGAATCAAAATGATGATTTGCACAAATACAGAGCAAGCTTGGTCTGGGAACAAAGGGTGCATTAAATGAAACATTAATGGATGATTTAGAAAATGATGAAAAATTTAAATAATGATTTAAAAAAAAAAGACAGTCAATAATTGTTAAAATGGTTAACAAGGATGGACAAAAGTAATTTCATGTCACTTAATTCTTGTAAACAAAGACCCAAATGTTCTCCACTGCGCCCCCTGCCTTCTACGGTCCTCAAAACACGTTGGGATCGATAAACAAGGATTAAAAACGACGAATAAATCCTTAAATTGATTTCACCAGGTCTGACAGTCAGGTCGACTGCTTTTATTAATTGCTTAACGCTGTCCAAAACAAAAATTACTAAACCATCACAATTACTATGATTATTGTAGACAAAGCTTGTAGCTGAAATATTTCATATAAATAAATGTTTTCCGCTTTTCTCCTTTTGATGTGCAAATAGAAAACACTTAAAAACAACATCCTTACGTAGACGTAGCGTTGGCAGTGAATTACTAAGTCACAAAGTGATAAAGAATAAAGAAATCCTCTTTAACTTGATGTCAAATGTTAAACTTCCCGTGGTCCCGTGCTACCATACAGGCAGTAAAACTTCAGTTTGGTAAATAAAACGTACCACTTATTATTTTCTTATACAATTATTTTATATTCAAAATATAAATATTTTCTTTTTTAGTTGGACTACATGTCCACCGTGAGCCAAGACAATTACGTCATGGAAATGCAAGTCCAGCAGGAGGAATGGGCGAAACAAAAGGAAACGGAGAGAGAGAGGAAGAGTGGGTTGGGGAAAGGAGTGGGTTAAGGGGGAAAAGACAAAAACAATATAAACATCTATTCATTCAGTGGTAAGCGTTTACTTTAGATGGATGGATCTGTCAAAAGTGTGAGAAACAAATGCAGCTGTCAAAAATTAAAGCCGTTCAGTTTCGAGTCAACAGCCCCACCATCAATTACTGTCAGACGTCACGCGGAGTCGGATAATCTCTCTTATTTTGTTCAAATGAAATGACACTTAAAAATCTTTAAGAAGTATTGGATGTCGTTGCTACAAAATTCACAAAATATTTTTAAAACGTTTGAGAAAGCTCAACAGTCAGAACCTCAAAACTTCCTAGCTTCAAGTCCGCGTGAGCTTGACAACTTGTCAGACGAAGCAGACAACACATGATAACAACTCGGTGTAAATTGTGATTGATTAAGACAACTGTTATCCTAAAAATGGCACTGGGATATCTGCCAAAAACATGCATTTCCAGTAACGTTACCAAACCACTTCAAGAGTGCGGAAAGTAGCCGTTACTCCCCAAAAAACATCGACCAACTATATATAGCCAAAACTACTGACAATAATCTCCACTTACCCTTTTTCTTCTATTCGCTCGCCTTCTCGACTGTCTTGAACTCGAATGTGGATATTTTAGTAAAAATTGGTGATAGCTCATGTTAACCATTGTTCAGTCTTGACAGCTGAATGTGAATTTTCGGGAACTCCCGGCGGTGTTTATATTGAGGGAGAGGCCAACCGAACTATGCATGGGAAGGCAGCTTCATCACAACCTAAAGTACGGGGATGACTGATGTTCTAACGGTCCAATCAGAAGAGCGGAGTTAAGATCTTTTCCTTGGCGACATCCAATAGCGTGACTCGAAACCAGCACCGAGGCGGGGTCTAGTGTCGTCTTAGCTGGTTGTTCTCTCTCTAGCCTGTATAGTTTGTACGAGCAGCAATTGTGATGCAGTCATAAGACGGCCAGGACGAATTTGGGGCGTATGGGAGTCACATGAAAGGAATGATGCAATGCTTGGCAACCAATTTCTAGCTGGGGATAACACCAGCAGAATCAGAACATGTTTTATTAAACAGTGTTGGCTCTAACTAAAATCTAAAAATATACATATATGCATGGATATCTAATGTCGAAGAATTGTTTGTTTCCGGAACACAAAAGCTGAATCGATTTTCTTACGAATTGTTTTATCGTAGTAAAAAAAAATGTGTTATGTATCCATTTAGCGCTTACTTGCTGATGTTTTTATTCATTGTATTGCCATACGCTTGTTTTCGTCTGACTTTTGATTGCAGGTGCGTGTCTAAAGTTTGTCGGTGACACTGAACTGACATTACACCGCCCCCTTTTACTCCATAATGCGCGAGGGAAAAAATAATAACCGGTCCTCCCCTTGAAACGACACGTTTCTACCGGACCAGAGTGATTCTGGAAGACAGGTGCCTTTTATTTGTCGGGTATTTGTAATATGCCACAAACCGGACTGTAAACACACATGTACACAGTGGTGTCATATTCTCATTCATTTCATACCGCGCGCTCTGTTGCAGCTCCGCGAGATATCAAAACACACGCCCGGCCGGCGGAGCGTCTGTGGCGCGAGCTCGCGGTGCTGGGTGTGATCCAACTGCAGACTGTCCCCCTTTAAGTGTCCGGTTAAATTTTCAGCTGTTTGCTCTGAAATGCAGCAGCATGCCTCATTAGTCCGTAATAAAACTTTTATTACATATTATTGTCTCTGATAAGTGTGTTATCAGTTATATTTGATTACTTACTACTGATTAATTTGGGTCTTTTTTATAATAAATAATACAAGGTGGAATGTTACAAGAATAATATAGGCTGACACATCACACCAAAACAATAATTTCATAGGCATGTTATGATAGATTATAGCTGATAAAACGCTTAAAAAACACCATAGAGCAACACAGACACGCTATGCAATATGGTGTTTATGATATATATATTTAAAAAAAAATGTAGGTCCCCATTGAAATGTTAGTTTTACCATAACATATTTCATATAACATAATTCGCACTAATAGACCTGCAGTCCCTATGGTATCACATTTGCCGATATAAATTGCCAATGATGAATGATTTCATCATACGAATGATTTCACTATATAGAAGGTTCACACTAACATTATAGCTTTGTGACACCACAGAACTGATAAAGTCATTAAAAACTTTGTAATGAGTGCCATTGTGTTTATAGAGATATTTAAAAGAATCACTAATAGGTCCCTATTGAAATGTTAGTTTTACCATAGAAGAAGTCGCACTTATAGTTGTTGTCCCTTTAATGTCACATTTATAGATATGAATAGCATATGAGAGATTATATTGTCAACATAAATTCACTATTCAGAAAGTTCACACGAACATTATAGCTTTGTGACACCATCGAATTGATGAAGTCAAAACACATTTACATTGAGTACCATAGCCTACAAAGGCTACAAAGAAACCCCTTTATAAAAGCTCATGGTGATAAAATATGAGATTCAAAGTTCAACAAGTTCACCGTCTCAGACACACAAGGAGCCATGCAGTAAATGTTATCCGATGACATAGTTATAGCGTTGGATGACAATAAGGTAAACAACAGCGACAACAACAGAAGTGACAATAAAATAAAACCACGTTTCATCATGTTGCACTCTTGATGCGGGCTCTTCATCCCGCTCCTGACACTTTCTGCCCTAATGCCAAACTCAGCACACACAAACTGTTTTCCATGCACGGTGCGACGCGCACGGCTCAACATGCACAGCCCCATAGCAACAGCGCCAAGCAGCGAATAGAAAGCTCAAATACTGTCTCTAGGACCCGGGTTAAAGCGCTGCAGGAAGCACCGTAACACGTCACGACTTGAGTGGCTGTTGCTGAGTAGTTCAGCATACTTTCTCTGCACCCCTCCCTCTCCACCCCTGCCGTCTGTTTATTTTGTCAGTCCCGTCGTCTGTGTTGTATTCATTATAAAACACTGTTTACAACCCCAGATCTAGGTTGCCTCTTTTTCTGTTTTTCAACATAGTCTGGCGATGATGGTCCCTGTTTTCTGATTGATTTTGGCGTTTCAGTTGACACTCGTTTATAATGAACGAAAGTCAAATAATAAAATAAATGTACATAATGTTTCAGATCAGATATATTATTTATCCTCTGTTCTGTAATTCTCTTGATGTCTTCAGTTATTTTTTATGACACAGAGTGTAAACAAGCGCAAATTGTCTGGTCATGTGGATCAGCTTTTAGATGAGATTTAGTCATTACTGATGGTTGTATTTGAAGGTATCAGTTGCTGTAATGGTTTCCTTGCTGTAACCTAATCACACTAAATATCTTTTTGTCTGCCTAGTCATAAATAACTGAATATAATACTTTTTGTAATTTATATTTTTTAGCAGTCTTACACAATCCTTACACAACTGTCATATTACATCATGTATTTCCAAACAAGAAAGTCCAGTTATGCCCACATAACTTCACCAGACTGTAATAACATGGAAGTGTGATATCCATATATGTCTATTATAAAACACAAAACAAGTACAAAAAACTAAATTTACAGTGATAATGACTAAGATAAATTGAATTAATGGCATTTAAGTGTGAACAAAGGAAAATGTTTCTCTTATTTGCTTGCTCTTTGTCGTGCTGCCATATTGATTTAGAACAAATGCTGGTGTTTGTAATTTAACCAATATTCAACAATTTAAGGGGGGGGAAATCCACAGTGGTGGTTGTTAATGTTTTGAGTTATTATCCCCCCAATGTCAGAATTTGGCTATTGTTTTCTTTCGTTTTACAGGCAAAAAGAGTCTGGGGAATTTCCAGCCACCACACTCCCTTCTTTCTGTACTGTGCCCTTGGTCCAAGCTCCACACCCAGTTCCCCCTGTCACACACACACACACACACACACACACACACACACACACACACACACACACACACACACACACACACACACACCAGCTGTCGGAATCCTTCCCCTCTCTGAACTGCGACCAACTGATACAGCTGTTAACGTGATACAGTAAATCCTTTTTCTTTCTCTCTTGACTTGCCCTTTCTCATTGTTTGTTTGTTTTTAACTATTTTTCTGGCTCCTCGACAACCAGCAGAAACACCTCCTCGCTTTATCAGACGTTCTGGCCCAATGATGACAACTGGGAAAGAAATATTCTCAAAACTCTTAAACAAAAATGTCTGGTTGTGTGTCTGTGGATTGAAATGTCATTTTAAACTTGAAAGTGGCAGTGATACATGGGTGAGATAAGGCAATATAAATTGGATATATTGCCAACAATTATTACTAACAGTGCTTTGTCTTTAAGCTTTCGGTCCCCATTGTTAGTACATTCATCTCTTTTGCCAATGCCCATCTCAGCTGAGGCCAATATTGCAATTCTCTTTTGTCTGACAATGCGCATTAATCAACTCATTTGCATTTTATTTCATCAGAAGGTGCCCCATCTATCATGTCCTTTACAAGTATGTCCAGCATTCACACAAAGCAGAAAACTTCATCTTAATGCCCATAATGTTGGAAATTATTTCAGGTTTATTTTTGAAAGTTTTCAAGTTATCCACTCAGTCCCATCTCGTCCCGTCCAGATTTAACAGCTAAATGCCACATCCACTTGTTGAGATTTCTGTGTTTGCAGCTTTAGGACGACTGTGCAGACAATCTTGTTAGTCTGTTAAACCCTGTTTACCTGTGAGCCTCACCTCTCTTTACCCTACCATCTCCGTCGTCTTCCCTTTTTTTTCCGTTCGCGACAAGCCTCATTCT
This sequence comes from Siniperca chuatsi, assembly GCF_020085105.1. Classification (NCBI taxonomy): domain Eukaryota; kingdom Metazoa; phylum Chordata; class Actinopteri; order Centrarchiformes; family Sinipercidae; genus Siniperca; species Siniperca chuatsi. The sequence goes on from NC_058043.1 coordinate 12,841,646, forward strand.
GCCCCACAACAGTATCCATCCTATTTTACTCTGCTTATACCTCCACCCACTTCTTCTGTCCTTCCCTCTAATTCACTACAAGCTCCTCACCTGTCCAGACCCATTCAGGAAAATTTGACAAACTGATGCAGAGACCCTTGTGTGATTTGCTTTCTTTTCTCTGTAGCTTATTTTTGATTTCTCATGTCAGTTGTTCTTTCTCTGCTTCTACTTTTCCCTGCCTCCATTTTATTTTCAGAATTGTTATTACTAGTAATTTTACTATTGTTTGTCAAAATAGAGGACATATTAGTGTTATTGACAGCCCTACAGTAAAGCTAATACATTGGAATTTTGTTAAATATTTGATTACATGACATCGGAATCAATCTGTAGTCAATTTTCACAACCTTTAAATTGCTCAAAATAAGTTTAGTCAAACTGATTGCCTTTAGTTATTGTCTTGATTTTGATTACATTGTCTCAAAAATCTCAGTACAGTACAGACACGAATATCTAAAACCAGTGCCTTGATTTCTTCATTTCTCGGCACCGACGTATGTGTCAAAGATGAGACATAAGAAAAAAAAACAACCCCAACAAGCTCAAGCAAGAGACTGTAGGGCATTAAACTTTAAAAGCCTGTCTGAACAGGTGGGTATACTGGCAGCGAGACACACACTCCAGGCTCTTACTCCTTCCTTTTCTTCCTCTCCTCTTAGTTTCCCCCATATCAGCAGCTGCCTGAGGATTAAAATATTTACTTTGTCCCGTGGAGTAAAGGTTGGTGTGAGCTACTGACATATATAAGTAGCTGCAATTTTACTGCAGTCAAGAATGACTGGAGCTTTGATGTCATTTGTGTTACTAAAAGCCTTTTTTTTTGGATTTATACCCCACTGCTAAAACCGACTGTTTTTCAATAGGGGTTCTGTTTAATCATTCATTCTTTGTCCTTTTATCCTCGTTCATATTCAGGGCCACATAGAGAGCTATAGTCTGAAAAAAAATCGTAATACTCATTAACAGCATTTTGGGCTGACCTCTTGGTAATCTTCAGCTTGTAATTGTGTATAAATGGGTCTTAACAGAAGGGGCTGGGCTGACCCTATCTAGCACACCCAAAATAGGACAAATGCAGTGATATACAGTACACGGTATGTCTCTTTGCTCATCTGGGGCATTCCCTTCTAAGTTGGAGCTCTGGATCTAATTGCCTGCAAGACCAGTCACACTTGGTATGTCCTGTCCAAGCAGGCCAGTATTAAACGCCCCACACATAGGGGAAACAGAAAGCTGTTCAGCACTTAATCTTTCTCTGAAATAAAAGAAATATATGATACAGACAATAAGATGCCAAGCCATAACACTCAGCTAAAGTAAAAGAGAAATCATTTATCATTTGTTATGTCTAATTCAGAGGCAAATAAGCCAGAAGCACACATGTCCAAAAAGGCTTTTATGTTTTAGTTATCATGAAACTGACCACTAGACTACAGTGTGCTGAGTCTGGATGACTCATCTCGAACAACTGATCCTTATCCTGCTGTATGTTACCTGTCTGCCTTTGTCACTAAAACCGTCACCTGACATCAAACATGAGCAAGCTGTTTGTTTTAATGCTTGTTATAAACCTACTAATGCCACATGGATTTAAGGTTGACCTCAGCACACAACACAGCAATTCATTGAGTGCCTTGTGTTATTTTACTCTGTGAATGGCAAAGTAGCAGACTAGTTTTCCTTGGTGTCTCTTCTTGATTTTACTCTGCTGTGTGTCTTCATTCACGGTCAAGTATAAGGACACCGGTCACCAACAGTAGCGTGATGACAGGAAATGAGGAGCGAGAGATGGGGAACGACAGGCATAAAGGTCCCTAGTCGGACACGAACCTGGGATGTTGCCGCTCATAGTTGGCTCCCTAAACCTCTTGGCCACTTCAAGTTTTCAAATGCTTTTGAATGTAGTTTTTCCATTGTAGGTAGTGTCTACAATTAGCCCTTATTATCCACTTCAAATCCAGTTGATCAAGAATGTCAAGTTACTCTTCTTTTAGGGAAAATCAATAATACAAACTGGATTGTCAGTAACTGAACCTTTTAGGTGTGTAATAAAATGTATTTCTACAGGGACAGACGTATGGCAGAATAATTTGCAGTTATGGAGTCTACTGTTGGCAGTATCTTTGAAAGCTGAATAAGTGTACAACATGAGTTTATTAGATGCTATGCTGCCACCTAGTGTTCATAAATGGACATAATTGATTATATTAAAGAAAACACAAAGTACTTTTTAAAAAAGATTTCGAATACTTGTATGTGCATCAGATTAGAATTTATTTAAGGCATCAAATATTTTCAAATATCCCCCTCTATAAAATGTGTTTTACATGACAAAGTATTTTTGCAGTATTTTGCAATACCAATGTCTGATGACTCATTACCAGGAATTCATACCTTTTGTTATCAAGTTAGTAGACCAGCTAACATCAGCTCTACATTCATCTGATATTTTTCAAACTGTTCAGACATCTGGCAAGACATGTCCACATGCTCTATAAAATGGGGAAAAAGACTTACTTGTTGCAATACATTTAGTAGTTTGGTAAGATTGATACAACATAGTATAGTAATAATGGTATAGCTATTTATTTTTTCCATCCAACCAAAACAAGTAGGAGGTGGGAAGCTATGTCAACAATTAAGTGATTATTCAAAAAAGTGATCATCTCATGAAATAAAAAGGAACCAAGCTTATCGCACTTTGTTTTATTGATCGGTTTTCATGACCACAGATGTACAATACAGTTGACTTGTAGGCATGACAGCGGATTAAAAGTTTGTCTGTGGTGTTTGGTCTCAGTCATAATAATATAGTTACAAGCGACTGAGCGTGAAGAAACAATAAGGTACACAGGCATATTTACAAGCTCTCCTTCCGTGACTTAGCCCTGACACTCGCACAAACGTGCTCCTGCTACAACACTATAACACAATTGATGTTGATTTTCTTTTTTACACATTTGACAACATCTTTAATGTGTCATCCATCAACCCAACATTACTGTGATCCATTCATTTGACCACACTATACAGTTCCAAAAGGAATGGAGGAATTTCTTATGTTTAATACTAATCTTTATAAAAAAACAATCCAGTCTAAAACTCAATAAGCTTAACAGGGGACTGCAATCAGTGGCATGTATAGAGTGGACTAATGTGTTTTCAGTTGATATCAATTTGATGCAAGAGAAAGGAAGAGGAAAGGAGGGTGGACAAGAACATTTGGTCTCCTCTTTTTTTGTTATTCCATCTTTTTCAACTTTCTAACATTCCACTTAGTGAAAAAAGGCAGAGGCGAAGTAGAGAGCAAGAGAGGGATGGCCAGAAATGACCCCAATCCCCCCCTCTGTGCTCTCTAGCCAACTCTTATTTGTCCATGTTCTCTCCTGGACCAGTCTAAACTCTGCCACCGTTTATTTGGAGAGCTTCTTCATCCTCTGATCTAGTGCAGAAAAGTTCTCTTCTACAGCCACCAGATTTTCCTTCATTGTCTGTTGGACCTGTGGGGGAGAGAGGGAGGAAAAAAAGCAAGTTAGGTAAGACAGGGAAGTAGAGTTGGAGGGAAAGTTAGGTGTAAAAGTGTGCAGGAGAGAGATGTTGATGGGACAGAGTAGAGAGAAGTGGCAGGAAAAAAGCTGTGGTGAGAGAGAAGGACTGATGATACTGATTTGAGGTGAAAATATGCAGATATAGTGAAGATGTAGGGGGAAAGAGCGGATGTGGAATAGAGATTAAAAAAACAAAAATAGGCAGCATTTGAGGCGGCAGGAAGAGACAGCAAGCATAATGGAAAGCAAAGGTGCTTATAGAAAGGAGAACCTGGTTACAAATGCGGGAAAATGATTAGTCAATTAACTGAATGCCAAACATTCACTGATTCCAGCTTCTCAAATGTGAGAATTCACTGCTTTTCTCTGTTTTCTATCATTGTAAACTGAATATCTGGTCTTTGGAAAGTTGGTCGGACAAAACAAGACATCTGAAGACATCACCTTGGGCTCTGGGAATGAAAATAAAGGCCTACTGGTCACTTAAATATTAGAGCTGAAACAAATAGTCAATGAATTGATGAATCAATCGACAGAAAATTACATTTTTATTAGTTTTTCTGTTTTATATCATGTTAAATGTACTATCTTTTGGTTTTGACTGTTGGTCGGCCAAAATGAGCAGAATACAATGCAAGTCTACCTGTGTTAGCAGGGTGTTATTGTCCTTCAGAGAGTTGTTGATCATCTGCTGAGTGGTGTCCAGGTGGGTCAGCAGCTGGCCAAACTGCATGGCTACGAGATGGTGGGGTTGAGAGAAAGAATAAGTAAGATGGCGTATTTGTTCTCAAATGTACAAATTTGTGGCAAAAAAAAAAAAAATAATAATCTTGCTTAAAAAATGCTATGTTGTCTTTGCTCAGCCAAAGTGAAGGGGAGTAGAGACACATGTAATCTGCAAATGTCGACTGCTTGAAAAAGATTAAAACACAGTATTTTCTTTTACTTGTTTGCCTTCATCGGCAAAGAAAGATCTAAAGAGAAAAATAACATCAGTTCAACCCTACTGAGTGAAGAACACGTCAGCTGCAGACTGTGACAGATTGGTGCAAAGAGAGTCTGGATGATAAATGACCTCTTTCAGCTCTCAGAAATGAATTATCAATATAATCTATTAATGCCAAGGTTCTGCTTTCATGTGCTAAATAATAAAAAGATGATAATGTGATATATAATATCATGCATCTCTTTTCTCCCCAAGGGGGTGTTTAACAGTATTGCTAGATTTAGTCTAATTCTATTACCATTTTGAGGCTCGCTTTCAGTGATTTCTTGCCCTTTGTTATAATAGAATGGCATGGTTTTGGCTAATTCTATTATCCGTTTGAATACCATTTTCACTTAGTTTTCATCTTTTGTCTCACATACAGACGTTCCCATTGAAAATGCAAATCTTTCAGACTATTACGTCCCAACACAGATGCTGCCTGAAACGTGATCTGGGTTCACACCCTGTTATGTTCTGTGGCTACATCCTACATATTTTGAATCTTTAATGCCACTCCCCACCCCCACTAACCTACATACATCCCCTCCTTGAACTCTCATGGGTGTCATTTCAAGGTTCTTCTTCACTCACATAAAAGAATAGAACATAAATTATCCAAGTTGTCATTGTTATTATCTTTACTGGGGTGAAATCTGCCCCTAGAGCAATATTATTACAATATTTGCAATATGAACCAATTAATCAACTCCAGAACATTCATATAATATGACGTGATGATGTGACGGTTAACTCCTCAACAACTAATATTGTCTCATGGCATGACTTGCTTTGTGAGGACACAAAGCAAGTCTTGGGCTACCAGCTTGTAAACCAGTTTCAGTCCCTGTGTGTTACCTTGCTCATGCAACTCCTTGACAGCGACAAGCCTCTGCACCACCTGAGGTATAGAAGTGGACACGGCATCCCACTTCTGCACGACGTCATAAAGCTGCGACACCTGACAGGTAAACACATACAGGCACATTTAATACCAAGATAAAGCCCTCCAGCTAAAAGAACATTTTACAGATTTGTCCTTAGTTTCCTGATGTAATAATTATTGCACTGCAAATGATATAAATGCACACTGATGAATAAATTCATGCTGTGTAGTCTACATTTGAGCAGTGTGGGGACATTGTGGTTTCTGTCAAGCTTGTGTACATACAAACATTCATTATTATAATAAACAGTAACACCTACATTCAAACTCGACTTCACAATGCTGTGGTATCGAATGCTAGAAATACACGCTGCCTGACATTTGCCATTTAAATTCCAGCTGTATTTTATGACTAAAGCCATAGGCCGGGTTATTGTGGGCACAATGATTTTATTATACATAATCTCACATTAAAGCATGCTGTTGAACTTTTTTTAATTCTTCTTTTTACGTAATGAAGTCACACACCTTATCTAATATATCACAATTACAGTACATTACAGTCTCTCAAAGGTTTAAACAGCAATGTACAATAACCTTATGTATCAAAAATAAACCACTTTGCATAACTTTGTTTTTCACACTAATAATATTATAATTAACATGCGCTGCCCTCTACTGGCCTTTTAAGCATGCCGCACTTTAGAACAGTCAAACACACAAGAACGTTGCCAGGAAATCACGCAGATCTCACAGCTGAATATAACACGAAAAGCGGAAAAAATGTTTGATTCATTACTGACTCTATATGAACAAACTGCCTGATGATACAATTTGGATTTGGCTCTGACTGCTTAAAAAACCGTGCCAGGTGTTTGTTTAAGACAGCACTAAATTCAAATTTAACATATGGTACTACTCTTCACTGGGTAGTCCGGCTGCCAGACCCCGTCATTTGCTAGTGAAGGTTTTCCAAATTAATATCTTTTAACCAAGACTGAACTAGCAAGATTATCTTCTGTTAGGCAACAAGATTATTGGACATATTATACAAGCTCAACTCTTTCGATTGTAGGAATCTTCCATCTTAAAGTGCTTTGTAAAAGAAGAATCACAGGTAGACTGTATGACCCGGGAAGTTTCAAAGAGTGTGAAAGCATCTGAGGAACTGTACAGGAACTACAAACCTTGTTCTGTGTATCAGCATCCTCAATTGCTGCCTTGTGTTTAGCAATCTCATTCATTTTCCCGAGGACACTCTAAATGGGAGAGGAAAAAAAAGTTATTTATTTTGTGTGCGAGAGGCACAATTTTAAAAGGCATTTAGATACATAACAGAAAAAAAGACAAGCATTTATTAGGTTCATGTCAATACTGTGGTAAACTGACAGTTTCTCACAGCGGGCTACACCACACTGCCATACAAAGCTTAACTGCAGTAACTACGCAAAGTAAAACTGAGAAAAATGATATTGCACTAATTGTACAATTTTTATGCCTAAAAACCATGACGGCTGATTTGACCTTTGACCCCAAAAATTTAGTTATTGCACTCTGCCTTCATTGTCTAAAATGTGTCTAATAGCAATGCAAAAGCAAAGTGCAGTAACTACAATGTAGTAGTTTTCTTTCAGCTTTTATATTGTTTTGTATTGTCTTCAGTGACCAAAACTATTTTGACATTGATTTCTGATTCTGATTTCCGACCACTCGATGGTGTTTAAAGACTCTGTTAACACTCAAACCGCGCACACACACACAGCCAGGCTTCACTAGTTACTCTACCCCACTGTTACGTTCATTTGATGCAGGGCAGATTGTTACATTATCTGCATTTAAATGTCAGTAAATGCCTTGGGATACACTGAAATGGGCAACATATGGACAACATATCCTAAAGGACAACGTTGTGAATGATTATTATTAAGAAAATGAAGATGGTGTTCATGTTATTAGATGTAGAGAGAGATCACTCTCATGGCTGCTCGATTGTTGATGATAACTTGATACATGATGCCTTTCATGTTTTTATTATATATATTTTTTCCACCGTTGGCTGGATTAACTTTGTGATGTGAACAACAAAACATAGACGACATGGCATCAGCGATGATGTGAAGTTACAGAGGATAATGTTACAGCTTTCAGGGAGCAGGTAAGATAACGCTAGCTAACTAAACATCGCCTGTCAGTCAGCATATACATTGAGGCTGACAGGTATTTTATAATGTGATTGCTCGTTTCTCAATGCTTAATGTCATTGTTATCATACTTTGGTAAAATCCCAAAGTAGTTGCGTGAGGTAACTTAGATGGGTAGAGCGCGAAATTGGCCAGGATCCCAAAGCAGATGTGGCTTTGAGTTGGATTTTGTAGTTATTGCAGTTTTTATACAGGCTTTTCTCTACAACAAAGCAAACTTGAACTCTGAAACTTTGTCACAAGATAAAACAGATATCAAGAAATTAATTTTTAGTTCTAACTCAATTTCGACCAACAATGTAATTACTGCGGTTAGCCTTTGGACGGCAGCACAGGTAAACCAACCATATGGAAATTTGGCATATTTTAAAAGCTAAGAAATACATTTTCAAAAGTATTTATCAGTATTTCACCACTCTCTCCCTGAGTTTCAATAACTATCCAGCGCGTGGGGTTGTTTGAAGAAGAATTACAGTACTTAAATAGCTGTAGAGTGCTGTCCTATTACTGCGGTAAGATAAAAAAAAAAAAGTACAGTCATAGCTGTAGTCCAAATAGAAGAAAATCAACCTTCCAATAACCCCAAAACTTTCTTATTTACCTTTTGATTCTTTTTAGCAGGAAAGCTACAGTAGATACCAATGCATACAAGAGTCAGAGGAAGGGCTGAGATCTTGCAGAAAATGAGACAGCTATATGTTTTTTATTTTTCCATTTGTTAGATACAATGTGCATACAAGTTTTGAATTAGCTTTGGATTTGCTGGGTGGCACATTTGCCGGAGCAAGGCTAGCTGTTGCACCTGGTTGGCACATCTCGACCAATCTCTGTACTGAACATAAATATATGAAATATCGAGCTTGACATAACTCAAAATATTTCAGTGTTCTTTTAAAACAAAAAGGTTTCTATGGGAAACATGCTGTTACCTGCAGTCTGGCCTCCACTTGATCCAGAGTAGCAGAGTCCAGTGCGCTGACCCTCGCCTGCAGGAGTTCTATGGTGTCCTGATACAAACAAGCACACACACACACACACACACACAATATATAAACTTGCGCACATAACTTTGTGTTCTTGCTCTTACTACTAGCACAGCAACAATAAACAAACTTGGAGGAAATGATGTCATCTTTGAAGTATGACCCAGTTCTCTGGCTGCACATCAGATACACAGAGTTATGAATACAGACACAAACTCCATGAAGTGTGTTCCAAAAGAAAGAAGCCAACTTCTTACCATCAAGCTTGCTCCTTGAATGCTAGCACTCAGAGGTCCCTGTAACATAAACACAAACAGGGAAAATACATTTTAACAAGAAGCAATGAAGCCATCCCCATAATTTGCATAAATCAAGTGGAAGATTTTATTTCAATTTGACTTTGTGGATGGTTACACAGCAACAGAAGCATGCAAATTCTGCTGGTGTGAGAGTGAAAGAGAAAATGAGATAAACAGAATTGGTGTGAATGAAAGAGAGAAGCATTAGAGTGTGTGTGTGTGTGTGTGTGTGTGTGTGTGTGTGTGTGTGTGTGTGCATGTAGACTATGTGAGAGTCGGTGTGTACCTGCTTGTCTGATCCTGAGCCAACAGCAATCTCCAGCTCAGCTAGACGCTTCTCCAATTCTGCCATCTACAGGGACAGAACAAGGCAACACATGGCTGGCAGTGACAACAGCATCTTACAAGACACACACAAACGCCCATGCACATACCTTCCTGCCTTTTGTCCCATTTATTGCCGTCAAATATTCTGACATTCCTCTCATGAGGATGAACACAAAGACACGTCTAGCTGATCATACCCGCTGAAACATTTGCTCATTTTGCTAGTGCATTCATCCGAGACACCTGACTCTGCCCCCTCCTCCTCCCTTCCCACTTTACCTTGGCAGAATCATTGAATTTTTCCTGCTCTGGTCTGCTGTGCAGCTCGTAGAGTACCACTCCGTCTGGGCCTTTAGCTGATGCCACCGGCTTGGTGTCTCCTGCAGCGCTGCCACGGCTGCCCTTGGCCACTTCCAGCTGGGTGAGCAGACGCCTGCAGGAAGGATGGAAAAGGAGATACAAAAGGATTATATGTTCAATATTGTTATCAGCACCATGTGCTGCTGTGCCGTCGCCCCTCTCTCCCTTGCAACAAATCTTTTCAGCTTTGTTGAAAACGGCAAGGTCAAGGTGAGCTTAGATCTTTTTAGAACAGTTTTCATCACTTTTCCTCCCCCTCCTCTCACTTGTGTCACTGTCTCTTTTCCTCTCTATCTTCAGTTTCTTTCATCGTGCAGAGTTGTGGCCTGACAAGTCGCAACAATACATTTTAATTCTCTGTGCCTTCTCCAGTTTTTATTTCCCTCCCTCAATCATTTGTTCATCAGTTCTCATGCTCCCCGGGTAGTACTACACTGGGATCAGCGGGGTTTATGTGGGCCATTGATACCAGCTGTACTCCCTTGCACTTATTACTCTCTCACTCCTTATATCTAGGGTTATAGTCCAAGGCTCAGTGAGATTAATTCCCCTGCACTCCTCTCCAACCATGTATTTCTGACTCCCTATGTTTTTTCAAACTATCCCTTTTCCTCTCCCTCTTTCCATCCATTCCCTACATCCGAGCTCATCTCTCTGTAGGGGTCTGACAGGTTGTAGCGTCAGGTTTCAGATTCCAGATGCTTGTCCTCTTGCTTTATTGTCTTGTCACCCCCCTCTCAGCTCACCTGGCCAGCGCTCCATCTGGGTCAGCCAGGTTGATGTGTGCCTGTGGTCCCAGCAGTGAGTCGAGATGAGCAGAAACCAGCTGCTGTTTGAGCTGGGCTGCCTGCTGGGCGAGTACCACCGGGGTCAGGCGCTCCTCTGCATTGCTTTCTTTTGTGGCAGCCTAGAAGCAAATGGATACCGAGGTCATTGAGTAACTGAGGTTTACACAGATCAAGGACTAGAAGTCTGTCTGGGCCAATCAGTTATGACAAATTTAAAACAGGAAAACGCACTGTATACATAAACATGCACTCTTGCGCTAGGCATGTAAATTGGATTTGTTCTGACATTATATTTCAGAAAGAACAGAATTAAAGGAATATTCCAGTATTTTTTAAATCGGGATTTGCATTAGCTATTGTTGCTAACTGCACAAGGATCTACTTAAGGGTAACCAAATTAAATAGCTAAATCTAGCTAATCTCTGCTTACCTTTGTTTCGACTCAGAGACAAGTGTTTGAAATGATTTATGTGAAATTATTTGGAAAGCTTTAGGGGGCTTGTGCTGCTTTCCCCGATATACTTTCTTTTGCTGGAGTCACGTTTCCTGAATCTCTACAACAGAGGTAGAGGATGCAAAATTATTTGGACCCATAATCAAAACAGTCACACTTATGAGAATAAGACCTAGGTTGAAAAATGGCAGAATTTTCCTTTAACACTGACAATAGCAACGCACAGTTCATGACACAATGATCCATAGCTGTCAGGCACAACTTTGGATATGCACAGTCAGATGTCTGGTGTGATCTCTGCATGAGAACTTAGCACAATATCATCAAACTATGCCATATTTCTCAGTTAAACTGGTCTATTGAAGTGTATTACAGTATGTTCTCACCCATGCACACAGTATTTGACTTTTTCACTCACTACATTCACCCTGATGAATGGACACACAGTACTTGGCACAAATCAATTGCTCCAAGGAGGTCTTTCGTAAGGGTAAATTTAGAGGCTGTAGCAGAGAAGCAGCTTGTTCCCAACAGCCAGGCTGCATATTCTTTCAGCATGACCTGTGGGAGCTAAAACCCACGGATACTGTCACAAAAACTGCCAGTTCACAGGTTGAATTAGAATTTGGTGTTGGGCTCAAAGAGTAGCATACCCTGCTCTGTGCGTATCCTAGTAAATGACACCCAAGTTATAATTGGTTTTTGGGTTGTGGGGTCTTTGTAAGTCTGAAAAGCAATTCCTTGCAATGGTTTTAATCAAAACTCATTTACAGGGTAAATTTAATATTTTAGTGCACATACCATACTAAGCTTTGGATTGGATACTCTGGTCTCTAGTTCAACAGTAAGAACTGGTCATAAATATTACACCTCTGACATTAAAAGGTTGCACTCCCCTGAATAAATACATGATGACGTGGTCGAGGAGTAGAGTGGAGGAAAGTCCCTCTGTGAAAGGCTATTGAATTTGTGTGCAGGCAGCAAGATAAAGGCTGGATAATCAGAGTGTACCACCCCTCGCCAAATCCTATGGGCAAGGGAGAAGTGTGAGTGCATGTGTGTGTCTCGCTGCCAGTTCACCTGGATGGCATCCACCTCCTGAGTGAGTTCCTGGATCTCGTTCACCAGGCGCTGGTACTTCTGCTGGGGCGTCTCCTTCACTCCACTGCCCTCTCCAAGCTACACAAAGATGAGAGAGCAAAGAAATGGTATGGATATTACACAACAGCAAAGTGAGTCTAATAGATAGAGTTGCCCTAACACGAATGATCACACAACACCACCATGTCAGACTCTTGACTTTATCAGAAAACACATGTAGCAAGTGAAATAAAAACCACAATGGTGTTAAAAGAATAAAACGTGAAATAATGAATTTCTGCTGAACAGAATGTACTCACGATTTCAAATTCTCCTGACTCATAGCCCACTCTTCTGCTTTTACTGATTCTGTCTGAGAAGTCTGTGAAAAGGAGACAAATGGGTTGAAAGAGAAATAACAGACTGTGTCGGTATGAAGCCCAGTCTGAGCCAGAACAAGATTTGGGGTTTGAAATCAGCAAACGGATGGATGTGTTTTGCTACACCTGTAACAGAAAAGCAACATTTTAAAGCAACAGCACCTGTCTGCATTAGTCTTGTATTTTGCAAAGAGTATTTTTTGTTTTTAATGTCGTATGTTTTGTATTAATGGTATTGGATGAAATTGAAATTGTACATTTCTTTATCCATTAAGAGTAACTATTGTATTTTGTAAAAGCTATTTTAAAAGGATTACAGTAATGTTGTTTTATATATGTCACAAGACTGACTAAGGTAAGGACACCGGAAACAACCTCGGAAACCTCCCTGATGAAGGAACTACACTCAGTTGCCAGTTTATTAGGAACTGTTAGCTAAAACTAATGCAGTTTAATACAACAGTCCTGCAATAAATCTTACCTTCCTAAACGCTATAATGTTCAGTTTTTGTTGAAAGTGTTTTAGAGAGGTGTTCAACTATATGGTCATTTTGGAGGCTGCAGTTTGTGGTGCAGTTGAACTGTATTGCATTATACTGACAGGTGTTTCTATTATTTTGTCTACCCCATTTATATCAATGAGGGTAGGCTAAATAATTGAAACACCTCTCTGTATAATGTAATACAGTTAATACACAGTTATATTTTGAGTTTGTCGTGACTCTATATCCATATTGTTACTAGCGGTGATGTTGCGCTTCTGTATTACTTTAATGAGTTAGTTAAGTTTATAAGTTATGATAAAAAAGATACGTTAAGAGTGATTTATCATCCACTGTGAACTGACCAAGTCCCTTGGTGGTGACATGCTTGTCTTTGAACTTGTCATAGGCTGCGTTGGGGTTGACCACAATCCTCTCCACGCTGTCACTGCAGAGCTCCTCCTGTCATTGAAACACCAGGAAATTAAGTCAGATGAAATCATAAAGGGCATGTAAGTCTACACAGACAGCAAAGACTTTAAAATGAGCCTTCAGTTCAGCCTAATTCTACGCTTGATCATTCCCCCGAAATATGATTTAAAAAGATAAAAGAATTATGCGATTAAGTCAACAAATGTATTATTGCTTACCAAGGTCAGATACCCTCAAAAATTAAAAGCCATTGTAGCCATGAATCATGAAAATATGCAAGAGCTTCATAGCCATTATTTGGAGCAGTTTTAGAGAGAACCATATTTTCTCAACATAATTTAGAGTACCAGCCGGGAAGAGACAAATGTGCAAAATTATACATCACAGCCATAGTTTTTACAAAGGCCTGATTTTAGACTTAAAAAGGCTCAACTTTTCTATAAAAAATAAAAAAGTCATTTATGTGGTATAAGTCTACAATGGTAAAATCAATGTTACGTGAATGAAAAAGGCAGAACCAAAGCTGGAAGCCACTAAAACTTTCTTTTCTAAATGACGGTTCTTTGATTAGTGATTCTGGGGAGCACAAAAAAATGTGGTGGATCATTTGATCAGAACTTTCTACTGATCAGTTATGATGATCTACAGACTATGGGTAAGATTAAAACACCACTGACACAGACAGATAGATGACATGAGTCTGGGCTCACACACAGATTCGGATTAAAAGACAGACCAAGAAAACACACAGAACACAAGACAGTTACACAGATGTGGGGAGGAGGAGGAGGAGTGAGGAGGAGAGTTAGTCAGGCTCTTACCAGCTCCTTGGGTTTCCAAAGAGAGTTAGAGAAAGTAACGGAAGAGCAGAGGGAGAGAAAAAAGTAGGGGGGAGAGAGAGAGAGAGAGAGAGAGACAACACAGATTAATGTGGTTATCACATGCCATGCACACAACAGGAACAGTTGGCCAGGGTCGGGGAAAGATAAGAAAGAAAGCAGTGTTCTGAGAGTTGCTGCTAAAAACCCTGGAGACACACTGTTCAGACTGCTTGTGATGTCTCCAGTTCTTTCTCTCTTCCCCGATTCAGGGTGGTAAGATGGTACATTAACACCAAACGAGTTACTTTCACCTTTGATACCATACTGTACTTCATAATGCAGTGTGACCATACGCTCTCATGGAGAGCATTGTAGGTCTCACAACATTATGCTATGGATGCAGGGGATTGGGGTTTTAAAAATCTATCCATGAGTCAGAATGAAGGGTAACAGGTGGTTTAAGGGTGCCTAAAAGAAGTCAAGAAACTTAAAAGGCCTGAAAACCCTAAAATGCATTCTGTTACAGAAATTGACATCTATTATAAATCATTTAGTAGGGTTTAGTTATTTCTTACTAAAATGCAGTTCATCCTAAATTAATCCTCTAGACAAAAGCGGTTAATTAAGTATATCCAAGTTAAAGCCCCTATATACTGCGTGATTTTGGGCTGTCCCCAACGTAAAGATGATACCTTTGGTCATCAATCCAAGATGGTGGCCTTAAATCGCACTGTGAGACATGTCCATCGATGGTCAATTTAGAGCATTGGTGACCAAAGAAAGTTTGTGTCAAAGGTCTGACAGTGCCAGAAATTTAGAACTTCTGCTACGAACATCATCTACAAACCAACCAATTGGAATATGGCATGAAACTTAAGATGCACCAACCCAGCTCCTTTCTTTTATAAAATAACATGAGGCCAGGGATAGCTGTGGCACTAAAAAGTCAGTCTGCAGCACACTGTGACTGAATGAACGTAACGGATAGCGGAAATGCCAAATTTTATAATGATGCTGACAAAGAAACTGTCATCTCAACAAGGATTGTCACATCTGGCCAATACCTGATCCACTTAATAAGGTCAATATTGGTGCAGATACCAATCTGATGCATCCCTACATGAAAACACAGATTTGATTGTCATATCCATCTCGCAAAGTGTGACATGCAATGAACCTGCAAGATGTTATCGCACAGTGTATAGGGGCCTTTAAAATGTCATTAGTGAGAACAATGTGTTTAGCCAAGAAGCAACTGTTAGAACATGATGACAGGTTAAAAGGGAAGTATCTATAACAAACAGACTAACACTTTTCTTTCTCCTGTTAGCGCTTCACACACACACACACAGACACATACTTCACTGCTTTGTCAAAGCATGACCCAGTGAAAGACCGAATTAAAGTGCTGCTGAAGACCCATCAACATCATTATTCCCTTAAAATTGTTTAAATGAGCAACACAAATAAGAGGAAAATAATCAATTCCTTGCACTTCAAAACAATCAAAAATTGATGAATTACAAAGCACAAAAAGGGTCACTCCATCGATCTATTTCTCATTTCATTCCAATCAATAAAGGTAGGAAAAGTGGATATGAGATTAAAATACATGCATAAAAAGCATGGCATTAAGCTCACTGAGAGTAAAATGGAGCCAGTCTTACTTGTACAAACTAGGGTTCCAGGAGGGGTGGGGAAGAATCAAAACAAGGGCAAGGGTATGGAAAGAACGGATAAGGAAACATGGAAGGGAAAATGCCAATTAGGATTCACTCAGCTGGTCAGTAAACAGCTCAGACATGTTTAAAAGCAATGTCAGACCAACATCCCTCAACTGTTTACAAAGTGCTTACCAATATCACTGTACTCTAGCAATGTGACCACTACCTCTAGATGACTGCTTATCGTTACAGTTAGATGACAGTGAGAATAGACATTTCTAAAAGTCACATGACAGAGTTAGAAACATCCACAGTAGATTTTGTTCCTTGAGATTTTAACAGATAATGGTGCTTGGATGGGAGAAAGGTTTTTCGTCTCTTTTATATTCGTCTGCCCTTACTTACTTTTCTTCATGTATAAATTAGCAGATATACTAATGTGCATAATATATGGAAGATGAGTTAAACAGTAACCTGCAAAGGGCAGTTTGGCATTTTGAATGAAATATGAACAAAATATACGTAATTTTGTTAACATAAAATGTTCATATAAATGAGAAATGAAATATTAATTTTGATAAATAACAAGGGAGAACACATTTATTTAATTTTACCTACAGAGTTAGTAAAGCGGGCACAAATGCAGTGACATAAATTTCATAAATAACAGCCCAGTAATTCATATTAAGTAATATCAACAGTACAGTAGTGCTGAGCTACACTCAGTGCTTTGCCATATAAGTAGTAATAGTAAGCGAAGTAATTGCGTGGTTGGGTTTTTAATCGTGGCAGGGATAATGCAGTCTGATTACAATGAAGAAGTCAGTTCTTTCTCTGTTATATACTGTAAAGTGTAAACACTTGTTAGCTAGTTAGATTAATATGCAGCGAAGTAGCTTACAGTCTGCAAACAGACAAATCCAGTGAATACAAAACGTCCACTTACCGACTCAAACTGAGCCTGGTCATCTTCTGGAAGGTCACCGGTCTCGTACACGTCCGGCTCGTTAAAGGCCTATTAAAACAATTAGGTAAACATTTTATCACACGATCAGATATCTCGTTTATGTCGTTAGCCTGGCCAACGCCCCGGCCCATTCAACAACACGTATTTACTAGCTCTAGCTCTCTTATGGCTTGTATCACAAGACACAACATTAGCTGAAAAGTTAGCGACTAAGAAACTACAATTATTAACGCTAGTTGTATAGTAACTGCAAACAATAAGCAGACAACCGAGTAAACAGCAGAGATGTTAGCTAACTTAGCTGTCACAGCTTGGAGCTAGCACTGCCAAGTAGCATTCTAGCTAATCTGTCTGCTAGCATTAGCCACTTACAATTCCTGGCAAGTTTGCGTATTTTGGATCAGCCATTGTCAGCGGGAGGCAAAGACGAGACCAAAAACTCACAAGAGAATATAAGAACAGTTCTTAAAACGTGTAAATTATCGGTGAACCGAATCAAATTACAACAAAAGCTAACGATAGATGAGGCAGCAGTCTCTCTGCCGGCGGAGTCCTCCAGGCTGATGTGGTCACTACCTTGACTTGACAGCGTGTACGTTGGAATTGTCGCAAGCGCAGGCGAATGGGCGGTGATGTGTTCGCTACTTCAATGGGAAAGACTTCAACGGTCTACCCAAATCAACAAAACAAACATCCCTGACACTGAGGAGCGTCGATACGCATGCGTGCAGTTTACCAATACGATTTAACGGTCCCCTTTCTATTGTTTGGCACTACAGTCTATGATTTGGCATCGTTTTATTTGGTTTTCCTATCAAACACAGTATTTGCTGTCGGGCTCATAATATATTTAACACCAAAATGATTCTGTCTTTATTTTCTAAAGGTATATAGTTGAATTGTAGCAGAGCCGTCACACGGTGGCGCTAAAGCTACGAGCAAACGACTCAATCAATGGGCCAAAGATGGTCGATTGAGAAGATGATTCACTCTGTTGGGAAAAATGATCCACCTTATCTAAAGTGGTTGTTAAGTATTCCAGTAAATGCAGAAAGGAGTTATATAAAGTGTGATAAGGCAATGCTGTATGTTTATTCTTTGAGTTAGTTAATCATTTGTTTTTTCAATGTTTTACCTTTTTGGAAGCCATGTTGGAGTAGAAACAACAACTATACTGAAAACCTTTTTTTTCTCCACATCAGGGAAAAAACCTGAAAACACTGTAAAATTAAAACACTCACTCACTTAAAAACTCGTAAAATGTTTTACCATAGTAACCTGTTCCCTATGTTATATTTGTTACATACCATGAAAACACATTTTATAGTAAATATGAATTACATGTATTGGATTCATTATTAAATAACTGCAAGCAAAATGCATGCACAGGGCGATTGATTTTTCATATCCTACATGAAAAAAATGTCAAAATACATATTTAAAAAGTCTAATAATTACGTAACATTAAGAGTATATTCTATTAATTCATGTTTGTTTTTCATATTACCACCTACTGTGTACCACACTCAGGTTGTTACATACTAGGTATACAACATACTACACATTATATATTATTACATTTAACATACATACAATGAAAGTGGGATCATTGGTGTAATATATTAACTGGTAGCTTGGTAGCAATATTGGGAACTAGCTAAAAACACTTCACTGATTCATAAATACAGTATGTGACAGCCGGACATACTGTATTTATGAATCAGTGAAGTGTTTTGGGAAATCAGCTCTATTTCTTTCCATTGTCAGCCAATGATTTTTACCATAACTACTAATCTATCACTCCTACTGACCAATCACAAGATTGGACTAGGTAACTAAGAATCATCTAATTTGTACCTTCAGGCTACTTCAATCGCACTTATTATAGGCAAACAAATCTAACAAGCAGTGGCAGTATTGGCCCAATAATCTACAGCACAAGACATTTTGTCATCCAGTGCAGCATGGCACACAATTATGGACATTGTGGTCTATTTCTTGGTGTACAGCCTCTTACACACCAATCCACATACATAGATTGCCTTTGATAATTTAATAATTTTCATTAAAATAAAAAATGCAAATTCATTCATTTTAAATGTAAGCCTAATGTAAGTACTATAGTTTTATTCATTTTTTGCCTTGTACATTCTAGCGGAACCACTGGCAGAGCCCAGATACTTTTTTAAAGGGGCACTCCACCAATTTAACACATGAAGGTCTGTTTACTCATCAATAGAGGTAATCAGCCTGTGAAAACAGTTGTATAATGTCTTCTGTGGCTCTTTTCTAAAGTCTGAAACAATGGACTTGAGAGATCAAGTTTATAACACAAAGCTTGTGTTATAAACTGGGGTTGTGGGTCTTTACTAGGCAGGGAGGGTCTAATGAAGGGTACAATACAGTAGCATTTTTTGAGCTTGACCTATAGGGACTAAAAGTCAGGCTATCTTAGCTGCTTCAACTTCGACCGTTCTTTCTTTCAATCTGTCTCTCTCGAGTCTTCCAACTTCATGAAAGTGCAGTGCTGCATCGCTGGAGTAGACCTACCCCTTTAAATCTCTGGGCAAAAATGATGGCGCTTTTGGTTCCCACATGACTACCCAGCTTGTCATGCAAAACAGCATTGCCATGACGACCAGTCTGGTGCAGGTCTGAAAAAAAAAAAAAAAGAGAGATGCTCTCCTCAAAAACTACTAGGCCACAGAAAATATCTCACCAGATGCAAGCAGTAGCCTACCTTCAGCTTTTTATGCAAGTTAAAAGTGAACGATAAGAACTTTTCCGTGGAGGCCAGTGTAGTTGTGGTTGCGGGAATAAGAAGCAGAGTTGGCGCTCTGCTCTCTGCTCCTCGGGCCCTGCGCTCAGCGGTGCTGATGAGAGACTCGCTACTTTTTCACGCCCCGCCCTCAGTGAGAGAGCAGGGATGACAGAGATGCAAGGCATGCTTCCGAGGAGCCTGCAGCCTATCCAGACACTGCCGACCGGACCAGTTTGGAATATACTCCCCCATTTACAACTCTCCATCTTTTCTCCACCTCTCAACTGCACCTGAGTTTGCTTTGAGGGCATTTGAAAGAGGAACACTCTCAAACGGGTTCTTTTTTTTAGGCTTTTGATTTACATTTCTTTAATGAATTTGGCCCAAAACTCGTAGTTGTCCGTTCTTCCAAATGCTTCTCCTGCCTCTCTCGTTCTGCATGTGGGTATAGCCGGTGGTTTCAGCCTGCGTCCAGGTGGTTTACGGGAAAAAGGTCGCACAGGGAATATTTCATTTTTAATTTAGATAAATAAATTCCTCTTTATCTTTTTGGAAGCGCGTCCACTGTTTTTTCCCCTCACAATGGCTGATGCTAACGCGGAATGCAATATCAAGGTGTTGTGTCGATTTCGTCCACTGAACAAGTCCGAAATTATCCGCGGAGATAAGTTCATCCCAATATTTCAAAAGGAGGACACTGTCATCCTCGGGGTAAGTTAATTCTAACGATCCCTTCCCTTTTTTTGTCACCTTTCCATGCAGCCGATGAACGCTAACGCTAGGGGTTACACTTTTCATCTCGCACACACATCAAATACTGGCCAGTAAAAAGACTGGAGGCTGAAAGGTTTCTGACAGAGATCAAACTAAGTATAGCTCCTATCAGTGCTCTGATCAGCATGTTGCACTATTGACTTGCTGCCATTAAAGAGCAACAGGGCGTCCCGATATCTGTCATTCAGACTGAGCCTTGCAGAAGAAAAGGCTCGATCAAATTGATGAATTGCTACTCATGTCATGTTTTAAGATGATTTGCCAGAATCATCCCTTTCTTTTTGAAAATCAGCCAAAGATCAGTAAACTCCACAATCCTTGTGAAAAAAAAAAAAGAACTTGGATCTCGACCCCACCTTTGTGATCCCACACAGTGCCTCATTGCTGCTTCTGTAGTATTGATCTGCTGGATTTTGGTGTGTTTCCTGTCTCAGGGTTGATTGATTGTTGGTGATGTATCTTGCAGTCAGCCTTTAATGCACGTTTGAATTATCAGGTGCCTGCAAATTTAGTGAGAGTCATAATTATGCTCTGTTTCTGTTCAGTCAATAGGTTTTGGCTTTGTCTCAGTGCAGATTGAATAACAGCTGATGATTACTGTCACTGCTTTAGAGCAGCAATGAAAATGAACCAAGCTATAAAATGTTTATCTAATGGATACATGCCTGAGGGTGAGGTTAATAGTGAATTAGAGTGCTCTAAATTTAAATGTTCTCATTGTTTAAATGTAAAGCACATCTGGGCCAAAGCTAACACACACACGTATAAACATGTACAGAAGCATGTGCACAGAAATGGACATGAATGCAAGTGCTGAAACATGCACATATACTGTATATATATATATAGATATATATATATATCTATATATATATATGCATGCATTTCACATCCATAACACAGCTCTTGCTCTCCACTAGAATACACACACACACACACACACTCAGAGAGGGAGAGATCGAGAGGGATCCACACCCATTTGGCCTGAGGTTTGAGTGTGTTTAAGTGATGATGAAGACAGCAGAAAATCCCTATCACCTTCCTCTGTTGTCACACACATACACACAGATATTAAAATGCAAGACAGCATTGTTGGGGTAGATATCCCTGTGTGACTGTCTTGTATATCCTGGTTGTAGCAGCAGGATGTCTTCCACGAGCAGATTGAATGCTCATTATCACATTATTTTGATGCTATTTGGGAATTGCAGGTTGGCATTACAACAGCATGAAATCGTTCATTCCTGCTTCAATCTTGGTAAATGTATTTAAATGCATTCTGGGTGTGTTTGAAGGCAGCAGAGGAATGAAAAATTCATTCAGATGTTCATTCTTTTAGATTATGAGGTTATTTAAAACAAATGTATCTCAGTTAATTCTACAGAACATCTTGAATCAGTCTTAAATGATTTATTTGATGTCAGTGCTTTTATTCCATTCAGTGCATTGAACAGATGAAATTCATAGTTCATATTAGTCTACAGACAGTTCGAAACACTGTCTCCAGAAATTAAGTACAGTCATACTACCCAATTAAGGCAACTGTGATCTGTCTCTTTGAAAAGAAAACATACACACTGTACTGCTGTCGTTCCCTACCAGCACTTCTGTATGGCATCAGGAGGCTTCAAAACTGGTCTGGAAACAGAAGAGTGCAGTCATTTCATGTACTAACCGCAACTCAATTTCCTTCTGTTCAGATGACTGTAATCACGAAAGCATGGCCACAGTTTTCATCTTTGGGAGTGTAATTACTTTGGAGGTGTGTAGGATGGGAAGGGTTTTTAGGTGTGAAAATATTGTATGAGTGTGTATTTTCCTTCTGTAGCGTTTGTCTTGTAGCTCTGGAATACTCTCAGAGGAAGTTGAAAAAAAAAATGTCTCCTGAGAGTTGAAATGCTGCGGCCGTCAGATTGGATCAGGATTTAAAATATCAGGCCGGTAGGCAAAGCAGGCATGCTGCAGAGACCCTGTAGCGACAACTAAGCTCTCACGTTCTGACGGTTGATAAAAACAAATCGCATCTGGGCAACGCTGATGGCTCACATCTGAAGGCTCCTTCCAGAACTTGTTAACTGACAGAGGCAATGATTTGAGTTGTTGAGTGATGGTTCGGCTGCACCTGGGTGGCAGGCGTGAGGAGACTTGGAGAGATTAAAGATCAGGGGTAGTGGATGTGTCGGTGTGCTCTGAATTGATGAAGGAACGTCTCTGGGGCCTCAAAACATTGGGTGAAGTCTGACTTGTGGGATGTTCAGTGTTTTCATACCAGTGTCAAAAACCGAAGACTTCTGAATCAACTTGGATGTGAATTCTGATGACATGAACTCAGACTTGCACTTGAACTTGACACATCAACTTAAACATTAGCTATACATCCTTTAAAACATCACCCTAAATTTTGAAATCAGCATCTGTCACTATAAAGAAGCCTACATTAGCCGCGCGAAGTGCAACATGACAAAAACACTTGCTTTCAATGCAACAAATATACATGTTTTTATTTATTCTAACAGGGATTACTTAAAGCAAGACTATGTACTTTAATAATGACACATTGAATTCATTTCCTAAAAGTCTATTTTTAGTCTAGTTTATTTGTGACAGGCTATAACGCAGTGTAACAGTAGCAAAAGTAGAGAAGTGTCATAAAGATAGCAAACAGACTAGAAAATATTAGTTACAGTTAAGTTTTCTAACATAAGCCTCCATAAGCTGCTGGTCATACCAGACAAAGTAGGGGTGTAGCAGCAAAAGCCCTTAGTGTACAACATTAACCGAGGATGCATTTTATAGCTTGTGAAGTCAACTTTTTATTTATAAGAGAAAGATTGTGTTATTTCTTCTTTCAAAAGTTATATAATCTTGCTTAAAAGCAGAAATAATAGATTTCCGCTGTGAGAACATTGATATATCATCACTTCATAAAGATGCTTCTACATCCAGCAGACACAGAGCAACATTAGCATTCATAAATCATCCACTAAGTTCACCAGCTAGTCACTGCCTTTGTCTGTCTGCCATTTGGTGCTGGGCAGGTGGTGTACAGTGAGTTTATGAGAGCCTTTTCACTGAAAACAGCTGCCTGCTGCGGCTGGAATCAAGGTTGATGAGAGCTGTGTTTAATCAAAAGCAAAATATTGAGCTGAAAGATTCTAAAACGCTCCATATAACTGAGGGGAACTGCAGAGTCCGGTGATATTTATCTGTGGGTTTGTCTATGAGCAATTCATTTCACATTACACAGTAATTTGATCCATTGCTGATAAAAAAATGTGATTAGTGCAGCTTTAAACTCAACTTGGTTACTCAGGCACGAACCTGAGTATTAAGAACTCAACTCAGTTCGTCTAGACTCGACTCAGACTTGCATTTAACCTTGAAGACTTGACTTGAACTTCAGGTCTGGTGACTTCACTGCCATAATAGAAGATGTCCTATAGTGCATCCACTTGACATCAGTAGCGAAGACTCAGTGCCATTTCGCTGAAGTGTGGAGCAGCAGCGCAACAGTAGTGCAACAAGCATGTAAAAACCATCAGCGGCACAAACACAAGAGTGCTGAGCAGAATCACTCCTTCAGCCTTGAAACCAATAATAGAGCAAATGCAGGATCACTAAAGAAATAGAAATAGATTACATGTTGTGTTTGTAGAACAGGTAAACCTTTTGCTGCACATCCCTAAGTTAGACATGAGTCAGCCAAATGTCACATGCCCTACCGGTGTGACACAAAACAATAATAAGTTCATCATTATTAATTTGTTAGTCTTTTTTCATCTCACACGTGTGGCCACCTGTGGAGCCCCGCAGGGCTGAGAGGCTGTGAGACAGTAATAACCATATTCAGCCTGTACTGCCCCAAGGCACAGCCTTGGTGCTTGCACCACAGTGGAGTGACACAGCTGTCTCTAGTATTTCACTGTCTGAAATAATGCGGCGTCACAGGGGCCAGATTGTCCTTCCTAGTCTTCTGGCAGGCAAAAAAAGTCTGCCACGATGAATCACGCTTTGGATTCAGTTCTATGAATAAATAAATGATCATGGCTGCCTCAGAGGCAGCAAGATATGGAATTTTTTTCTTTCTTGCTCGCAGGCAATGACATATAGATATCACATGCTTGTGCCATATAAGCTGCCCACGGGCTGGGCTTATTAAAAATGGATTGTATGCATATATGCATCATACTAGTGGCAGTATATGATGATAAGATATGAGTCTGTAAGAAAGAACTGCTATTTCAGACCTGTGTATTCACTCCAGGATTGTTTGTTATCATATCTCCTTAAGCTGCAAGAGCTTTAAGATCCTCACGACTACTCATTTTCATTCCCTTTGTCCAAAATGAAATAATTTTATGGTTCATTTGGCTGCTGTTGTTGCAAACCCTTGTGATTATCTGTAGCTGCATGCTGGGGCGAGCTTAACTTAAGGGGGTAAGGTAGTATGACATAATTTGTTAACACAGATTATTAGATCCCTCTCCATTTCTAAATATTTTAAGCAAGCAAGAGGAAATGTTTAAAATCTCCACAGCAGATTTTACTCTGCTGTAGCTCTTCAACTATAGGTCACTGCGTCTCTGAAACTGTGAGTCCCTTTTATCATGGGCCATGACTTTCCAAGATTAGAGGTGCAATTTTAATGAGCCTGCATCGCAGAGCAAAACCAGACCAAAATACAAAAAATAACAAGAAAAGTCTCCTCTTCATGTTTGTTACCCAAACTATCAGCCATTGTCAGACTTGTGTGTATATGCTGAATGGTTGCGTTGACCATAGTTTAAAACTCTCATTATATCAAGTCCCTAACCTCTACACTGACCTTCCTGTCATTGTTGTTTGATTTTTTGTTTTTGTTGGCAATGATCGATAGCAAGGAGGGTGAACTTGTTGAAATGGGTCCCTCTACCCATGTTAGCGAGTCCAATTGAAATGTGTGCATTAAAGAACTATTGATTCTCTATTTATAATTCTATGGATTACCTTTCCATGGCTGCTGTTCCCTTGTGTGCTTACAAGTCTACTATAGAAACTCCTGAGTGTAAAAGTTTGTTGTATTCACTGCTTGCGAAATACACCTTGTTTACATTTTTAGGAAGAACAGAGGATTAGAACAGTCGTGTCAAAAGGTTCACAGAGGATATTCTGCATTAGAGATCACAATTTTTCATTTGCCCTTTGCTCTTTCCATAAGAAGGCACTTATTTTCTCCTGAAAGCTTTTTCTGAGATTTATGAAAATGAATTAAGATCACATGGTGTGCTACTGTTGCAGAAAATAGGCATGTAACATCGTTAAAAATGAACCAATCATTCATCAGCAGCCACTTCGTTTCTAAGTCGGATTTCTGATGGAGCTGCGGCTCTTTTCCTGCCGTGCTCGGCTGAGAACTGATTCTCTTTTCTTCTCCTATTCCTTTCTTGATTAGGCGCCGAGGTAGAAAACAGGAGGAGAAAACAGCTGCTGTTGAAACAAACTGTTGACAGTGCATGTCGGACGTGACGTGAAGTCATTTACCTGTCTCGTACCTTTTGTTATTTATAATTCCATTGGAGCTGTTTCTCCTCAAGGATATTTCTTTGCAATGGCTTTAACTGTCTGCAAACCAAACAGAATCAGAAATGGTGGTCCAAAGGGCTCCCCTCAACCCTGCCCTGGTGCACGCTTCAGTGCTATAATTCACTGTCACTGCAGTGCACACACCCTATCCAATTAGGCAGTGTAATGGGATTGCTGTGTAGGGTCAAGATGTGCACTAATTTCTCCCGTTGGACACCACCATCAGAGCAGCTACCACTTGGGATCAGAGCTCATCTTCTATACCAGTCTTTCTGTCTCTCTCTTCCACAATTCACGTTTCACTGTATTTTTCTCTGTCTAGCTGTATTTCATGGTGTAATGTTTCTGCTGCTTATTTCCCCATGAGTCAGCAGCAGTTTTGGGAAGATGTGAGAGAGGAAGCTCAGCTTCATCTGTCATCTCATTAAGTTAGGTAGAGGCTTCTAGCAGGTTTTAATGGCGTCAAGGGAGAAGCTCCTGTCAATCTGGAGTCTGAATATTAAGGGATCAAGTGACTTTGGTGATGCTCACTTCACGGCAGTCAGAGAGCCCAGAGATGTGAGATTCTACAAAATGAGAAACAGACTCGCTGAGATTAAATTAGCTGCATTTCAAAAGTAAAATCAATATTCTACTCACAACTGCTTTATGGCTACCTTGTACTATTTTAAACTGCAGAGGACCTCACAACCCATACCAATAAGGGCTGCGAGCTCTCCCTCCCATTTCTTTCCCTAATATTAACATTATACTCACACCAATTTAGTCAGCAGCCACACTCAACAGCATATTAGCTGCCAGTTCCTTCAGCTCATCTTTATTTTTACTCAGCATGCACACATGCCAAGGTTAGATAAGCTTGTGCCAGTTCGTCAACACTTTTCCTGCCCATTTCTCTCCCTTTATGACAGAAGTGGGCTGTGACTACCAGGCTTTTAGCTCCGGGGAGCGTTAATGGAGCATCCTCTCCTCATTAGCCACGGCCCTGCCCAGGATGCTGCCTGGTCTACATGTCTGCCCTCGGCGTCTGTGGGCAGTACATCGTAACCAACTGCACATGTTCCCGCACGTGTGTGCACATGCCAGGACCCCAAGCAGTTAGTGTTATATTAGCATGGTAATAGGACAGCAAAGAAATCCCAAGGAGATGAAAGGAGCATCTCTGCCCTCTGCATGCCCAGGACTTTTGTTTCCTTCAGTTAATCACAGTTCAGTTTATCGATCTAACACTTGATAACACTGACATCTACTCTAGGTCACTGTTTTTTTCTCCCTCTCTCAGGGGAGCCATGCTTTCAAGCACATTTTCCCTTTCTGTTTTTAATCTAGGTTAATCTAATTTAGGATTTTATTCACACTACATTACATAAGAGACTTAGAAAATCTTGGAAAATTTCAGGCTTATTTTAATCTTTGCATGGCTCTGGATTGGTCCCAGCCCAGACTTTTAGAAACACTTCTCCAGGCTACAGTACCATGGTGCTGTTTCTTTGTGGGTCCCAGTAGGTACATCGATAATCAACACACTGATTTTTTTTGCTCTTTTACTCCGCGTCTTCTGTCTCCCTGAGTTTCTAATTAATTACGTTTTAAGTCTTAATACCATTCACTTTTTTGGAGGCCTTTTATTATCCAGAATACCTCACTGCACAGCTCTGTCATTAGTTGCGGCTGAATTACAAAGAGAATCCCCATAACCATGTTGTTGATTTTTACAGCAAATTTAAATCATTGCTCACTACTAGCTCTTGGATTGATTCATTTTCCACCCAGCTATTCCCCTAGCGTCACTGGGTTTAATAATCGCTGCCAGCGTACACAAGTTGATAGAAATGTGTGCTTATGTTTCCATATTTCTGTTGCTTCTTCCATCTGACCCTTTTATGGTCTAATTTATTATTCATTCTCTGGCACATACAGTCATTAACAGGGCTCATACTAATGATGTGATGCAGCTCGTTGGCATAGTGTATTACTGCATGTGTCTTCCTCTGGCACTTTGTGCTTTTGAGGATCAGTCACAGTGCTGAGGCTCTGGATTCAGATTTAATTGGAACTGTGGACCAGGGCCACACAAAACTTCTATTTCAATTTGGCACAGAGCTAGAGATGTCTGCAGTTGTTGCATTATAAGTTGCCTGCATTATCATTTCATTGGAGCATTATGTCTTGCCAAAATTCAGTCGATGCAGCTGGCTCACAGGTTTATGTACCAATTCAATTACTGGTAGAGAGGGGTCGATGGCTCGGTTAAGAGCTTTCTTTCTTGACATGGCTTCGCTCTCAAAAAGAGATGGCCATTAGTGCAAGTTTTTGTGGAATATCTTTATTTCTCCTCACAAATGGTGCAATATGCCCCCTTTATTAACAAGAAAACATACAGATTAAATTCTTGTGATAAACTGATGCCCTGTCTATTCCCACAGTGTTAGTAAGTGTTGATTGGATTATTTTTACACATTCAGAGCTATATTAGCACTTAGGCATGATGCTTTTTTATAGTAAGCTTGCCACCTGAAAAATAAGATTTCCTCAGTATTAAATGCTAAATGTGTTTGGCTTTTTTCCCTGTTGTGCCGAAGCAGCACAGACAGAGACAAAGCTGCTGTCAGGAGTAAGCTTGTATCTCTTGTGAATTAATTTTGACTGAATTTACTTATATGCAGGTTGAGCTGAATGCAGGTGTCTGTTGGCTGAAATGGAGGTAATGACTTAAAGACCTTAGATATTTCCTTTGAGATCAAATATTCCCTTTGAGAGGGAGGACAGCTTATAGCTGGGCTCTCAGACTGTCTCAGGTTGTGATCGAAGCTCTTTGCTCCAGGCTGAGGTCGCTGATCCCAGTTTATGTTAGACAACTCATTTCATTCTCAAGGTCAATTTCTATTTTTTGTAGGATTTCTATAAATCTGCAACGTAAATTCCTGGAAGGCATGTGAAGGCTAGAGGTCCAATATGACATTCAAGGAAAGCACTGAAGCAGTCACTTAGGTGATGAGGCGTCTTCGTCACCACTGACAAGTGTTTTCCTCTCTCCTTCTTGCTCCTTCCCTCACTCTCTCTCTCTTTCAATCTCTTTTATTCTGCCAGTCTCTGCATTATGTACATTGCCAGTCTATTTTTACTTTCATTTTCTGTGTGCTTTGCTGGTAGAGGTTGTTCTGGGCTCTCCTGGGTGTATATATGTGCTTTAGCCTTCTTTCCACACAATAAAGACAATAGAGCTGCATGAATTATTAAATCACAAAGTAATATTTTTTTAAAGTTTGTTTTTACTTTTAAACAAGTGGAAAATTATACCTATAACTTTTCCCCCAATATATTTTATTTTGAAATTTGTCCACTGCAGTGGACACCATGCATCAACGGCATAAAAAGTGATTCAATGGAACTCAATATAGGTCCAAAAAAACATATGTGTCATGGTTTTGGGTTTTTGTTCTGTTATTTCCTGTTTTATTTTGGTAAGAGTTCTCCCTCATGTGTCTTGTGTAGTTTTACTTCCTGCTTGTGATTAGTTTGCCTGCTCTTATTGGTTCCACCTGTGTCTCGTTGTCTCCACTACCTGAGTGTATTTAGTCTGTGTTCTTCCTTTGTTCTGTGTCAGATTGTCATTGTACCATGTGTTTGTCCTCACCATTTTGGTGTTTAATCCTCACGCCTGCAATTTTCCTGTGCCTTTGTGTTCTCCTTGTGGATTACCTTTGTTGGACATTTACCTGAACTTCTCAGCTGCCCTCAGTTGTTTTGTCTCCCTTCATAGTAGGTAAATAAAGTAATCTTTTGTTCATTCCACCATCTCCGTGTGTATTGTCTGCACTTCGGTCCACCTCATGAACTGAATGCAACAATATGTTTTTAAACATTTATTAAGAGCAAGTGGTATGAATACACATGAAGCTATTAGAGTGCAAATTATATAATAATTTTAACTAAAACAAACACACAAAATAAGGCGGAATCTACATAGGCAGAACATAATGTTTGGTGCATAATGTCCACTGCAGTGGACAGATGTATTTTTAGTCACAGAACAAAATGTTCAAGAAAAAGATTGAAAATCTGGATAAAGGTATTTCAAACATCATATTTAGAGTTTTTACCTGTCTGGTTTTCTGAGAATAAAAGGATATAACTGTTATCAACAGTTCCACAACTTTACTGTTTCTGTTCTCACCACTTGCATAGCGTTGTTTTCAGCGAAAAAGCTCTAAAAACTCCACAGTACACTGCCTGCTCAACAAACAGACACCGTTAGCAACCAACTGGTGAACATAGTGGAGCAAATAGCAGCTAAAGAGCCAGATATTTTCTTCAGGAGTAGGTGGGTAGTAGTAGAAGACCAAAAACAGTGAATATTGGACTTGCATTCGCCAGGTGGCCAGAAACACAACTCCAAATGAATGCTAATGCTGCTCCACAAATGCTGGATCTGTCAATAAGCATCTTATAACTTAAAAGGTATATCAATGTTGTGTTCACAATTTGATTCGATGCCAGCTTCCAGCACTTGACAGTTTCTGATACTCTGTGCTACGGACACATTTCGCTGTGTACCAAAGAAGCACTGAGGCTTAATATCCAGCCCTAAAAGACAAGCAGGACGAGCTGCGGTGGCACTTCTGGATGTGTCATTTTCCAGACATATTCAGATTTTAATAAAGTATTTTTTCAACATGTTTATCGCTGTCTTTTCTGTAATTTTCTTGCTGTCATCTCAGTTCATCTGTCGTGATTTGCATTCTCACGATCAGTTACTCTGTCTTACTTTGTCTCACTCTCTACAACTGGATGTCACTCCAAATCTCTCTTTTTCTCACTCCTCTAATGTCCATTGGGAGGTTGATGTTGGTCCTATTTTCTGGTCTGAAACTCAGTGAACAAAGCCCAATCTTCCCTCCCCTCTGTTCTCCACTCCTGTCTCATCCTGATAAATTATGCAGAGTATTTTACTTTGATGGAGGACTAATTGCTCCACTTCAATGTGTGGATCTTTAATAAACAACTTGACTCAGCAAAATAAGTGAAATTATTAGATGAGTGTTAACAATGTAATATTGGGTGGTAATCTTCGGTTCCCTAAGTTAGTGATTAAGTAAAATGGCTACAAAAATGGCTGTGATAAGTACAAGATAGCTGCAAGACAACTCAAAAATAACACAATTGCATCTCGGCATTCAGTCTTTACTACTGTATATCTGAGGCACTGAGAGCTGCTTTGCCCTCGAGGCACTGTGCCAGTCGACTCTGCTTAGACTTGTCAGCGCAGTGAATTAAGAAATACAGTAATGTTTGGAAATATTGTGTGACTGGAGCTTTTGCAGTTGTGAGGGGTTTTGTTGTCGAAAAAATTGCTAATGACGCTGTTATCTGGAGCTCGAAGCCTGATTAGTTTGACGGATGGAGCAGACATTGGCAGCCTCAACTCCTCTTTCCTGTCAGTCTCTCTGTGCTTGTGTGTGCATTTATGTGTGTCAGGAGAAAGAGGCGAGGTGATGAGTTTGTGGGGGGAAGACTAATGCAGAGGCTGACAAAAGCCAAGACACTCACTCACTCCTCTGCCCTCAGTCGAGCTTACACACCAACACCAAACCACTACATAGGAGCCATAGAGTAAAAAGTGAGCAGCCCCCTGCCTGTGTGACTGTCAGCCCACCAATGTGTAGGAGGAGGAGGAGGAGGAACACATGCCTAATCTTCTTATCATCCCATCCAGTTCTGCCTTTAAAATGTGTAGCTATATATCTCTGGTTAGTGGGAGGGACGCTTTGGTGTGAAACTAGATTGAGAGGAAGGATGTGACAAGAATTAAACCTCTCTGAATGGGAGCTAAATGTGCGTGTGTGTGCTTGTGTTGGAAAGTATTGTTCTCTCGCAGCAAGTATTGGCAGTCACCAAATATTCACCATATGCAGAGGGAGTTGCTTTCTGTGTTAGCCTTCTCTTGTGAATATTGTTACTGTATCTTCGAGACTGTCCTCACCAGAAAAATTAAGGCAGTGGTCAATTGTTAAAAACACTTAAAATGAGCTATGTTTACATTTTCCTGACAAGCAACCTTTTGTGGCTGTGTGAGTAATACCTGTTGTCAGTCAGAAGCAAAGGTGGATGTAGCATGAGGTGATTATAGTGCAAAACCTCTTAGGGAGGCGGTTGGGGTGGATGGTATGTGACTCGACCTCAGGGAGTGCTGTTTGCATCCTGTCTCCTACCAACAGTCAATGTTGGTTTCCCATGGCTGATTTTGTTTTAACCATGACCATGCTCTCTCCTTAACCTTAAAGGTGCCTTGTGGCGTTTTCTTGTTAACAAAGTTATGTTTACATTCACTGTTTCTCACCAAAACATATCAAGAGTATCTGTGACGCCTGACAAACAAGCAAAGCATGATTTTTTTTTTTTTGTGGAAATATTTTGAAACCTGCATTGTTTACATCCATGTTTGCAAATTACTGTAGCAGTCTTCTTGCTTCTTGCCTTTCCTGGCGCGTCGCTATGTTTTTTGGCACATTACTGCCACCAACTGTCAGTCGGGGAAATAGCATGAAACTGGCAACAGGAATGTGCATCGCGTCACTTGTGCACAATGTACAAACAAAATGGGGACCCACTCATCAAAACAGTGCTCTATAGTGCTACTAGTAGTCAAAAGCTTCACAGGGTTCCTTTAACCAAGTAGTTTTAGTTGGCTAAATCTGAACAGACCATAACCATCTAGTTGGCAGATGAAACGCCCATTTGAATCATTTTTAGTTATCCTTGCGGCATGGCTCTAGGGATGGCAATGTTGGTCCACCACTTTGGTCTAGACTGAAATATCTCAACTATTGGATGGATTAAGATGACATTTTTTAGATTTGGTCCCCAAGGGATGTATCCTACTGACTTTGTCTAGTGCCACCATAAGGTTGACCTTTTGGCGTTTTGAGTGAAACGTCTCGACAACTATTGGGTGGATTGTCATGAAATTTGGTACAGATACTCATAGTGCCCAGCGGATGTGTCCAAATGTCTTGGTCCCCTGACTTTTCGTGTAGCACCCCTAGCAGGTCAAAGTTTTCACTTATCCTGTGAAATATCTCAACATCTATTGTACTTGATGGATTGGGACCAATTTTTTCATTCATGGTTCCTAGATGATGTATTCTAATGGCTTTTGTGATAGCCTGACTTTTTGTAGCGCAACCATGAGGGTGACATTCAATTTGTCCAATACTTTGGTTTTTAACCAAATACTTGCAAAACAAAGGATATTCCCATCATCCTCAGCTGTAGTTTGTCAAGAGCAGTAAATGTGTTAGCAAAACTACGATGTGTTAGCATTTAGCTCCCAGCACCACTGTGCCTATGTACTATGAAAGATTTCTGGCACACAAACTGTTTTGATGTGAAAGGCTGTCTGTCATGGCTGCCATCAGCTCGTGTCAGCGTAAATAAGCTCCGCCTGTGGCCCCGCCCCAAAGCTGTGATTGGACGTTTTTCATTTAGTTACGAGTAAATGCATACAGAAAAAGCAAATACAAATAACATTTGTACTCTTTTCACTTTAAGACGGTGTAGTCCCTCATTCGTCCAGGAGTGTTCTATCGTAGAAAAGGTTTCAGTCGTAGTCATCTGGACACTGTTTTCAGAATCAAGACGTTTCGGCTCCCATCCGGAAGTCATTCTCAATTGTGAAAAAATTGGACGGGAACTGGAAATTTAAACTACTCTGAGTTACATAAGCCCTGCCCTCAGGAAGGAATCTGCCTGAGTATCTGTAAATAGCTAGTTTCACCTGAAACTGACCTAATAGTTTCAAGATGGCCCAGTAATCAGGCCTATTGTTCTCTGGCTGCATCTACTTCATCACTGCTAAGTGCCTGATTAGCATGTGATAGGCGTGACCAAGGTGATAATACACTCTGATAGACTTTGGGCAGATTAAATCTCAGACCACCATTTCTGTTCAAAGAGGGTTCTCTTTCTTCACAAAAATGGCTTCCTTGACGCCCGTTCAAACCAACTCTTCTCTCTACTAAGAATCTTCACCTCGCTGTCTTCAAATGTGTGGTTTGTAGCTTTTAAATGCAAATGCACGGCGCTCTGTAATCCTGAGTTAGCGTGTCGTCTGTGCTGATAAAGTCTTTTGTGAAGTGGCTGTTTGGTTTCGCCTATGTACCGTTCTTTGCAGTTTTCCTCACTGCACTGAATGGAGTAGACAACATTGCTCTGTTTCTGTGTGGGTAACCTGTCCTTAGGGTGAACGAGTTTCTGTCTTAAAGTGTTGCCTGGTTTAAAGAAGACAGGAACATCGTGCTGTCTAAAGATCCTTTGTAGTTTTTCAGACAGTCCAGACACATAAGGAATGGAGACACCGTTCCTTCTTGGTTCAGTTACACTTTTGTCCTGTTTTTGGCTCTTTTAACTTTGTTGATAGCCCAAGTAGGATAACCACAGGCTGAGAGTGCATTCTGGACATGCCTTTCCTCTTTCTTCTTACCCTCTGAGCCTGTGGGCACTTCTTTGGCTCTGTGCTGTAATGTCCGGATTACACCCAGCTTGTGCTGTAGTGGATGGTGTGAGTCAAAGAGCAGGTATTGATCCGTATGTGTTGGTTTCCTGTACACTTCTATCTGGAGCTTTCCGTCCTCTCCTCTGAGAGTAGAACAATCAAGAAAGGCCAAGCGGTTCTCTTTTGCATCCTCACGCGTGAACTTGATGTTGGGGTCCACCGTATTAATATGCTCTGAGAACGCTTCCAAGTCTTGTTTCTTGTCTTCATCTTCTTCATCTTGAAACTATTAGGTCAGTTTCAGGTGAAACTAGCTATTTACAGATACTCAGGCAGATTCCTTCCTGAGGGCAGGGCTTATGTAACTCAGAGTACCTCTTTTTCACTTTGTTTCTATGTTTGATTTGTTTTCATTTAGACATTTAAAATCTTACACAATGTACAGCCTAACAGAGCCTAGCATTAGAGTATTGGGCTTGTTT
Source organism: Siniperca chuatsi (assembly GCF_020085105.1). Classification (NCBI taxonomy): domain Eukaryota; kingdom Metazoa; phylum Chordata; class Actinopteri; order Centrarchiformes; family Sinipercidae; genus Siniperca; species Siniperca chuatsi. The sequence continues at coordinate 12,876,418 of NC_058043.1, forward strand.
TAACATATGTGTTATGGACTGTGCTGACAAACAACCTGCTTTGTCGTTTAGTTCCTAAGACTTGTTAGTACCTTCATGGCAACATGGAGGTTGCACACAGACATACCTAACCCTAAATATGTCTGTCCACTGTCTGTATGTGTCTGTGAGACCCATGCCAAGCTCTCGGGTGGATGGGGGGCCTCTGTGGTCCCAAGGGCCTTAAACCCTGTGTACCAGAAGATATCCATCTTAATTCAACAGCTGCTGCTGCTGCAACTCTTCATGCCTCTCTTTTATCTTTTCTTGGTTCTTGTTAACCCATTTCTTGTCTCTCTTTTTGTTGTTGTTTATGCTGATTATATGTCTTTATTTTTATACTCTCGTCACTTCTCCTCACTGATTATCCTCTTCTTGTGCTGGTTCTGTTCAGCTCAGTCTTGTTTTTCAGCTATTCTTTGCCCAGTGCCAATGATTCTCACAGTTTCTGTTGATTATTGCAGTTTTTAATTCTCTCTCTCTCTGCCTCTCTGCCTCTCTCTCTCTCTCTCTGCCTGCAACCCACCGCCTCTTTGTCTCCTGGCAGACAGCAGCAGATTGCAGGCTGGACAGGGCATGTGGGTGTTTGACATCGCACACAAAGCTGAGGGCCTTGAACAATGTCTGCATGTACAAACATAATTTGATATACTATCTGCACATGTACACAAACTCTCGCATATGCACACACACTTCACTTCCCATTCCAGCATTCTACATCAGCATGCACTCACATAACTGAAAAGACGTCCATTAAATTTTACAAACAACTAAGTGTTTCTAAACCTAGCCGGTCCGACAGGGCGAGAGATTGACATGCAGATAGAGAGCTTACAGAATGTCTACATTTATTCTATTATCATATATATGCAGCACAGGAGCAGATTTGTGGTTAACAGTGGAGCCAGCAGAACAAATGATTGACAAAGGGTTGTTTTTCATTCAGCTTATATAACTGACTCATTTTATTCACCCAATGAAGACCTCATCATGATTTCTCCCTCCCACCCTCCCTCTCTGTTATTTAGTGTGGTTTGCATGTGTGCACTGTGTAGCATTAGAAATGGCTCGTTGAGAACAGAGTCAGCCCTAATCAGTTCTGATGGGAAGCTTGTTTGTACCTGCAGCTGTGATTACAGCACTTGAACACAACAGCTAAACAGTTCAGCTTATTAAGAAATGGAAGAGAAATACACAAAATTGAAGCTTGGATTCTGCCAAACTGTCTCCACCCTCTGTCACAAACAAATTATTTTATGCAAAGTTAGAACTGTTAAGTGGGAGGTCATTGTGGAAATGTTCCCACTCACCGTCTTACTCTGCAGAAATGGTGCCTGATTTTCAGCAACAGCTCTTGGGAGTGGCACAAATTGCATTTTTTTTTCTTCCTAAGTGGCTTTTCTTTATAAAATAGGTTAGAACAGAAGCACTGAGTGGCAAGAGAAAAACATCTAGATTCTCTTGGCAGACAGAAATAGCAACTCTCATCAAAACTCAATATATCAACTTAATGTATTGGTGTCAAAAGATTTACTTAAGAATGTTTTTGACAGAAATTGGTTTCTTTATGCAGGTTATTTTACTGTCTGTGTATCACATGATCAAGCAGCATCTGGCAGCATGTTAAACCATGGCAACACAAAAAGGCATTATAAGCTGCTGTGTATAACAGTACCTATCGCTCATTTTCATTTTAATAAACCAGATGAAAATGCACGGAAAATGAAATGTTGAACTAATAAATTAAGTGGTTAAGTCAAATGAAAACATGCAGTTGGTCATGTTTTTATTGGACTTTAAGTTGCTCAAACCAGAATCTGACTAGTTGACAGCTTTTACAGTGTAAAAATTATTATGCCATAGAAATGTGTAATTTTTGAAAAAACAGCTTGTGACATTTACTGGGACTACAAAGCAGAGGTAAACACCAAACCGCAGTGACAGCACTCTGGCTAGCTAAAGCTAACGGGCGAGATAGCCACAGCTGCATTATTTTTACCCCCACCTGTTTTGCAGCAAGTCCTGCCCTACTGTGCTGTGATTGGCTAGCTAGTTAGTTTGACGCGCCCTTGTAATTGGATGCTAGCTGTGAGCGCAGCTGTAGCCCTAGGATGACAGAGATTCTAGGTGCTCCCTCGGATGTAACTTATTGCATTAATTTTCTAGTTGGCCGGTATTAAGAAATAGGAAAGATCTGATTTGTTAATTACCACACTGACACTAATACTTGTGAGGGGCATATGATAATAGAATCTCTAGATATAAGGATTTAAAATATAATAATAATAATAATATTATTATTATTTTATTATTATTATTATAGTATCATCGATGTCAGTAACGTCACTAGTGTTGCCACCAGGACTTACTGAAAATTAGACAGAAAAACCAGTGGAGCAAGCATCCAATCACAAGGTATCGAAGTAACGAGCTAGCCAATCAGAGGTCAGTATGGCGGGACTTGCCGCAAAACTGGTGGAGGAAAAAATAACATACCACAGCTAGCCTTAGCTAAAGTAGCCAATTTAAATTTAATTTATCCCCACTTTTGTACTTGTTCCGTAATTTAATAATCGATTTTGATGCTTCAACATCTTAATAATTGAGTTATGTTATAACACATAAATATGGCAGTGGCAAAATCTAATAACATAAAAGAAATGAACAGCAGATAAGTGAGTCCTGCTAAATCTAACTAGCCTAGCTTACCAGAGTAGCAATTAACTGACTCAAGTGGAATTCATGTGATTTAGTGTGGTTAAGCTACATTTAAATTACATATTTAAATCTATAGATTAATTTATTATTCTAGTTCATTTAGTTCATTTAATATATTATTCTAGTTCTAGTTCAAATGGCCAAAAAGGCTGGAGAAAAGCACATTTTGTTTGTAAACACTGTAAATTAAGGTTTTACTACTTAGTCAAGTATAACCTTCAAGTTTCAAATTCTTTTTTTCTTACCTGGTTGTGTAGTTACTGTGTTTGGCCTGTGTAAAATATTGGTAATATTTGAGTTCTCATTATTCATCATCACTTCCCATAATTCATTATTTATCATATAAACAATAAAATCTTTACTGCGACATAATTTGTACTCCCTACAACAGTGGAAAGTCTTGTGCACACATTGACAGATAAATGCAAAACATTAAAACTGACTTGAAAACCAACATAATAAATGTGCTTGTGAACTGAAAAGGAACATGATAAATTGTGAGTTAAACTACGAAAGAATCCATCCGTGAAAGCTTGGAACAGAACTTGTTATTCAAGCCACTGATAAATTTGTGTGCATTGGGATTTTGTTTCTAGCTTGTTGTTGGATGTGTCATTTAAAAGACTGGGAGGCAGCGGAGCCCACACGTAATATTTCGAGGTGCAGGGGATTATTGGTGTATTTTATCCCCGACCACTGGTGCAGACATAATCACGGTTTAGAGCAGCCTCCCGAGTTGTATGGCTTTTATGTAAAGGGCAGTAGAACACATGTACTGACTAAAATGTCATTTTCTTTATTGTAGATTATATAACAGTAAAAAGCATTAGCATGGCAATTGGTGAGCATATTAAAACCAATCGAAAATAATAAAGTTCAAGATGGTGCACCATGTGTAGCAGCTTGTTGGAGCAGCTCTCACTTTCTTTTTCTTTTTTTTCTGTTCTGTCTGGGAACCTTTGTTGCATGTCAGTACCTGATCTGTTGTCTGTTGTATGCCGGCTACTTAATTGGTTAAGTGGCAATCCAAGCCTATGTGTTTAATTAGCATATCTCTGGTTGGCCGATAGTTAGCTGGTTGGCTGACTTGTTTGATTCCTCACTGACTAACAGGCTGGTTTGCTGTCTGACAGCCTGGTTAACTGACATAAGACCTTCTTCAGTCAGAAAAACTTCTTTTTTCTTTTGCTCTTTTTTTGTGTTTCTTTTTTTTTCTTTTTGTCTGTCTTTCAATGCAATGATTGGTTTCCGGTCATCTACTTTCCTCTGGCCTCTCTGCATTTCCACTCCTCTGCTCTACTCCTCCACTCCATTTCTCCTCTCCACTCCATCACGTCTCTCTTCAAGTTCTTGAACGCCTCTAATGGCTTCACCTCAGATGTGGTCTCTCTCTCTCTCTGTCTCTTGGGGTCACACAGACTTTTGCCCAAGGCTTCATGCTGCATTGCACTCATTCAAAACACCCACCGCCTCTCAATAGCACAGAATACACACAAATAAAATTAGACGCAAACTCGCACTCAGGATGCATACCTCTCAAAAGAGACAGATGGGCCTCTTAATGTGATATATGCGCTGCTATTCAGGCCTAATACACACAGATGGACACACCATCCATAAAGCATGTTCACTGTGCATAAAGGAAATATTGATGTGGCACTTTTTTATAGTGGCAGTATGGCTTTACATAATGTTTTAGTGATAAACATGATGTGTAAAGCCCATGGACATGCACAGACCTTTTGAGGGGCTGTTGCTCTAACCTGAAAAAAGGGCAACCCCCTTTTTTCAAGCTTGTTTTAAGCTTCACACTGCCATCTATCAATTTGATTGTAAAAGATGTGTAACCTGTACGGTGATCACACTGTTTCAACATGGCACAATGGCCCTTCATTTAATTACTTGTTTATGACAGCAGAAGCTATGTAAAGCATTCAAACTTTTAGTAAACATTTATGAAACCAAAAAAGTGAAAACCACAATATTCAAACTTCAAACATAAACTCTTTGGACTCAGATGATTATGAGTTTTATTGTGTACATCATGTAAAGTAAAAATTTAAAAGTGGATTTTGCAAATTCGAGCCAATGGAAATTTTATATATTTCATTGTGTCATTCAAAATCAAGTTTTGATTGTACTCCTATGTCCATGAATGAATATCACAGAATGTCTGAATTTACATAATAATAATAATAATAATAATAATAATAATAATAATAATAATTTAAAAACATTTCTGTCTGAAATTTCCAGAGACAATAATATAAAGACAGTGCCAGGCAAAATGTCAAAATATCATTCTTTTCAATCCAATTCCAATTTCTTTTCTATAGCGCTTTGACAAAGCGTTTGTCACAAAGTCACTTTATAGACATACAATTTAGAAATGTAAAGAATGTACCTGTCTGATGTGCCTCCTGATGCTCAGCATGCTCTACTTCACTCTCTGGTCTGAAACTTGTGGCTGCACCTAATCTTAAATGAAATTATTAGAATCAGAATTAAGAATATCATTGTCCACAGCATTTTCCATTTAAAATTGCTTGGGCACGGTAGAACTACTATTTAACATAGCAAGTAGTTTATATTAACAATTACACAATGTCATATAGGATTCATGAACATATTTTCTGGCCTTAACAACCCATATTTCACATTTAGAAGTATTTTAGTTGATCACAAGACTCTCCAGTGCTCTCTGAACTGGAGCCTTTGGGGTTAGCCCGATACAGAAAAGCACTCTCTTTAATTATGTTTAAGATGAAACTCATTCACAATACTATACACAGATATAATATATGTGTATTTATCATTGATTGAAATATTTTTTTTAGTTAATTAGCCCAGTTCCCACTTTTATAAAAATGCTTCTGAGAAAATAGGCCACATTAAATTATGTAGGAAATGGTTGCTTGACATTTCTATCATAATGCTTCACCTGCTGGCCTGCTGGTAGTCAGTCTGACTCAGCTCTGCACAGTTAGCTCCTTAGCTGCCTCCCTCAGCAGACCGCCTATATGTTAGCCAGCTAGCTAGCTAAGAGTGGTTCATGTGATAACATAATAAAAGGCAACATTGCGCAACATGATGCAAATGTGACAAGCTGCGCATTGTTCGGAAGCATACGTGGAGATTTTTATTCACAGTGCCCTTGGTCCCTTTGGTTATACCATTTGTCATTAATCATTACCACAACTTCAAAAGAATCACCGGAGCCCTCACACAATGGCAATAATAGTTTGGATGCTACAGTGTCACATGACAGGGGGCATAGGGCTGCCCCATCTCTGTGTACCGCGGAGGCATGCCTATCAAAAAGTAACAAACATTTGGATGATATGGCAATTTAATTTAGTCTAACTTTAGCAATTAAGGGCTACTCATATTTATGTAGCCACAACAGCATAAATAAAACATTTTGTTTTTCCTCCCGAGGGGAAGCTCAGCCAAAGAGGGCAAATGGACTGTTGCTCGGGCAACTGTAGCCCGCACTTGTGCACGTCCTTGGTGAAGCCTCCCCCTGTCTCACACACACCCTTATGCTCTGTCTGCTTCACAAACTTCCCAGGGCAGATTTTACAGCGAGTCACAGGAGATGATGAGGTGTTGACAGTAATCTAAAGCACTCTCTAAACTGTCTGTTTCATCGTGTAGCTGACTGTGTTTGTGTTGGCCTTCATAGGGGAAGTCGTACGTGTTTGACCAGGTGTTCCCCACTAACACCACCCAGGAACAGGTCTACAACACCTGTGCCAAGCAGATTGTCAAAGGTGAGTTATGTGCACGGTTTGCCTTTTTTGTCCAAGATGCATGAGTGATACAAAAGCTGAGGGAGAAAGCCAATACACCTTGAATCACCATATTCTTGGGTTCCCCTTATCAGCTTTGTCAGTTTACGCTCTATTCAATGACTGCATGCATTAGCAGCTCCTTACAAGCAGTGAGAAAACCAATTTCCATGATATGATGTAGTCACACGACCTACAGGTATGTGCATCAAAATGCACAGATTAACAAGATGCATGCTTATCACAGCACACTGGACTGGCATATCCAGAAGGCCCCAGATCAAATGAAACCAACACCCTCAAGAGTCAAATCTTCTTTCCTTCGCCCCTCCCTCCATCTGCATCTCTCTACATCTGTCTGCCTCCCCCCATAGGGTCTCGTTTTGTGCCATCTTCAAAGCGAGTGTGGGACTACATTGAACTAGTTCTAGATGGAGCATGAAAAAGAGATTGATTTGGTAGGAAAGATTACTTATAGAGTGTGAGATTACCTTGTAGGCCGAGGAAAGACGAAATAAAAAAGGTGAGATGAATCGCAGAGCAGAGATGGAAAAATTCAAGGTTAGGGATTTAGCAAAATGAAGGAATTAGATGGAAAGTGAGATTTGAAATGGGTCAAGGGAAAAGGGTAACAGAGAGGGCAAGCGAGGCCAGAGAAAGCTGGTTTGGAGACACACATCCACGTTTACACTTTCTCTCCTTTTCTGTCTGTTTCTCTCTGTTGTGCTGCCTCTTTCTTTGCCCTTTTCACTGTCTTTCTCTCACACTCATGTGAGCTGCCTTTCCTCTCTGTCTCTTGTGTGTTTTCCCTCTGTGGTTGTCTAGCGATCTTATCTCCCGCTGTCTTTATTTCCTTTCAGTGACAGATTCTTTATTCTTTTGTTCTCCTGTGTGTCGCACTCTGTTTTGGTCTCACTATGACCAAAGTGGAGGCAGAGGAAGACATGTTGCTGAGCTGAGAGCTGCAAGAGTAGAGGCAACACAGGAGAGGGGAGCGAGGGAATGTGTGCCTCATGTTTTCAGCTGAGAGCCTTTGTGATTAGTCGGTGGTCAGCTAACCTGTGGCAGCTGGCCTTTCAGGGTGATGTGTTTTTTTTCATCCGTGTTTGGCTTTTACCACAAGGGTTTATTAGACTGTGTCAGCAATATAACATTCAGCCGTGTACTGCTTTATAGGCTCAACTGGTGAGGAAATGTTGTTTTCACTGTGGCTCCTAACAGATGAATGAGAGAATAATATTTCTATACTTGCTTTGTTCTTCTCTGAGTGCCTCCTGGTGACTTTAACACTGCCGGTAGGTGTTGTTTATTGTGTGCAGCCGCAGAGGTCGTTCAGCGCCTAACCAAACTTAAATACCATGTACTTTTAAGTACACACAATCTTTATGAGGCACAGTCTGATCTGTAGCAAAGGTCAAAGATATTTGTCTTTGTCTGAGTGCTTCTCTGCCCTCCTGTCTTATTGTTTCATACCTGCCTGGCTGAAATCTGTAATTGTAGATTTTCTTTTTGTCTGGCACTCTCACTGCCCTTCTTCATTTTCACATTGTCACACTCTTTGCTTTTTTCTTTCTTTAACATGCTTTTTTCTCTTCTTTTCTAATTTTAGATGTACTGGCTGGATACAATGGGACTATCTTTGCCTATGGGCAGACCTCCTCTGGAAAAACACACACCATGGAGGTACAGTATCACTAAATAATTCAAAAGGTAGACCTCTTGCTGTGGCGCATGCAAGCACGCACACTTTTTTTATCTCCTCCTCTGTCCTGACAGTACATCTCCCTCCATCACTGTCATCACTCGCTATCTCTCTTTACCAGCCTTCTGTGGGAACTAACCTCCTTTACAACTCTCTCTGGGAAACAACCCTGTTCCTTTTCAAGTCAAAAGCCTCTCTGCTCTCCTTTCTTTAACTATTCTCTCTACTTAATTCGTCCCAGGGTCTACATTTTATCCTGCTCTTCAATCACATGTTGTCTCTTTCTACTCGTAGGGAAACCTTCATGATCCCCAGGGAATGGGAATCATCCCCCGGATCTCAGAGGACATTTTTGAACATATATTTGCCATGGATGAGAACCTAGAATTCCACATAAAGGTTGGTGTGAATTTCAATGTGTGTCTGTCCATGTGTACATTTGTGCAGTTGTCACACAAGGATGTATGTGCTCAATTTTGCTCTTACACATGATAAATTCAGTGGGGATTGAGCTTGGGCCTCTGATGTAATCCTCACATGAATGGGCTGAGTGGAATCAGCCAAGCATCAATAAATCATGATATATAAACTATGATAATCCTGCAGTATTTGTTGTGCTTTTTTCCCTTTTTACAACACAGTCTTCTAATAATGGATAATACCTTGCCAGACCCAGAGGAGGACAGATTACTGCAACATCATTTTGCATATTCGCACAATGAGCATCCCTTACATGCCTTCTCTATCTGTGTCACTTCCTTTTGTCTTGTCTCTCTCTTTTCCCCCCAAAGATCAGCTGCCCCATGTTTTTTGTTTTGCTGCAGGTCTCCTACTTTGAGATCTACATGGATAAAATCCGGGACCTGCTAGATGGTTTGTTTATGCACTGAACACGTGACTCTCAAACTGTCAAAAACACAACTCACATTTGTTAATACTTTACAGGTTTCTTCCAGTACACAGTTGGAAATTCAAACCCTTTAGCTACATCTTGGTGAATAAGGACATACTGTAACGTTGTCATCAAGGACCTAATTTCCACTGGGGATAAAGGGACATGTCTCCCTCACTTGTCAAAAATAAAATTCTGTCTTCCCCCACGTTTATAGTTTTAAATTGATTCTCTTATTAAAATCTCTCTAAACTCTTTCTGTCTAGCTGCCAAAACCCTGAATCCCAAATATGAGCATGGTCATCTGCGTCACCTTCAATTATTACCTTGCAACAATGAGCTTAACAAGCAATTGGGAGTGGTGCAACGAGTGGTTTGTGGACTTCTTTTGCCCTGTTTTTCACCTCTGAGGCTGCATACAGTCATAGCTACCTTGATGATTGAGGGTGTTGAGGCTGAAAGGAAGATTGCAGCCATAACTCAGGGCTGAAAAAAGTACTTAAACCTCGTCTACATGTTTTTCGGGAAAAAAAAAAAATCTATATTTTTATTTACAGCTAAGGTAATATTATCCTAAACATGAGATAGCATTGAACATCAATCCAAAATAAGGCTGTAAAGCTCAGAGCTCTTTGTACTCACTTTAGTGCATTAACAATACTGAGGTTTACATAGCATCTTACATTTTTTATTATGGAAAGCACAATATTTGCTGTTTAACACACACAAACACACTTCTGAAACAAAACCTATGTCCTTGGTTGAGTTATGATAACAGTATAAAAACTCAAGTTTTCATTGCTGAAGTTAAATTGAACAACCATGATGCCTTCCTTTATATTTTTCTGCCTCAGACTATAAAGCTTTGTGCATTATGCACACAGAATCACCACAACATTACAGTTCATAGTCTTATCACTGAGATATATAACCAGCGTAAAATGATGGAGAGGCCCGGACATGGAGAGATAGGCAGCATCCTTGTGATTACATCTTTAATAGAGCCAGAGACAGCAGTGCAAGCCTCCATCTGTATGCAGAGGAGTTCACAGCAGCTGAGGAACATTTACGCTATGAACAAAAAAAAGAGTCAACAACAAGCGAAATGAATCGAGACAGAACAGAGGACAACACCCTGTGGAAGTATTTGAAATGAGAAAAAGTGACTGTAGGGTGATTAAACATACAAACACAGACACACACAAGCACACAGTCCCCAAGGAAAAAACAGCCTCCACAATCCGGTGAAATTTAATTATCATCGACAAGATAGGACTTTCAAATGTGAAATGAAATAAGTGGCTTTGGCAAAAATTTTTATTTTATTCGTTAACATTAGCAAAGGCATCCGCTTAACCTCTCAGTGACTTTGGCAAAAATAGTTCAGTTCCATTAAAAACATTCATAGCTAGAGCCTCACATATTTCATACCACATTAGCAGAGTCTGACTCACATATATGAAGGGATCATAGTCAGGTCTGATTATAGCTGTGCCAAGAATAAAGACACACATTCACATGCAGATGCTCATTTGCGCACACACACACACACACACACACACACACATACACACACACATATGCTTTGGGTAACACAATGACCTCTCTCCTTATTTTCCCTCACACCCTAGTGACAAAAACCAACCTGTCAGTACATGAAGACAAGCACAGAGTTCCTTATGTGAAGGTGAGTCATCAGAAGTTTGACATGATTCAGTTTGATTTTTCTCCCTTTATTATGAAGATATAGTTTGTGAAACATAGTTATGGGTTTATGGTAAAAGAACAATTCGACATTTTGGGAAATATGCTTTCTGGTGGAGTTAAGATGAGATGATTGATACCACTCTCATATCTGTCTTTCAGATATAAGTCTACAGCCAGCAGGCGATTAGCTTAGCTTAGCACCAGTAGTGGAAACAGGGGGAAACAGCTAGCCTTGCAGAGCCATGCTAGCTGTTTCCCCCTGTTTTCAGTCTTTGTGCTAAGCTAAGCTAAGTGGCTGCTGGCTGTAGCTTTGAGTGGTGTCAATCTTCTCATCTAGCTAACATACCTCTACGCGAATAAGTGTCTTTCACAAAATGTAGAACTTTTGCTTTGAAGTGTGAGGATACTGATTTTATGTGTCTGTATTTTTGCAGACATAAATATGTGTGCAAAATGGTTGTGCATATGGAAGCGTTCATTTGCAGATACAGTAATGCAGTGGTCATTTGTTTTCTTCACAGCACAAAGTAATGCTTGCACATGTCTTTCTTTCACTAAGGGCTGCACAGAACGCTTTGTCACAAGCCCAGAGGAAGTGATGGATGTAATAGATGAAGGGAAGGCCAACCGTCATGTTGCTGTCACCAGTGAGTCATACTGTTGATCTTCGTGATGTTCTGACACTCACACTGTCAGACACAGATTTCTTTCACAGTTTAAGTATAACTTAACATATATTAAAGTGCAAAGGTGAGAAATTCATGAAGAGGTGCAACATCTCGCTTAACAACTCTGTCTATGTGAGGAAATGAATTGAATGACATTTTATATAACAAGTCTGAATTAGTCTCTTCTCTCCTCTCCTCACTTTGTTCTTTAGACATGAATGAGCACAGTTCCCGCAGTCATAGCATCTTCCTGATAAACATTAAACAAGAACACGTGGAGACAGAGCAGAAACTGTGTGGGAAGCTGTACCTGGTTGACCTAGCTGGTAGTGAGAAGGTAGGATGAATTATTTTCTCTATATACATTAAAAGCAGGGCTTCGCACTGCACTATAAACTCTCAGCATTCACTGTCAGCAGGATTTTTGTAACACTGGGACCAGATGTCTTTTCTCAGAAATGGTGTTTTCAGACATCAAAGAAACAGACAAACAATGTATTAAAGCTCTGAACTTCACCCTTCAAGCATTTTAAAGCACTCACTTTATGGCATTGCACTGATTCTTTTAATTAAATTCTACATTATAAAGAATCTGTTTTAGAGGCTGTGGACCGATTCTTATTTTGAGTGCTCGGTTTAGTCTGTCGCTGATGCAATACCAGGGTTAGTGTTTGCTCATTTTGAGGAATCAAATCGGTTACACTGATGGAGACAAAAATCATTTTCTGAGAAATAATAAACATACACACAAATATTCCAGATAAGCTCTAAAAGAGGTTGGAGCCAAGACAGAGGTCAAATTGAGGGGACCCACAAACAACTAATTGTTCCCATGTTTCAAGGCCTTTTAGGTGAAATCTGAGTCAGCTCACCACACCATCTATAAAACAATTCATCTCCAGGACATAGATCAAAGCAGATAGAAAATACATTAGAGACACAGCTGAACATAACCCATGGCTCCTGGGTGTAGTTGTTGATAGTATTGATGCAAAATATAGAATAGTGTCTGCTTAGAGTAGTAGATGGCCATACAGTCAGGATAGATGCTGATGGCCGTGGTTTGTAGCTAGCAAGTTCTGATGCTACATCTGTAAGTTGTCTTAGGCATCCTTGGGGGTGAAGCAGGAAATGGTTCTGCTCCAACAACTTCTTAGTCTTTAATACAAAATATTATTGTCTGAACAGAAAGCAAAGCTGGTACATGCTCCACAGAAGGCTTTGATAGGATAACTTGCTCTCCTCTATAATTAAGCTCCTCATTATCTCGCTTTAAATAATTGTATCCCACGACGATTATGACACAATATGGTGTGTATTTCCTATTTATGTAAAATGTCTTGCATAAACCTTCTCAAAAGCTGGTTGACTCTCAGTGTTTCCTATTTGTTTTTGACATTTTACAATACAATGCAAAAATGCTTTATTTTACAGGTCTGTAATTTCAGCTTCCTAAAAAGAAACATGTCATTTTTGGTTCTCATTATAGAGAAAATAGAGACACGTTTCTGAGACAGTTACTTTTACTACAGTTTATTTGGTTGTGATGATTTTCCCTATAATTAGTACCAAATTACATAGTCATTTCCTGGAATCTTCATATGAATTTACAGTTACAAATCATTTTTGTCGTTTCTAGGAAATTAAAAGAAACTATAGGACCTGTAAAATAAAGCATTACAGGAAAACAAACATGTTTTAATTCCTCCTATGTGTGTATCTGTGTCAGGTTAGTAAGACAGGTGCAGAGGGAGCAGTGCTGGATGAGGCCAAGAACATCAACAAGTCTCTATCTGCCCTGGGGAACGTCATCTCAGCCTTGGCCGAGGGAACGGTACAGTGGAGAAATTCTCTGCAGAATTTTTAACTATCAGGCCTTGAGTGTATCGTAGCTGCCTAAGGCTTTTCCCCTTAATTGTTTGTTTTTAACAGATACCTAGTACTTGCTGCCAAAGCAATGTGTTTTACAAAATTCTAGGCTAGTCTAGGCTGCAGTGAGATTAGAGAGTATTAGAGATTATAAGTATTAGATTAGAACAACCTAAATGTTTCCAACGTCTTCAGTTTTAGTATCAACAGTCAGTCAAAGCCAAATCACAGAGTGCAATAAATCAGCCCAGTATCCCTAGGAATTATGTCCATAACCCTAAACCTACCTTAAATTAAAAGTTTGACATTTAGGGAAAAATGCTCATTTGCTTTTTTTTTTTTTTTATATACAAAGAGTTAGATGAAAAGATCGGTACTGCTCTCATGTCTGTATGGTAAATTTTAAGCTATCGCCGGCTAGCTTAGCTTAGCATAAAGACTGGAAACAAGGAGGAACAGCTAGCTTGGCTCTGTCGATAGGTCTGCAGTGTTGTAGTCACCGTGAAGTTGCCAGGCAACCAGAGGGGACTCCAGGAAGTTACTGTTCCCAAAATGTCGAACTATTCCTTTAACCATATTTTATTTGCCATAACCACAATCCTTCCCCAATGTTAACCATACTACAGTTGCCATGCACAGATATTGCAGATTTTATTTTATTTTAAAAACATTCAAACTGAATGTAATGTTGTTGCTGAACATAGTCTGAGGTTTTGCAGAATCCTCCCATAGTGACATTCTTGGCTTTCATTCGGATTGGATGAATGCCGCAGTGACATATTAGCTAGTTTTCTGTGCCCCTCATTCATAATTCCCAATGCTGCTATAGCTGGTAACTTATTTCCATATAAGCAACCAGCATATTCACCCACTCGATCTATTCTGCCCACTCTGTAGTCCTTCCAAGCTCCATCATCGTAATTAAAACATTCACCGTCTCATATTATATAACTCTCTATAACTCTTAGGAACTCCTTATGAAATGGAAAGGCTCACAGACTTTAAATGCCTCACAAATCTTTCATAAATCAACTGGCAGCCATTCTTTATTTACTGAGCAAGGACAGTCTTTTTGAAGGGGTTTTAAAGATTAAAAAGGTAATACTGTGAATGAAGCAGACAGAGAAACCTTTCTAGTTTTTGAAAAGAAAGGCATGTGCACGGTGGTATAGCCATTCAGAATGTCCTCCACGGCCTTTTAATCCTCTTGTATCTGTCTTTTTAATGCCTTCCTCACCGTCTTTGATTCCCTTTCTTCCTTCCTCTCTTTATCTCTTTACAGAAATCCCATGTACCGTACCGTGACAGCAAAATGACTCGCATCTTACAGGACTCGCTGGGCGGGAACTGTCGCACCACCATGTTCATCTGTTGCTCTCCTTCCAGCTACAATGATGCAGAGACCAAATCCACCTTGATGTTTGGCCAACGGTAACATGCTTCCATGCTAAGTAGCCATGGGCTGCTGCACTGTGCAGCACACTGTGCAACACACATCTCTGTCTCACTTAGTGGCAGCTGTTGGGATGTTTTTATTCTGAAATGTGTTCGACTCAGATATGCTGTTCACATATTACTGCCTCCAATTTAGCATTTGATGACCCGCGCCCTGCGTTGGAGGCAGAGTTTGCATTGCAATTTGGTTTCTGATCATGCAGGGATTGCTTAAAGAGCATCTTTTCTAATCTTAAGGGTAAGCTGCATTCATAGAAGCAGAGATTTGCTTTGCTTTCCACTCCTGTTCCTCACTGTCAACTCAAAGAAACCCACAGATAAAAAAAAAGATCCTGAAAAAACCTCCTTATGCATCTCCAGCCTTTTTCCTCTACCAATGAATTCCTTGAATAGAGACTGACATGCGAGTTGGTTGAAATAAATAATGTATGACCGAGCAAAGTGACAGAATCCACAGCAGATATTTTACTGAACAGAAAATTTGGTCTCTTACCTCCCTCTATCAGCCACAGTAGCTGTTGAACGCCACGATTAATCTCTTTCTTAAAATCAAAGACACCAAAAATACTATGAAATGACATTAAACAACAAACATTTTTCTCACTTTATTTGGATATTTCATTGTTATTAACATATCAAGTGACTACATTGTTTCAGAAAAAGGTCCACAAATGTAGAGGTTTGAGGGGAAACTACAGCATTAAAAGTAGGTTACTGAAATTCAGTGTCTAGGTTAGAGTTCATTTTAGGGTTTTAGTTACTATTGGAAATAGAGATTCTATGGTACTGTGGATCTGGGTACATAGTGTATAGATGCAGTACATAAATTAGCCATTACCACTTTGTTGAACATTAACTTTATTGTCACCTGATGTTTTATTTTCAGCACTATCCGAATCAAGTGTTACCTTAATTCTGATGTGATGAGACAACTTTAGATAGGGCAGTTTGTCTCACTAATATCTGGGAATAAATGAATAAGGACAACAGTGTTTTCTCACTGGAGTGTGAAATTAAGTGATAGCCACTGTTGTGAAATTCACAGCTGGAGCAGAGTGCTGTAGCATCATGAATGTTTCAACTCTGTGATGCCACATATTTGCATCATAATTAAGCAATGATTGATAGGCACATACAGTATGCTAGCCTCTTATGAATTGTATAATTGCTATATTTTGATGTGAATATGTCTTAAGAGGTCTGAAGCATTTTTACATTTTTTGAATTCTTGCCTCTGTATACCTCCTTCTCCCTACATGCGCCATCAAACACAGTTGGCAGAAACCCAATTTGCATACCAATTAATGAGATGCAAGCCCATTTTTATTGAGCAGCCAGGGCTGAAATACCCTTGTTGACAGTTCCTCTATTCTGTGCTGTCCTCTCACACTTTCTTTCTTTTCCTCTTTTCTATATCTCTTCCTCTCACCCTCCTACCCTCACACTGTTTCCTTTCCTTTCTCTCCTTTCTGCTCTTTCTCCCTGCATCCCTCCAATTAGAGCAAAGACCATTAGAAATACTGTATCAGTGAACCTGGAGCTCACAGCAGAGCAGTGGAAGAAGAAGTACGAAAAGGAAAAGGAGAAGAACAGGTCAATGAAGGAGACTGTTCAAAGACTGGAGGCTGAGCTGAACTGCTGGAGGAAAGGTAATACTCCTACTGATATCACGCTGGCAGCTCATAAAAACACATAATAAATAAGTCTTCTTCCAGGGAAGAACTGTGAAAGTTGTTGCCCAGGCAACTTTTGACATCATCAGAACTTTTTGGTCTGCCCACCACTTTGGTCCAGACTATTGGATGGATTGCCTTGAAATTTTGTACAGACATTCATGGTTCCCAGAGGATGAATCCCAATGACTTTGGTGATCCTCTGACTTTTCATCTAGCGCCACCATTCAGCTGACATTTGTGGTTAGGAGTGAATTGTCTTGACAACTATTGGGTGTAATTTGGTTCAGACATTCATATGCCCCTCAGGATGAGTTATAATGATTTATTTCATTTCAGCACCACCAGGTGAACATTTTAATTTGAGCAATACTTTACTATAATTAAATAATTTCAACTTATTCTCATCATCAGCTGTAGTTTGTGCTTATTGCGAATTAGTAGTATTAGCATGCTAACATGCTAAACTAAGATGGTGAACATGGTAAACTTTATACCAACTACGCATCAACATGTTAGCATGCTGAGTTAGCATTTAGCTTAAAGCACAGCTGTGGTTAAATACAGCCTCACAGAGCTGCTAGCATGGCTTGGAGACTGTTAGTCTTGTTAAATTAAGTGATTGTTAACCAGGACCCTAAGTCATTTTTTAATGTCTGGTGAAAAAGATCAGCTTCCTACTATACAAAATAAGAAGTGTGGTATTTGCAGGTAAGAAGCTTGTGCTGGAGAAGCTGAGAGTCAAGTCCAGAGAACACAGCCTCTAGAAAAATCTCAACACTACATCTCCTTGTTCCAGTCCCTTTTCATGCATGGAAGAGTACTTACTAACAGGAATGGAAATTTTACCAGCCTGCTAGCCTGCAGACATTATTTTTCAGTCCACGTAAGTGCAGTTTTAACCTCATTTGATATCATCTGAATACATGCCAGTGGAGATGTGGCAGGAGAGCAGCCAAACAGACTTGCTGGACTTGTGCCCAAAACACTTAAAAATCCCCTTTCCATTTCATATTATTCAGACTTTTACACTTTGTATAATTGGATTCCCCTCACATTGTGCTGAGAGTAAGAAACGCTGGAGGCTTTATTTTTTATGAATCCCTATGTATTAGTAATCCTCACAGTGACAAGGGCTAATCACATGTACAGAAAAGTCATAACTTACACAGATCCTCTTCCATGTCAGCACACACACACACCTGTGTCAGTGCACGCACAAAAACACAAGCACATGAAGCACTGCACACACACACACTTAATTACACACACAACCTGCAATTCAAATGTCAGTGCTCTCAATGGTAGTGATCGGTTGACATTCAAGCCGAGAAATGAATCCTGATCAATGTTTTCCTTGAAGATCATTCCCTCAGTGCTTGACCTGAATTTTAAAAACGCTGTAACACATCTTCATTGAACACCTATCATTGAAAATTATTCCTTTTATTGCTTCATCCCCCTCAGTTACTCTCATTCTCTCTCTCTCACACTCACACTCTCTCTCTCTCTCTCACACACACACACACACACACACACACACACACACACACACACACACACACACACACACACACACAGAGTCTCTCCCTCCACTCTCTTCCTCTGTCTCTCTCACAGTTTAGTACTTTTAATTTCCTAATGGATCATTTTGACAACATCGTTGCCCCCATTCCCCTCTCACTGCTCCTGATATTGTTGCTCACTTCAGGCCAGGAACTCCCTGAGAACAATGCTGTTGACCTCCATCTTGTACCACATTATGCGAGTCTTCAGTCAAGGATGGTGCAAAGACAGGAACAGCTGTCTTTTACAGTATATTCCATCCCATCTCCTCCCTTTACAGTCTAGAGTGGGGATCTCCTATACTATGCAGTCATGCTGTAAATACAGCACAATACAATATCAACCTTTTCTCCTAGAAATTACGTTTGTATACAACTAATTTGCAACAGCAAATACAGTTTGAAGGAGACTCAATGCCATCTGAATGATGTTTTCTGTTTATAAGTTGTCGGTAAAATGTGCACTGACAACTTATTTCATTTCGGGGTTTTCCAACAAAATATCCGATCTTGCAATACAATATCTGCTTGTAGTGACTACAGCAGTATTAAACTTTGTTGTGGTTATGTTTAGGCACTCACAGAACTTGATTAAAGTTAGGGAAAGATTGTGGTCTAGGTTTAATACAGAAAAAGTCGACAGTGACTTGAGACACAACTTGTTTATTAACATTTAACTGAAACCACAAACCTTAACCAAGGTGCTTCTGTTGCCTAAACTTAACCCCAGATAGGACTCAGGATGCAAACCCGACCTCTGTTGTCAAAGTCCTGCTCTTTGTACAGCCACCATCCACCCCGACGATCTCCCTGTGACAAAAATGTAGCACTTCATTGACTCTAAAAAATGTTGCCTCTGAACCTAATCCATTGGGAATTTAGTAATATATAAATGTAATTTCTATGAGATAGGGTTGGTATGTCTATCCTTACGAACAATGTAAACTGCTTATGTGTTAAATATGTCAATTATGTGAGAGGATCAAACTCTACCACTAGTGTAAGCATCCCACTACTGTGTTTACGGTTTTGTGCTATGAAGTATTTATCGCTTCACCTCCTGCTTTTCTCCTATTCCTAGGGATACACCAGCATTAACCTCTTGATGCTGCCTGAGGAAGAGCATTACAATTACAACTCATTACAATCCAGAGTAGCTGTCAGTCCAAATCTTTTTCTGTGTTCTTCATGGCATTAAGTGCCTGTACTTGTGCACAATTAGAATACTGATATGAATACTGAATTTTCTCATTCAACATCTCCACTCCTTTTTCTTTGTGAACTACTGTAGGCACAAGCCAAAGCCAGACAGACACAAGACAACTGACATTTTAATGTTTTAATATACGTAGGTCTGGTAATTTGTACTGCTGTTGGGTCTGAATTCATAGAAAAGGAAGCTCATTTATGGCACAGAAAAATCTCAAAGCTGTGATTTAAATGTATTCATGTCTAAGGAAAGGACATACGCTGAAGATTAACCCACTAATCCTTTTTTTACACATTAATCCATAGGGGAGGATTTGCCAGAGATAAGAGCAACACATTTACAAAAAATCTAATATTGTGTCTCTCGTCTTTAGGTGAGGATGTTGTTGTGTTAGAGCATCTGAGCCCGGGATCGGAGGACGCCCCCCTGGTGCCTCCCAAATCTGAGGAGCCGCTTCTCGACATCTGCAGCCCCTGCAGCCCTTGCTCAGTTGCCTCCTCCATTGTGGTTCACATCTCTGAGGAGGAGCGGCAGAAGTATGAGGAGGAGATCCGCAAGCTTTACAAACAGCTGGATGATAAGGTGATGAACAGATGCCGCATGAGGACCATTTGTGTGCATAAACGTAGAGCTGCTTACACACGGTGGCTGAGAGTTTTGTAATGGTATGCACACAAGAATACAAAGAGCATATCATACATGTATTATTCATGTTAATGAATTCAGGATCAGACACATAGGTGTGACTAATATAGCAACTATTAGGAATAGGTGTCATTTGGGAAATAGTAATGTTCTACATCGAAAAGCATTAACGCTTTAATTTACACATATATATGCATGTGTATGCTGTGCTCAGCAGTGCTGTAATGTGTCATTTTAGTGCTTTTATCAACAAATATTCTGTTAAATAGTGCAGAACCAATTGTGTGTCAATGCAGTGGGACAGTTTGTATTTCTTTTACAATGCATATGAGAAATATAGCCATGTTTTTTTCAGTGACATATAACCCTTTTAACATTTTTCACACATGCAGGCATATCCTGGTGTGTGGTCCCACATACTGTACAGGGCAATCGTACATACGTTTGATTTTTTTCTCCACTTATGTGATACACCAGCTATAGCAGACCTTAAGCAGGATATTCAATTCAATTCAGTTTTATTTATATAGCGCCGATTCATAACAGAAGTTATCTCATTGCACTTTTCCTATAGAGCAGGTCTAGACTGTACTCTTTATAATATTATTTACAGAGACCCAACAAATCCTTGTTACATGTTAAATGTGTTCATACACAGGACATTTATTCTATTAATTCTATTACATGCATTGTTTCTGGTTGAGGTTAGATGAGTTTAGCATTGTGAGCATGCTTTCATGCTACCACACTGTGGTATGCATGATCAGTTGACCACAGGACATGAAATAACTGCTTTTTGAACAGTAATTTATCATACCCTTATTAATAAACTTGTTTATTGTTATACTGTATTCATGTTTATATTTTTATAAACTATTTTTTTCTCAAATAGTATTGAAACTACTGCATATCTCTCATTTATACAGTTAAATACATGCTGAAAATGTATAATTGTGATTGGACATGGGACCCAAAGTACACAAGATGGCAACGCACAAAGTATCTGTACTGTACCAGTGTGTGTAATACGTAACACTGTAAATGAACTGTTTCTATTCCATGTGTCTCTTTCTCACTGAAGGATGATGAGATCAACCACCAGAGCCAGATGGTTGAGAAACTGAAGGAGCAGATGCTCGACCAGGAGGAGGTAAAAGACCTCTGTTTTACATCCTTTCATCAGTTTGGTTAAATGACCCACAGTCGGCTGCAGCACCTGCAAATATGGCAATCACAACCATACTTTGAATAGAACTCAGCCAAGAGGTTTATTATCTTGCCCTTGAAGTGAATGAGAAAAATAGCCACTTTTCATGTGCCAGAAAGCACTTGAAGAACATAAAGCATTATTCTTTAATCATGAGTGTATTTGCATGTTAACAGCAGTTTAAAATAGAACAGGTTTCAGTGGCTGCTCTGACACAAATTATAAGGATTAATACAAAGATGGATGAAGGACTGAAGCATGTAGGCTAACACTGTAACATTGTAGCTGATAAACAAACGCTATCTAATGATCTGATGTGTGATTTAATATGCTGTGGATGAGCATGACTCCACCATTTCTGTGAATTTAGAGACCTTTTATGTAGAAGAAAATGGTTTACAGCCTGTTTGTCACACAAATCTACAGTAAACAGGTTTGTCTGCCTGTATATGCTACTTGTGGGAATAACAGCAAAAAAAGACTCCATTAAAAGGTAATTAAGAACAACATTTACAGCATGTATTCATAACAGTGGCTAAACCAGTGGGCTAAACAGCCTGAATCAAGCTTTGGCATGTAGTACACTGCCAAGTAAAAGCCTCCACATTTGCAAAATGTATTCATTCATATCCCAAAATGGGCCTGCTGTGGGTTGAGCTGGCACCTTAGCTTGTGTACAGTAACATGATTTAACATCCACTTGGCCAAACAGAAGCTGTATGCTACAGTGCAAACACGCAGGCACCCCAGGTAGAGCTACATCTACATTTAATGATATCCATTCAGTAATATGGCCCACAGTGGGCTGCAGCAGTGCGCATGCCAGCAAACACCATGGTGGCAAAATAATCTTACAGTGTCAACTGATAGTCTAAGATGAATATTTAAAACATGTTTCATCTGCTAAATTACACCTCTATTGTGTAACTGGGTTTGTACACATGCTTATCTCTTATTACCAAGAGAACAAGATAAACTACATCTATGTTTTATTAAAATCCACCAGCTCTGCTTTGTGAATAATGAAGAGGCTGCTTGTTGCTCCTATGCAGTCTCTGTTCCTTTTTTAAACCAAAATCTTTCTTCATTTGCAGTTTATATTCACTTGTTAAATCTATGCGTCCCTCAGCTTCTAGCATCATCGAGGGGTGACAGCGAGAAGGTGCAGTCGGAGCTCGGCAGGCTGCAGACAGAGAATGAATCTGCTAAGGCCGAGGTGAAGGAGGTCCTCCAGGCCCTGGAGGAGCTGGCAGTCAACTACGACCAGAAGAACCTGGAGGTCGAGGAGAAGAGCGTGCAGAACAAGCTGCTGGCTGAAGAGCTCGCAAAGAAAATGGTGGGTTTGGCTTCCTAGAGGCTCAGTTTCATGCTATAAAGGTGAATATACATTGCAGCTAAAATGGGTGAACAGGGAAAAAGAGAACGAATGATGAGGAGAAAAAGAAAAACAAAGTGACAGCGACAGAGAAGGATGTGTACATGATTGTCCTGGACTGTGTAAATGTGTCCATTTACACATTTAGAAAAAAAGAGAGAAAAGGAACATTTAGGTATAAAATAAATCCATCCATCTATCTATTTAAATCCCTGTCTTTCAAGAATATGTAGAACTACTGGTTGAAAATGTAATTAGAGAGATAATGAGTGAAATTAGTGAGCTGCATGAAATGAAAGATAAGAGAGAAAATTCTGATAGTGTGCAGCCAGCAGTCATGGATACATGTAAGAAAAACTAAAAGTATTAGGAAAATATATAAAGTATATATAAGGGGTAGGAAGAGGGGAAAGACACTATTTTATTTTTCATAATCACCTTAGACAGTAATCAACAACTTGATATGAAGTTCCAAATATTGTTCAAATTACAGAAAGCACTGGTGTTTCTTTAGCTCGACCCTGAATTCACTCTCACACTCTCTGGCAGCAGTGGCAAAAGTTATGAACTGAGTGATTTTATGAGTCGTGGCTGGTTGTTTTGCACTATGGCCACAAATAAACACTAAAACAAAACTGCAGCTACCAAGAACATAAGACTGATTTTTCTTGATTAAGGTCAGTATTCATAGTAATCTCATAAATTAATTCAATCTGGCGTAGTTTATCTGCAAAGCCTGGCAAATTTAGTTTTTAATGATATTCCACTTTTATATAAAAAAAAAAAATCCTTTCAGTGACTGTGTTCAGCACCGTTTATAGTCAGACATATTCATGTCAGCTTTTGAGGAGGCTTTGAAAAGTCTTGAAAAATTGCCTTTTCAATTACTGATGGTCTGATGTTTTGTTTTTGAGTTATGAGGACTTAAAGGACCTGAAAACTTTGTATCTCAATCGGCTTCTTAGTCGGAGTGTTGATATCCTACATGAACATTATTATTATTATTATTATTTCGCATTAGAGGTTTCTGTATTTGTTCATTTTTATCTCTGTGCTCTTCTCACTGGTTTGAAGTGGGCGGGGCTCAGTTGGAAAAAGTGATGTCATGTACTTCCATGCACCAATCAGAATTCAGCAACATTTGAATAGGAATCTGATGACAGGTGGTTGGTTGTTCAGTCACCGTCAATTAAACCACACCAACACTGATGAACAGTGTATGTAACTGGATCTTTGTGCACAGGAAAGTAGTAGTAAGTCAAAGATAAAAGTGAAAGACCATTGGCAGAGCTGTTCAGTCCTTAAAAAAGTTATTGTGACTGGCTCAGTGGACCGAGTGGAACATTATTCACCTTCTTAAAACCTCTTCAATATTTCATGCACCGTTTTACAATCTGCCACAGTGTCCTCCCCTCCCTCTCTGTCTTTCTCAGAAGCTGGTCCAGAAATTGATAAAAAGAGCTGACAATATAACTACTCACTGCACAGTTTAGTCCGCTGAAGCCAGATGAAACCTCTTTCTTTCCTCACGCATCTCACTTAGTTCGCCTTCTCTGTGGCCTCCTCAGTCTGGTCTGCGCTGACCTCTCACCTGACACGAATTCCTCTCAGGGATGTGATGTGAAACTGGATACAAGAAACCATACAGTGATCTAAATAAAAATCCCATTATTGCAGCCTCTGAAGGGCATTTTCCAGCTTTATCCCCCCTGACTCTTTATTACCAATTCTCCACTTTCTGCTTTACAGGTGTTGCAGATTTTTTAATTTTTCCATATCTACAGTAGAAATGAGGCGGCATTGACCTAGAAAAATGGTGCAATGTAGTACATTCATCACTGTCTTCACCCTACCGTCTCCTCAGCTGTCTTCAACTCTGCTTTCAGTGGAAACTCCTGCCTTCTTCTGCAGGAGGCCGTGCCATCGTTTACTTTCACTGCCATTCATCTGCTGCTTTTATGCACCTTCTTTTCATCCATCTGTTCACTTAAGCTGCTGTCTATCATTGATTGACTCCATTCATCATTCAACCAGCCATCTCTTCAATATCTCTCCATTAATCTTTCTTCAACATAACTAAAAATGTTTCATTAACCTCTCTTCTTCTCTCCTTTAACTTATTAATAGATGAATCGATTTTGGATACTTGATTACTGTTAAGTTAATGTTTTGACATGGGAAGTGACCTGGAAAAGGATCACATGCCCTCAAGTTAATGAAGGAGATGAAGATAAAGGAGTAAATGTTACTGTATTTAAGAAGGGGGTTAATGGTGCTTTCAGTTGACTGATGATCCACGGAGGCAATAACCTAAAATGTGCCATTAAAAAGAGCTCAAGTACATTATTTATTATGTGACAGTAAATGCTCCACTTAGTATAAGATGTAAGTAGCACCACCACCATGGAAACAGATGGCAGAAAAGATATTATTTGAAATATTTGAAACTATTTTCTTGGTAAAGAAACACCATCAAATAAAAAATAAAACAGAGATTTTGCATTTCTCCACCAGATTTTTTTCCCACCAGATAAAGCCTTATATATAGTAAGTATAAAATCCTGGCTATGGCCCTGACCATCAACACAAGTTAGGTCTCATTCATGTGTTGCTTATGTTAATCAAAAACTGATCTTGAATTTGCTTCCAAGGTAGACAAACTGCACTACCCTTCTTTCACTTTATTTCATGAGACCTGTAGAGTATTGATTGAACCCAAATTGGTTCATTGTGTTCAAGCCATTGGGGCTAAAGCATTGTTTAGATGCTGCCTGCTGTACAAAATGGAGAAGGATAAAGTAAGCTCCATCATTCATTCTCCCAGATCCTTTCATCCTCTGTAGTTTATTGATTTTATAATTTAGCGGCCATTATGTTTTGTTGCTTGGATTTCTTGGATGAGAATGAGGTCAGGGGTAAAATGTGCCTCACAGCTGCATGTGCTCTCAGGTTATAAGACTCTCAATCCCTCCCCCTCTCAATCCTCTGCTACACAGTTTTCTCCCCTGTTATTATTCCCCTGCTCTTTCCCATCTCCCCTCTTCTGGGTTTTCTCTCTCACTCATCTTTTCCCCCCCTCTCTCTCTCCCCAACTCCTCCCTCTCTCATCTTCCTCTGTGTTAACTCCCTCGTTTCACTCCTCTCCTCCCACAGGCTCACCTCATGGCTTTAGAGGCGGAGCTGTCCCGTATCCAGCAAGTGAGCAGCCACCAAAGGAAACGCATCGCTGAGATTCTCAACGGGCTGATGAGGGACCTGAGTGAGTTCAGCACCATCGTTGGAAACAGAGACATCAAGCTGGTGAGTGGGACACAAAATGCAGGTTTGGAGACATTGTGTTCACTTACCATAGAAGTTTTAAAATATACAGATAATGTCTTTGACAAACGACGAGACATTTAGTAACAAGCATATGCAGAGAAGTTTTTAATATTTCTCAGTGTTTCAAACTTCTCTACCTAAACATTTGAATCCCCATATTCCCCTAAAATTAAAGTCAGAAGAAACATTTAATTATTTGGGCACAAAAACAGCACCCTTCTCACACTAGGTTACCCAGAAACCCAAACAATTTGAAATTGTGTAAAACCTTTTTTTTTTCTCATAAAACATGTCCCACAACAGTGATTACCAACCGGGGTTACTTGTACTCCATAAGGTACTTCTGCAGTCATGGGTTAAAAGGAAAAATTGGATAGGATTACAAAATTGGTGTGAGGCAAATATTTTGTATATTTATTGGCACAATAACCTTTTACTTATAACTTGGTTAATACACAGGAGGCACCTCCCACCAACTTCAGTCATTAACACCGTAAACGTGCTGTGATTAAGAGTGTGTGAAAACTAGTTACAGATACATAGATCCATTCAAATGAACACATTTGTAACATGACGGGTGGTGTTGCTGAGCTCATCTGATAGGGGTGTGGGTGTTCCAAAGCTTCACTAAAGCTTTGTCACACTGTGAAATATTAAAACCCTAGACAGAGTGGAAAATTCAAAATGTCTTTTGCATCATTTTATACAAATTTCTCTCTAATTCAGCCTGACATCTGTGGAAATTAACGAATCTTGATGAGCATTTAAAACAAATTTCTGTGTCTCTGGCTGTGTTTACAGTGATGACCCATCTGAAGGGCCATACATTATACAATATTGTCAGTATATGGATTTCCCTTGACTATCATGTTTTCTATATAATACCTGAGGATAGGTTATAGGCATATCCACTGATATATCTTGACTGTAATATTTAGATTGATTTTGATATGTGGATGTATAGTTCATCCTGCATAGTTAATTTCAGAGCGTCTGAGTCACAGCATCTGCTAAATGATGCTCTTAACCTAATGGATGTGCGTACAAAATGGCAGAAAGAGTTTTTAAGATGCCTCCCTCCCTCTTTAACTTCCCAGCTGTCTTTGAATTGTCCCCACTCAATCTTAACCAAATGTCTCCGCTACTCTTAACTGTCTCTCCTCCTCTCTACCTCATTTGTCTCCAGCCCATGGAGATCACTGGTGTGATCGAGGAGGAGTTCACAGTGGCTCGCCTCTACATCAGTAAGATAAAGTCAGAAGTGAAGTCAATGGTAAAGCGCTGCCACCACCTGGAGAACCTTCAGATGGAGTGTCACCGCAAGATGGAGGAGACGGGCAGAGAGCTGTCCTCATGTCACCTCCTCATTGCACAGGTGAGGGACTGATGAATGCAAGCACTGGAGGAACTAGCAACATCTGAAAACATCTGGTGTAGGAAAAAAGTTTGTAAATCTGTTAATCCAGTGGGAAATTTTGGTTTTGATGTGGACAAATCAGGACAATGGCCAATGAAACCTCCCAGTGCAAAATATGAATTATCACCACAAACAAGTGAGTGACGTTTCGAGCACACTCCTCTTCATCAGACTAATTAACATCACACATACTTAACTAGGCCTTTGTGTGATGTTAATTACTCTGATGAAGAGCAGTGTGCTCGAAATGTCACTCAACTGTTTGTGGCAATAACACATTTTTTCAGAACCTTTTAGTGTGCAAGCTGTCCTGATTCTTAAAGGATTGCTTGTTTTGTATTCTTTGTGTCGATGTGGTTGCTTGAAGCTGTCATGTTGTGAGTTTTACTATCTTTTGTATTTATATTAAATTCCTCAATGAACAGGGATCAATAAAATGTAGATCATATCCATTCCACAGTGGGGGGAAAAGTAAATTTTATCCTTGGTGTAAAGTGTTGTCTTGGGTAGAGGTCCTTTGCTCATCAGTATACTTTCTGCATCTGAGACGCTGTGTTCTGACTTTCAGCATGAGGCAAAGATCCGCTCTCTGACGGAGTACATGCAGAATGTAGAGCGGAAGAAGAGACACCTGGAGGATGGCTATGACTCTCTGAGCGAGGAGCTGGCCAAACTCCAAGCTCAAGGTAGACTACTTTAACGTTATATCATTAAAGTAAGATTTTTTTAAATCATAACTGAAGTATAACAGTAGCTTTCTCAATATATGAATCCAGTCAAACACCAAGAATAAAACTCTACAGCCATTCTAGTGGTTCTGTTGGGCTGTACTTTAGCACAGTGGTGCTTTGAGCTAAATGCTAATGTAAGCATGCTAACTTGTTCACAGTGACAGTGCTAACATGCTCATGTTTAGCATGTACACCATGTTCACCATTTTAATTTAGTGTTACTATGCTAACATTTGCTAATTAGCACTAGATACAAAGTAAATGACAACTAACTGAAGGCAGCATACTAACATATTCACTATGACAATGCTAACATGCTGATGTTAAGCAGGTATAATGTTGACCATTTTCACCATCTTAATTTAGCATGTTAGCATGTTAACACTTGCTAATTAGCAATGAACTCAATTTAGCCTATAGCTGAGGGTGATCACATCATTAGTTTTGCAGGTATTTAGTCATAAACCAAAGGACTGGACAAAATAAAATTTTGACCTAATGGTGGTCTAGAGAAAAAGTGAAGGAATCACCAAAGTTATTACAAATCATCCTGAGGGGAACATGGATGTCTGTACCAAAATTCATGGCAATCCATCCAATAGCTGTGGAGACATTTCACTAACAACCACAAATGTCAACCTCCAACCTCCCTGATCACCAAAGTCCGTACGATTCATTTTCTGGGTATTTGTATCAAATTT
This sequence comes from Siniperca chuatsi, assembly GCF_020085105.1. Classification (NCBI taxonomy): domain Eukaryota; kingdom Metazoa; phylum Chordata; class Actinopteri; order Centrarchiformes; family Sinipercidae; genus Siniperca; species Siniperca chuatsi. The sequence goes on from NC_058043.1 coordinate 12,905,083, forward strand.
TGTGTAATCCATCAAGCACATGTTAAGGTATTTCACAGAGTAAGTGAAAAACTTGCTGGTGGCATCAACAGGGGGAAGTCATTAGGATGGCAATCCATCCAATAGTTGTTGAGATATTTCAGTCTGGACCAAAGTGGTGGACCAACTGACTGACCAAAAGACAGACATTGTCATCCATAGAGCCATGTTGCTAGTGTGACTAAACAGACAACAGTGCAACTGATGTATAATCTTAGTGTACTACTCAAAAATCAGGTCAGGTTAAGGATGCAGCACATTAGTAATAGTATATAAATCAAGCTTTTGAGGTGAAATCTAACAATCTAGCCAAACCTGAGGTTCAAGGATCAATATTACATAAACACGGTCAGTGCAGTACATATAAAATGTACAGGTTCTGTATTTGTAATGAAAGTGTCTTTGCCCCAGGCTCAGGTTGAGATATTTTACCTACGTGATCGAAATTACAAACCAGGAGCCAAAAGTTTAACATTTATTCAGACTCAAAGGTGAAGGAGGAAAATATCAATGTCGTCAGCCAAGCAAAACAACAGGTGAATGGTTGATAAATCAGGCAAAATACAAGGCTCCAGGAGCAAATCCAATCAACATGGTCAAACTGTCAGCAAAACAGATCTCTGCTCAATAAATCCAAAAATACTGCAGGTTTAAAGTAGAATATTTGTCCAATAGAAGCACACATTTTTAAAATGACATTGTGCTGAATGGATTGAAATAATAAATAATCTCCTAAATAATGTGTGACATTCTTTCTCACTGCACCGTTAAGGACAATACGTAGATCGATCTACATTGTAAATCTGGCTAATGTGGTTAATGTTCTGACACAGTCAGACAAAATCATGTCTGGACAAAGTAAAACATAAAAAAGACAACAAGTCTGTCACTGCATTTCAGCTCCACCGAACTAGAACTGAGAGGAAGTGCCTCACCGCTTAAAACAATTTTATTGGCTTCAATGGAGAGTTAGTCTCTGCCAGAGGCCTTTCTATCCTGTCAAGAAAAAGAAAAACAAGGGTAAACACTGATGAACAGCTTAGGCTCCCAAACATTTCACAGCACCAGCACGAATAGATTAATGGTACATTTGAAATTTGTGCGAGGTCCAGCTAACTGCAGATAACTCCCAGGACACTGACACAATTCACAAATCAGGCCAAAGGCAATGTAAGTCATTCTTCCTGAGGAGTCCCACAGAACTGCATTAAGTAACTGGTGGATTTAAAGGCAGGTAAATCAATGTTTTGCCCTACTCCACACCCATGCCAGGCGGTCCTTGAGTCATTACAGAAGTAGATAAATACAAAGTGCTGCAGGTCATGTTGATCACAGAGCCTGGTACAAGGTAGAGAGCTCGGTCATTTCATCATCAGACAGCAGGAACGGCAGTGTTTTAACAACAGCTCAGATCAGTGTGACACAATAGCTGTCATTCTCAATAATAGATATTGTTATACCCAAGGCATGACTTAGATCACGCTGACCTCTCTGTCAACATCAAGCGGCGGGACTGCTGTGCTGTCAAAGTCAGGTCACTGTCACCTCTTTCATTTACATCAGTGCGTTACTCTCTTTTATCTGCCTGCTTTTCTCTTCCTCTTCTCTCTTCTTTTCTCTCTCTGTGTCTTGGTTTCTCTCTGTCATTCGCTTTCTGTCTTTACTCCTAAATTTGTGTGTCTGTGTGCGTGTTTCAGAGAGCATCTCACAGGTGACCAGGGGGGAGAATCACACATCTGTCCAGGATTCCAGTGAAATGAAGGTAATCACAGTGAGAGCAACTTAGTGTAATGACCTTTTGTCACACCACCTCAGCACTCAGCTAATGTGTGTGTGTGATATGATGTGGGTGTGTTTGTATGCTTCCATGAGTATGCATTCATGTGTCAGTATACTTCATGTGTCAGTATACTTAGTATAATTTTCTCATTTAACTCTTGGCAAAAAAGCAAATAAGTACATTTTTCAAAATGTCGAACTAATCCTTTAATGTCAGAAAATTGTAAAAAATGCATAACACAGTTTCCCAGAGCCTAATGTGATGTCTTCAAATAGCTTATGTCAAATGAACAGTCCAGAATCCAAAGATATTCAATTTACAATGAAACGAAATAGAGAAAAGCAGCAAATCCTCTGAATCCTTTGAAATGCTTTGCTTTTTTCTTTGATAAATGACTTGATCGACAAATCGTTTCAGCACTAACTGCACTAATTTTCTATTGGACCTCTGTTACCACCAGGTTCACATCATATACAGTGCACACAGCACACTAAAGACAACAGCTTCATTATATTTTGCCCAGAAACTACCAGGCCTAAGGTTTTCTGTATGTCAGTTAGTTTGAAGTAATTTGATTAAACACCACTAGGAAAATGTACCATGCAAGCATAATATAATCTTTGCCCAGCTGGTAAAGTAAACATGCAACACTTGTGTACAGCTGGAAGTATTTGTTGTTTTTGATTCCCTGCCTGTATTTGTGCACATGTTCACAAGTGTGTATTTGCATGTCAGTGTGTGTGTGTGTGTGTGTCACACGCTCCAATTTCATTAGCCACGTCTCACTTTGTATTCAGCGGCATTGACACAATCTGCTGTGTGTGTGTGTGTGTGTTCAACGCCCATGTGGTCCTCTATGTCCACATGTGCACTGGGGTGTGTAATTCTATCCTCTCGTTATTTAGTCATTTTGTTTTCCTTTTGTTCCCACTGTCTCTCTCCTCTCTCTCTCATTATATATGTATGTCTCTCACCCCCTCTTGTCGCCCATACCTCAGAGGGCTCTGGAGCAGCAGATGGAGTCACACCGTGAGGTGCACAGCAAACAGCTTGGCCGCCTGCGAGATGAGATCAATGAGAAGCAGAAGATCATCGACGACTTAACTGAGTCAGTGCTTCATTGTAATTCTTCACCTTCTCCAATATACTAAATCATGCTTTCTAAATTAAGAGTGCACTTCAGAAATTCTTCACTTGTACAGAAGTATAACAAGAGAAGCACAGAAAGTACAGGAGTGTTTTTAAAGCAGAGATATCAATGCAAGTATAAAAAATTATAAAAATGTCATGGAAAAGGTATATTTACGTCTATCTTTGAAACTGTGTGGTACACTAGACATGCAAGTCATACATGGTTCCATAAGCAGACAGCTTACCCACTCTGTCAGCTGTCTGTGGGCTCAAATCTGAAATTCAACTGTACACTTACAAGCAGTGTGGAAATGCTAAAATTGGGGCTACATGGTCTCAGTAGTTGAGTTCTCAAAAAAGTCTAAGCCCTGCTCGAGCTGCAAGAGGGGCTGAAATCAATATGTGTGGGTGGTTGACATGGTGAGGAAACTGCAGCGTGGGAGGACTTTAGAGTCAAGCTGCTGCTGATCCACAATGTGAGGAGTCACTGGGCTGGTTTGGGCTCCTAGAAAAGATGTCCCATCAGGTGCCCCGTTTTAAAGATGTTCAGCACCAGGCGTAACCGTTTGGGAGGAGACTGCAGGGCAGACTCTCTTAAGGGACTAAAATACATTTCCCAGCTGGCCTGGGAGTGTCTGGTAACACCACAGGAGCAGCTGCAGATAATTTCTGAATGAAAAGACGTTTGGGGCTTCTCTGCTTGTCCTGCTGGCATAGCCTAATTTGGATAAGCAGCTTGAAAATGGATGGATGGATGTCGGTGAGGTAGGAAGCATCTGAAATAGGAGCAGAGTGGCCCTTCAGATCCTTGAAGCAGAGTAGAAAAGCGGGTATACATAATAATTGTTCTTCCAAGATTGAAGGATCAGAAAAAGAGAGCAAAATAAAAAATGGTTAAAATTTTGGGTTCATGCAGTGACATGTACAGGTACCTTTTTTGCCAAATGCCCTATTTAAAAAAAAAAACAAAAAACAGGATGTATCTGTATCCTAATAGTACACTTCCATGCTTCAGTTTTGACCTTGGGCCACTCAAGTACCCCTGTTATCAGCCAAAATGCTGGTCTTGCTAATACAGCTCTGATGTGACTTTAGGGGAAAAATAAATCCTAACCCTGCATGCAGAAATGGTGCCTCTTCATCATTTTTGCTTCACATTACAAGCAATCATCCTTTTAAATCGTGTTTTTCTACCAGTTTATAACCCCCTCCTCTAATATTTCTTGTAAAATAACTGAAGGCAGTAAAATTCTAAGATGGGCATTGAGTTAGTAGAAGTTAAATTATATAGAGAAAATTTGATGGTCATGAGAGTTCATTCCATTTTGTGGAGCTGACCTCCATTTTCAGATTGTGTTGACTATTACAGATTCTATTTCACATTTTGGTATTTCACCAACGCGCTCAATCCTTAGACTTAAGGACAGAGAAAATCTATTTCCATTAAAATATTTCGAACCCATCCATTGAATCCCTGAGTGAGACATTGTTCACCTTTTCAGCTGTAACCAGAAGCAGCAGCTGGAGTTGGAGCAACTGCACTGTGACTTCGAACGTCTCAGGAGCCAAGAGCATCACAAGAGCCGGCAGCTGGAGGAACTGACGTGAGTCTCTGCTTTACTGTCCTGGCCAGCTTTCAAACACTTCACCATATGGAGGCCTGGGGGCGAGCTGCCTCTTTTGATTCACGTCTTCCATTTCTCTCTGTCATTTGTCTTCCTTTTGTCTATTTATTTTCCTCTCGCTCGGCAGCTCTGACTATCATCCTATTTACAGTATGTGTCTCTCTCTGTGGAGTAATACAGTCATACAGTTTGTGGCTAAAATTTTATGGAGGCTAACCCTTTTAACCCTCTCTTTGCCTCTTTCTCTCTTGGTCTCTTTCTTTCTGTGTATTTGCATCTCCAAGTAGGGAGTTTAAGGATAAGGTAGCAGCTGGCTGCTAATAGGCCTCTTTTTGCACTGACCTTTGCAGCGTATTGCATCAGAAGGCAGATGGGTAACAGCCCACGAGTGGGGCAGCCGCTCTGTGCTGTGTTTGTTCTTTATTCATGAATTATTCTGGCAAGAACGTGGTACTCATTTGGGGTAAAGAGAATTTCATTTTGAATTTTCTTTCCATATGTCTGACTATCTATCTGTCTATCTATAGATTTCTCCATGAGCGACATGAGCAGTCAAAGCAGGACCTCAAAGGACTGGAAGAGACTGTTGTAAGTCATTATTTACTGTCACGATTCACTTGGTTCCCTCAGAGGTCCACTGATCCACTAAATACTATCTAACTGTTTAAACTGCACTATTTCCACTCTCTCTCCCTTCATGCTGAAGGCTCGCGAGCTCCACACCCTGCACAACCTCCGCAAGCTCTTTGTTCAAGACCTCACGACTCGAGTTAGAAAAGTAAGACAGACACAACTTAAGTACAAAACACACTTAAACGGTTTAATGACTTAAATGACTTTTTTGGAACTATTATGTTATTAGTATTTGCGATGGCAGTGGGGTTTCTTTTTTAACACAATGCTAAAAGATCTTGACTGTTTCTGTCGACAGAGTGCAGGGATGGAGCCTGATGATAGTGGGGGATATATCACCCAGAAACAGAAGATTTCCTTTCTTGAAAACAACCTGGACCAGCTTACAAAAGTTCACAAACAGGTAACAAAAAGCAGCAGATATATAACTATAAATCACAGTGAAGGAGACAGAAAATAACATTTTACCTGTCCACCATTTATTTAAAAATTAGGAAAAATCATGCGGTTTTCCTTCGTCCTGGAAGCCTGATTCTCACCATGCCGTGGCACAGGAGTAAGGCAGAAATGTCTTAGCTGGATATAATGTGAAAGGAGGACAAAAAGAACAAGCATAATTAAAATACAGAGCAGTGTGCACTGTTTGTCATTGCTCTCCTATGGGCAAAAGTAACGCTAGCACCATCAATCATCTCACTACTGCAACTTCACATGAAAGTCTCCTTGAAAACAGAGCAGCAGGAGGTGTTAAACCATGCTGCCTTCAGGGAAAGGCAGCATAAAACAGTTATGATAAACACAAATGAATTCATCATGCAGGTGCACACAAACTCTCAAAAGCAACCTTGTGCTCAAAAAGATTAGACATAAACACACACACACACAATCCACATCTTTCTTTAATATTCCCAAATGCACTACAGCAGCGGACTAAGTGTTGATGTGCTAAACGTTCTGCAGACTGGCACATACACTCTGGCAGATTGGTGAGCGCTGCACTGCAGCAGTTTGTCAGGCAGAAAACCAATCCTAAAGTGGCTGCTGGGGAGACTCCATCCCATCCACCACCTGCTGATACTGTGGGAATGGAAGATGAAAGTCATGGTCATAAATCAGCAAACTCCCAGTGTAAAGTGATAAGGCTCCCAAAGACAGGCAGTGGACAGTGCACCGGGGCTATGTATGAGTTTCTCTGCCCCTGCACAGATATAGTAATGTCTGCCTGTCTATCCATCTATCTGCACATGTACACAGCTGTCATGATTTCTCTTATAACATCATAGTGGGAATCCTGTCTCCATTTTTTTGTATTTTCCTTTAAAATGACTCGCCACCAAACAATAAAGTAGTAATCAGAATCAGATAATAATAATAATAATAATAATAATAATGCCGCCAAAACCTTCTGTGGTTCTACTGAATTCCTGAATCCTTTGCCTGTTAGATAACTTTGCCTGTTTGCTAAACCCTCAGGTTTTGCACTCAGTATCTCTGCAAGGTGTGGATTAGTTTGCACAATCACGTAGCAGCAGAGTCTGTGTTTAAGGTGCTCTGTCATTGGATTTTCACGTTTACCTTTCCCACTTATAGGAAACATGCTGTGTGCAGCAATTTAAAATCAATACATCTCCTTATTGGTTTTGCTTCAGGTGTATAACCACAAACAAACTGTTATCTAGAAGCATCCACGTTGTTTTGCATTATGTGACAGGATTGGTTTTTGTCACGTTTTTACACGAATAGTCATTTACACAAATTGCACCTAAAGCATACTGTGTGGAGATCAGACTTTTATGTAGTTAATAAAAGAACTCAGACTTTGTAGGAGGTGTTTTGTTGGTCTAAACGTGAAGTGAAAGTAAAGAAACATGCATTAAAAGAAGAGAATCACTTCGTTAAGTTGAGTATTTATTGAATATGACTGACTGAGGCATGTTATTAGGGAGACTGTCCCGGGTGGTTCCATGGAAAAACTGAGGGAAGCGGCTGTGCGCTGCTCTTTAAAAGGTGGGGAACTTAAATAATCGTGCATTTGCCAAACCAACCACTTAGACTTAATCCTTGAAGACTTTTCTTTTGTAAAACCGAAAAAAATATAGTTTGAAAGCATAAGTCTCACTGTTGTGTCGCTTGTCGAAGTTTGTTTTCGACTGTGGGGTCATTGTTGCCCCTTGTGGCCGAAAATAACACCCACTACAACTGCGGCTCTCGCCAACCGTCAAGGACCGGAAGGTGTTTTCCGCCGTCCGGCCTCAGGGGGCAGTAATGAGCGCATCACGGCTTAGCGCACCGCAATGACGCGAAGAAGACACTGAACTAGAAAACTTAGTTGGGCAAACGACACAAAGGTCAGATTTATGATATATCGGAAGTTTTTCAAACAGTATTTTTTGTTTTTGCAAGAGAAAAGACTTTAAGGATGAAGACTAACCGGTTGGTTTGTTAAATGTACGTTTGTTTAACACTCCCCGCCTGTGTTAAACATTAGATTACACATTGGATGAGACAGTCTCGAACGCAAATCCATTTAATGTTAACATCTCTGAACAGTTAGCTAATCAATGTTATTTACCTAGCTACCTTCGTTTGCGTTAGTTTGCTAGCCAAAAGCCAAAACCCCGCCCAAGTTTTGTTAAATACAGTAGCTGCTGTTACAAGACTTTATGTTTACACTGTACAGTGACTAGTGAAGGACACTAGGCAGTATATGAAGTTCCCTTTATACATCCATGATGAACTAAGTTATGTAGTTAGCTAGCTGGCAGGCTGATGCTTGCCTTCAATTTGAGGTATGTTAGTTGAGCATGTTTCCTCAACATAAGAGGCAATATAGGGTGTCTTTTCCTCATATTCCCCCATCAGTTCACACTTGACACTCCTCTTTTCCAGCCCGCTGCACCTATCTGGCTCTGACAAAAATGTTACAGTTCAAACCAAGGGTTATGGGGTTTGTTGAAGAAAACTTGTACTGCCAGTTAAATCTTCACTTTGATCAACAATGGAAAATAACTCGATCAGCCTCAGTTGTCCTTACTGGAATATATGTTTATTTCAATGGCACAAGTCAGAAATCAGAGAAGGTTTTAGTGCAGAGAGTGCATGGGTAAAGTACTATCAAAATCTTAAATTCTTCTTACACTTGTCTCAGCTTTATATATGACACCTAAGCCTTGAAGAAATCACACCATAAGGGATTGTTAGACACAATGTCTGTGAATTATGGCCAAGACCAGTTCTCATCCATGCTTATCATTAAGATGTAACCTCTTCAAGGTCTTCAGCTTATCTACTAGACAGCCTGAGCCTCCTCACACAAAGTATGCCAAGTGTGAAGGTCCCTGAGGCCCCTCAGGTTCCTTAACCATGACAATGCATAACTCATACATTTCTTCGTATCTAAAGAATTATTCTGCCACATGGTCACTTTGCTACTTCCATTGTTGTATGCTATACTCATTGTGTGCTCATACATGTAGCAGTGTTTAAAGGACAGTCACTTCATAAACTGCATTCAGAAAATCCCTGACAGAAAAAAATAAACCTTCTAGATAAAATATTACCAACAATATTACTGACTTTTTCTTTAAATTTTGCATCTCATCAATATCTTTTATATGAGAGGATATATTACATGGTCATTGACAGGTTCAGTCGATCCCTGGGCATACTGTATGTGCTTGTGTGTGTGTGTGTGTGTGTGTGTGACAGCTGGTACGTGACAATGCAGATCTTCGCTGTGAGCTTCCAAAGCTGGAGAAACGTCTTCGGTCTACAGCTGAACGAGTTAAGGCACTGGAGGGTGCGCTGAAGGAGGCAAAGGAAGGAGCCATGAAGGACCGCCACCGCTACCAGCAGGAGGTGGAGCGGATCAAAGATGTGATGAGGGCTCGCAATCCCTTCCGCCGGCCCCATGCTGCACAGATAGGTAACACATACACCTCGCTCACAGATTTAGCTATTTCAAAATAATTGAACAGCCATCAGCAGTGGTCTACACAGTACTTTACATGGCTGCATGTGTCATTTCAGTAAAAGCTATGTAATCGGATAAAATGATGATAACAAAGCAGTATCTTCTAATCTGTAGGTAGGCAGTGATCCATTGCATCCATCCATTAAAACCTGACCTGTGGGTATTAACATGCAGTATTCTAGTGTTATTACTACATTCCTGTTTAGGACATTAATTTGCTTTCTTACAATTCTTGCAATTCAGTCCACAATCAAATCATACACACAAATGTTTTCATGTCTACAAGCCCTTGTATTTTATTTAATTTAGACTCATATTGCAGTTTTTTTTCAATTTAAGTATGTTTTTTTTTTAGTACTTCTCAAAACAATAAGTACATCACCATAGTAATTTATGCTGCAAAAAGCCCCAACTTGTGTAGTAAATTCACCAACCATACTGGCCACACCATTTTATCTGCTTCTTATCTGATATTTGCCCTTGCAGAGCACCTTGAGAAAAATGTTTTGGCATGGTGCAACCATTCCTTTCATGTCTTTGCTGTGTGATTTACTCACAGGCAACATCCATGGTTGCATTTGTCATCTGTCATCTCTTTCCTTCCCCTTACCACAACACCACATATTCATACACCTCCTCCTCCTCATGCTTGAGCGAGCTGTGAGACAGGTTTTTGGGCACCAATCATGTTCCATATTCAGGAAGTGAAAGTACCAGAAACTCAGGTTCACCACTGTGCTACCCATAGATATGTTTGAGGACTGTTAGTTGCCAATTGTGACAATATGTATGATCATACTAAAATGCTAAACGTTATGAGACATTTATACTTGTGAATAGTTGTGATGGTTGGATGGATTATTTTGCATGTATGGATTTACACAATGAGCATGGTCTTCTGAGAGAAATACAATTTATTTGAAAAGCAGTGTAATCCATTTTGATCAACATGACTTACTTTACGCACGTCAGATGAAGATAATTGCACTTATGCATTTGAATTCTGTGTGAAAGAAATGAGAGATGCATATGCTGCTGTGAGAAAATGAGCTATTGATTTGAGAGTGCTTTTAGAATAATGATTTTCATTTTAGGATTATACCAAAGCAACAGAGAATAACTGTGATATTGTGGTGTATATTAAAGTCCATTTTAAATGTATTTTTAATAGTTTTTTATTATTAAAAGGAAAAAAAAAGGAAGAATAATCACAAATGCTCCCTTTCCTCTCAGCTGGTTTGAGTGGCGCATTGGTGTTTGTGTTTGATTGACAGAGTGCCAGTGTTACATCGTAGTGAAAGAGAGACAATGTAAACAAACTTGCGCAGTAGCCGACATGTCATGTGCTGACAGCGTGTTGTTAGTGGTATTGAATAGAGAGTACCACGCCAGCTTCTAACCGGACCAAAGTGACATTTGAAGGTACATTTAAATGCTGTTCAATGTGCTGCAGCTGAGCAGCTAATAAGCTATCCAGCCTGCAAACTGACATTAACAGGGCACTTTTCCCTGGTAAATGTTTGTTTGGTGGCTCATTCAACAAGTTAAGGTGCAGAACAAGACATGTGTTCATGTTTGGAAGTTAGAGACTAGCAGGAAAGCTAATGAGTGGGTTGTTGTTCAGTCTGTGGCTTTTGTGTTGTGTAGCTGCTGTTTGGCTCAGTGTGACCGTCTGCTCTGCCTATGATAGCAAGTTGACATTACTGCTTTATGCAAGATTTGATTAGCTGTATCGAATAAGGTCTCTATATGTAGATGGATATCGGAACGGTATTCCGTTGAATTAATGCAAAACTAGGGGGCGCCATCATGAAAACAAAAAATATATACAATATAAATTTCTCCCTTTTGGTTTTGATATTTTTGTCTTTTCTGGATGAATGGATCAATCTATAGATCAATTTCTGTTTTATCGCTAATAGCCAAGCCTGTGCGTCCTGGCCACTACCCAGCGTGCTCTCCCACCAACCCCTTCTTCATCCGAGGCTACAGCGATAACCCCATTGCCTTCTGCAAAGCTGGTTTCCACAACAGCATCAACCAAGAAGCAGCTGCTCCTTCTGCTCCTGCAACACCAGAGAGTCAGCCCAGGTTACCCGAGACCAGCGCCAACCAGAACAGCCCCGCCAAACACCTCAACTCCCAAAACAACGATTCACACGACAACAACGCTCAGGACAACATGTGAGTAAACCAGTTTCATGTGGTAGAATTTGAGATTTTACATCATGGCATAATATACTGAAGGTGATACCACATCTTTGTGCATAATAGTTTGGATTACTCTTACCTCTTCTTGACCTTGGAAATAGTAACTTGACAAAATAATCTTGACTGAAGGTCCACTTACTAGCTTTATTCTGTGCTATCAACAGCATCTCAAATTCTTGATGTTGTACATAGTGGTTTGACAAAATGATCTTAACTCAACATCCACTTACTAGTTTTTGACAGTGCTTTCAACCACATCTCACTTTCTTGATCTTGGAAATAGTAGTTTTACAAAATAATCTTAACTCAAGGTCCACTTACTAACTTTTTCCAGAGCTTTCAACCACAGCACAGTTGTCATGACAACGATCCGCTGATGAAGCTCCAGAAACAGAAAGTGGCCCTTGAGTTAAGATTATTATTTATTTACTATTTCCAAGGTCAATAATGAATTTTCATGCTCAGAACAAAGTTAATTGTCTTTTACTACAACCTTACAGTATCTGTAAATAGTCAAGCATTTTACAGATTAGTTTGTTTGTAGATGTATGCGTACAACACAAGCATTTTGTTTTAATATATTTTGACATTGATTTATTATTTTGTGGCTGAGTAAGCACTTGGGTATACTTATATTTTCAATTTCGTTATTACTATTTTGTTTTATTGAACTCAAAGATCAAGATTTTGAAACAGTTATATTTACATAAACATCTCTCTCCTATTTGTAGGCTTCCAGCTGAACCACCAAGCCAAGCAGAAAAGAACACCGCAGAGATGCTTGATTCAGAAAATGGTGAGCCCTGTTCAGATGACACCTGTTAAAATAATGAGAAATGTTATGATCAAGATCAGCTGGGGTATATTCACTTCTTAGAATGACCGTTTTGTAAGTGGTTGCCATTATGCTATCATACCAGCCATTATTTTGAATGTTGTTTTACTGGCTGTTAAACCAGTTTATAGTGATTGCCCTGCTGCTATGATAACAATTCTGCCTGCCGTTTCTTTTTGTTTTTTTCTTCTTGCTTTGATCTTCTTGTAATGTGCTTGAAGTCAGCAGTCTTAACTGTAATTTTGAGCCATTGGTGAGTGAGGAGGAGGCTTTCAGTATAGATCAACAATCTTTGGAAAAAATGTCCATATATATATATTTTTTTTAAATCAATGGACGTTCTCTTAGTTATTATAGGATACTGCTGCTGCTGCTTGAGGCTTTTGTGCATCTTCATGTTTGTGTGTAAGTGTGTGTGTGTGTATGTCTGCTCCCATCAGCAACAGACTCTAGAGGAGATAGATTAGGCTTGTGGTGTCATTACTCAGCCAGACAGGTAGCCGGCCAGACAGGCTGAGTGCCCACCTCAGCCTGCGACCCATTGATGACAGTTGTAGAGTTGTGTAACGACACCACACCTTTTCGATTCGCCGGGAATATCAATAGAAGTCAGACTTAGAGCCAATATATCAATCTGCTGCGACAATACCTGCCTTTTATAAAATAACAGATATCAGTCATGATGTCAGGCTGGTTTTAATTTTTGCTTCCCATGATGCTCAGGCTTTCAACCCTGCCAACAAGAACATTCAGGGAAAAACACTGATATTTGTCTCTTTCTGGCATAAAAATACTCACGCTCAATACTGGCGGCTGTTCAGATGAATCATATCAAGAAATTTGTAAATATTTGATGCTGTTGATGATTTATTTTATTCAGATTAGTTTCGTGTGCTATATTTTATTTAGTAATTTTCCCCAAAATGGACACATGGCATTTTGGAATGAAAGTGCTTGTACACTGTAATGTATTCTGAAGTCAAACTTGGAGGGAAATTTCCTTCTGGTCCATCACTAGTAATTTTCCCTCTGAGATATAATTCTACTCAGTGTCATGAATTTCAATAAGAGCTTATGGGAAAGTGTAAAACTCAAAGCCAAAGAGTTCTGCGAGGCCTGTACCCCAATGTCTTACTTTTTTTTGGTAGTTTCAGTTTGTTGAGGTGTAGCCTTGACAGTTCCTGTTAGGATAAGATTTTTATTAACTGTTGCAGCTTTTTTTTTAAAGAGATTAAACTAAACAGCCTCATAATCCAGTCAAGCATGAGGTCCCTTGATAATTGCCAGCTTATCAAATTGAAGCAAAGAGCACACAAATTAAGTAAACTGTCTTCCATGAGTAACAACGAATAAATGCACATAGACTTCCCAATTGCTGGAGAATAAGAAACAGCTGAAACTTCTTGATGTGTCTGGTTGTCAGTATGTTGTGTCACATAAAAATCCAAATGAATATTTTGTGAGATTAATCCCTGTCAGGGTAGTTCAGGGAAAGCAAAGGCATCTAAGGACTGTAGTAACACAGTAGCTGCTAGGAGTAGGAGGACCTTTGACATAGCACCTGCCATTGAAACACCTGGAAAATTAATGCAGTTAATCGGGCTCCACAGAATGCAACTATGATCTAATAGATCCATCCTAAAGGGCCCGTTTTCTATGTAAGTGCTGTTCTGCGCCACTCTTGGTCTAAGGACAATTGTTACAGGCTTGTGCTTTTATGCAAAGAAGCTCTCTGGGTGGGAGGACTTTCTTTTAAAAGTTGTAGAACGTTGTAATTGTTATTATTAGCTGTACTAGTAGACTGAAATAGTGGTAGAAGTAAGACTGTCCTCATCCGTAAAATGACAGAATTGGTAGTTTATTCAAACAGTGTAAAATGACCCATGTTTACGTTTTCCTGAAAAGCAACCTCTTGTCGTTGTGCAAATGAAAACCTCTCCAGAACAGCAGCATTGGTAATTTGTTTTAACAGTGTGAAATTACAGAAATCGTAAAATTACTTATGTTTATGTTCAGTAGATGTAATGACCATGACCACGATCTTTGCCTCACCTTAATCACGTAGTTTTAGTTGCCAGAATCAGAAACTAAACTTGTAGCTGTCTTCGCCTAGCTGATTGGGTCGCCAGAACAATAAAATGCACATATGGGTTGTTTTAAAATGCACTGACAAACAACTTATTCAGTCATTCATGTATAAGGACTTGTTGTCTGAGAACCAACACATTTATGCAGCTGCTTGTTCCAAAGTAGTCTCCAATGGCTTTGGGCTGTTTCAGTTATGTGTGTCTGTGACAAACCCACTTCTTCCCTAATTTACACACCACCAACCCTCTCACTGTGCACCTGCCTGCCTCCTTATGCACCTCTTTCTGTCCGCAGGAAACACCACAGATATCAATGACAACAGGTAAGACTGGTGCACCAGATTCAGATTACTGAAAAACACCTGCTGCTATTTGTTGTTGTCTTGCTGCAGGCTTCCATGTTGTTAATGTCGATCAGTAACCTCTTAAAGTAACTTGTTTAGGACTTTCTAGAAACTGATTAGGTTTAGGGTTTATTTTGGACCTTCTATGATGGGCTAACAACAGTTTGGCCTCAACTGAAGTTCCTTAAAAAGTAAATGTCAGGACATGTTGAAATATGGCACTCCCACATTTACCTTGCATGCGCGGATCCCCCTGTGTTTTAAGACCAATTACTGTAAATCACTGATTTGCTTCCCTCACTGCTGTGTCTCTCTGCTCCACCGCTGCCTCCTTGTCGCTGTCACTGCTACTCCTGCTGCTGCTGCTATGGATGCTGCTGGTGATGAATCTGGTGACGGTGCTACGGCCGACCTGTGATTCTGGTGTGTTGGGTAGCGTGTGTCTGAATGTGAATTCTGTGTCCAGAACTGATGTTTGTGACAATCAGGACCCAGCCAAACTCTACAGCCTGCAGCCGGAGGCTTCAGCCAGCTAATAGTCCTGAGCAGGTAAGAATGCAGGAAAACGGAGCAACTCTTTAATTTATTTGCTACACAGATTCATGAATCACAGGTCAAAAATGAGTCATTAAACCTACAACCCACCAAACAACCAATTAACAATCAAAGCCTTACTCCACTGAACCTATCTGTAATGGTTTTGACATCTGGAAAATCCACCTAATCTGTTCCATAAGTATTATAAACTATAGAAAACATAAAGAATAGATGGAGTCTTGAATCTGCATGAGCAGCTTTTCTCCATCAATTACTATTTGCTATTTTCTATTTTCTATTTGTACTGGATTTATGGACTTAAATTCATAAATAACCAAATGTTATGACAACCTGAAAGCTTTTGAAAAGTTGAATTAAACATTGTGACTTTGATTACACAAAGATCGTAAATGATGGCAACCTCAAATCTCATACATGATTGTGGGTCATGGGTCAGTGGGTCGCAAGTATGACATTTGTTTTGATTATTGAAACAGGTCAAAATTAACAGGAAAGGAATCTAATGTTGCAAATTGCAGCTTGCGTGTTGAAACAGGCCCCTGGGCATTGAAGAAAACAGCCCTGCTGCTCATTAAACATTACCTGAATACATGCAGACTGAAACTAGATTTATTAATGGAATATTAGACATTCTTTTATTATCTGTACTTTTGCTTTCAGAACAGAAACTTTTTCAGCAATTAATTTATCTATTACTATTAGTATTACTACTACTATCTAATACTATTAGAATGGATATATTGGTTAGGGAGCAGACCCTTTCTTATGAAACATCACTATGACTTTAGAAGCTCTCGGGTGCTGTGTGGTGTGCTGTCATGTGCCAGGGTGAAGGGACTGATTTTATTTTTGTTTTTTTCTGTGGCCTCCCACACTAAAAATAACTACCCTCACTGACTGCATTATGTAACACTCTACACCAAAATATTCAACAAACCAGACCAGACCAGCACTCTTTTCTTTTTTTCTTTGGGAATTACTTCATAAATCCCAGCCAAGGGTTAAAGATTATACAATATTATAAAAAATATTGCTCTGTGAAAGACCCATATGAGAAAGAGGAATTATCACCGGCTCTGGGTTTTTACTTCATCCCACTACTTTTGTTGTTTATTTGGTTGCCTTTTTCATGTATTCAAGTTAATAATATTCAACACCACCTGTCACAGGGACAATGAATTGACCTCTTTGCAGAACTGGTGCTTTAATTTAATTCAAACAGTAGTACTTTTCTACTTATGTAAAACTAGTAATGTGCTGACATTCTATATAACACTGCTTTATGGTGTGTGCTATATGATGAAATATAAATAAAGTTGTTTTGACTTTTCAAGATCTATAAGCTGGCATGAAGTTTTCTGCCGAGTAACTATAAGTTTTGCACAGTGCTAGTGAATTTTACATCGTATGAATTCTAAATTTGGCCCCAGAGTGCTCCATGCAGTTCCCAAACACAACTAACTCTCAGTGAGGACACCAGAAATAAAATGACTTGAGACGTGTTCCATCTGGCGATGTTAGCATGACTCACCTGCTGCTGTCTCTTCTTTTCTGCCATCTCCCTGTTTCTCTCAAATGTATCTGACTGTCGCTCTGACTTTCTGTTTCTCTGTGTGTCTCTCTCTCCAGGCAGACGTTTTTTCTGAGGCCTCCTCTGTAAATCTGCATGCAGCTGATCACTGTCCTCCCAGCCTCCCCTTTCTCTCCGAGCCTCACCTGCTGTAAACAGACCTCTGTCTCTCCTGTGTCCCTTTTCCTCCCCTTGCTTGCTCCTCTTCAATCCCTTCTCCTTCCTGTACAATGCTGTGGGGTGTATGCGGGTATCAGTAGGATCCATGGCAAGCACTGCATCTCAAATTCCCAATCTGGCAGCTTACACCCATATTGCTGCACACCCTCCCCCATGACTTGGAAAACAAAGGGACCACAAATAGAAAGGTGGGGAAGAGAGTGTGCAGTGCTGTAGGTAACCACTAGGGTGTGCTGTTTGTCTCAATGAGGGGATCACAGTGGACATAAAACCAGTTCATTCAACAGTAAGCTGAGGTTACTCTTTTATCATTATTATTATTAAACATGCATATGGATCTGAAAACTCCAAGTTAAACTGTGTTAGATAACATGAAAACAGCGTGAACTTCAAGCTCACTTGATTAATATTAATACTTTTGACTGCATGTTGATTTTTTATGGTGGTCTTCGGCTTTTCTCAGAAAATACATGAAAGAGGAAGAGAGCAATAAGGCAACATTATCATCATCATCAGTTTAAACGCCAGTACAGGAGAAGCACTATAAGCCAATGTAAATGGGAAATGCAGTCCTAATTTTTTTTTTTTTTTAAAGGGATAAGGCTGGCATTATTCAATATTTTGTTATAGTCAACAAATCTCATGAAAAGACCAAAACCAACAATGCGTTACTCGTCTCTCAGTATTTTCCAGCTTGCCCAGCCTGCCTGTGGCTCTGTCTCAAGCCAATTGAAGATGTAAAACTTTTAAAACTGGCCTTGAATAAATTGTTTCATTAAAAAAAAGGCTCAGTAATTTCCTAAAACAGCTGGGCACTGTAGTTTTTGGCAAGCATTTCTCAAACAGGAGTAAATAGCACATTTGTTGGGGACTATTTTCAGCTGTGGATTAATACATAGTTCATTCTTGGTTTTTGTCTTTTCATGGAATTTGTTCTCAATAAGAATATATATATATATCACCAGACTTCTCCTTTAAAGTGAGTTTTGAAACATTTTGCCGTTTCAATCCAACGGAAAGCAATATCACTGTTTCCCTTTCCATCCCCAAAATATCAGGCTAATTACAATATGGATTTTTAGAAACAGTGTCAGTAAATCATAGTAACAATATAGTCCATAATGTTTTGTCATAAGTAGGCTACTGTTGCCACCTAGGTAAACCAACACACACTAAACTAAGATACACACACGCATACCTGCAATAGTTGAAACTTGGCCAAGCCTTAATTTAGACAATAGATGGTTTCTGGCATTTGCCCTTTTTTACTCAAATTAAACTAAGGAAAATTAAGTTTATATATACAGTACAGTATGAAACTCCTCAAGACTCTTTAAGACACAACAGTTTTGTATTTTGGTACCCTTGGAGGATATATTTCAGATACTTAGATTCCATATTACCACTTTTTTTCTTGTTAGATTAAGAGGAATAGTAAACCAAACAACCCCTATATCCATATACAGTAGCTGCCTCTAGCAAATTTAGGTCACTTTTCGTAAAAGCTTTTTAAATCTTAAAGCTGTAGATGGCTCTGGTAGTGGCACTGTTTCTCCAAGCGCAGGAAGAACCATAGTGCTAAATGAGGAAGTTGGTTAGAACATTGTTTAAAAAAAAAACCCACTCAAATATTCATTGGTTAAAATCATTCACCACAGCATATCTGACTTTTGGTACACTGCACTGGTTTTAACTAGTCTGAAAAGCAACTTCATCTGAACCATGAGTGAAGTCTAAAACACATGATTCCTGATTGTTTTTAAAAAGACTGACTGTGTCATAGTAGAGAGACTTTTAAGCTGTAAATTATCCCTACTAAAGCTGCCTGTCAGGGATCATATGTGTGATATTCAGTCATTGTCATGTCAACCAAAAGTATGGCGGGAGTGGGGGAAAAAAAGAATTGTGTAGCAACTATTTTTATACTCCTAGTTCTAGTTTAAAAGAAATATATATTATAATTTGCTCTCTTTTAAATGTTATTTATTTGCTATTTCTTCTTAATTTATAGCAGTTGTTGAATGTGAAGCGGTTGCATTTGTTTTGATGTGTAAATGTATCATGTTGAGATTGTTTCTTACACTGCAGAATGCTTTGGATTTCTGATTTCCACTGTTTTGTCATTGAATGAAAATGCGTGCATGTGTGCAGCTGCCGTTCCAATATGAATTTGTTTAGGAGATGACTAATCCTACGGTTCTTTATGAACCACCTCAGATTGAAACCAAAGTCCTGATAGTGGTAGTGAGTCATTTAAAGAGGATCTTGCTCTGCAATATTCCAAATAAGCTCTGATGGAGAAATAAACCAAGAGTTACTGTAGGTTATCAAGAGCTGATAAAGCCCTGTCTTATCCCTCTGACACACACTCAGATATAGCGCCTCATCAGCCAATGGGGTGTTTGACCTTTGAACCCAAAATACATATACTATAAATACTGTATTACTTGGGTGCAGATTAAGCACATAAGTTGATTGACTGTCTACAACACACACTGACAGTCAGTCGCCCTACGCCGCTCACCAAACTCTCTGTTGATCTCTTGATCAGCCAGTCAAGATGAGAGAGTCAAGGATGATAGTGGAGGGATTGTGGGTGTGTGTGTGTGTGTGTGTGTGTATTTTGTGAGAGAACAGGAGCTGTATCTTCTTAGCAGAGTCTCTTACTCTTTGACTTTCTGCGATCCTTTTAACAAGACAGACCAGTAACGCTTTAGATTACAGCCTGCAAATTACAGTGTAAATATTTTGTACATATGTGGTGCCAATGACATACTTATGTACTTACTGGGTAGGCACAAGGGAAGAGGTACAACAGGGGGTTACAAATTTGTGTTAAGGGTGGGACCTAGAAATTAATGACACTGTAAGTACTTTTGTGATTAACTGGTACATGTTAAATAATTACAGGGTACAGACAGGGGACCAACAGGCTTAGCATATATGTAGCTATGTCATAAAAGGAGCCAAAATGTCTGCCACTTTTATTTAGTATAAACATACTTTTATTATAAAGATTAATATAAAATATGATATATAGACTTTCATAGTGCACACACCTGAAAAAGGGGAGTAGCAGGCCACACTGTACTTAATACTATACTATACACGATGTAACAGGACATATAACTAAAAGCTGTTCTAGTTTCATCATCAGTTTTTGTTTTTCAGGTGGATCTAACATTGGAATCTAAACTACATTATTGTACTTCACTATTTTATGATAATTTTAAAAACATACACATAATTTTATAACTCCTGCTGTAAAGGTACACACAGGCTTAACCTAATGTTTTGTTCTCCAACAATTTATAATGCGCACCATATTAGTAATAATATGTATTTAATTGAAAGTAATTAAATTCTCTTTACAATTTAAAACAAAAATAAATGATACCATAACTTATTTCATTGCATTATTGGCACTGTTGCCCCATTTTCCCTCTTAAACACAAGTTGGTACCCCCTTATGCCCTAACATCTTGTCCTCTTCCCCATATTTGTCCCATATAGTTACCCAGTAAGTATTGTATTGATACCCTGTATATACCTAATTATTACAATGTAATTTAAAGCGTTTCCAACAGACTCTCTTCTCATTATATTGAGGCTTTTTTATTTTCTTTATGCTTTACCTCTTTGTTCGTCTTCACAAGCCTTTTCACTGAGTATCTAATACTGCAGTTGTTCAATTTGACTTTCTCCAAAGGGTCATAAAGGTTATTGAACTTGAAAGACTTAACATTATTATTGAAGTTGAGTGTGTTTACATAACCTATAGAAACCATGAGTGGAATGTGAATGTCCTTTTCTGTCAATCTGCTGTTAATCAATGAAAACCACAAAGAAAACAACTGTTCTCCTGACATGCACTATGGTTGTATACTGAGCTGTAAATGTTCAGATGATTGAGTGTAGAATTTATTTTCAGTCTTATTGTTCTGTTCGTCTTACAGTAATTGTAACCAATCTGAAAATATTCTGGAAAGCTAAATAATATGTGATACTGTAGCCTAAATATGCAGAAATAGAACTATGACAAGAATGGTTGGGTGGTCTAAAAAAAAAAAAAAAGAGGCAAAATGTCTGTTTGTTTTTGTGCGATGGTTGGTTTATAGCGTGTGATTTAGTGCATGCAGTACGTTTCTTCTGTAGCTGCTGAGAAACAGAACTGTTATCTCATGAAACTCCTTTCAATAAAGATGATCCTGTGTACATATCATTATTACACTGTCTTGTTATAACTTCCATAAGCACTTTAAAAAGACACATTAAACACATGTTGCCACTTCTGTTATAATAAAATAAATGCTGAAATTTATTTACAATTTATTTGTTACAATACTTTAAACAGAAACGTTCTTCTAAGCACTGTGTAAACTGTTTACATTTTTTGAAACTACATTTGCTTTAATTTTAGTTTGTTCAATTTGCTTTCTAAGTTAAACACTTTTTGCACAAAACAAACAAATTTTACAACCTGCTCCTTTGGGACAAATTGCTAAAAACAAACACATTTGTGATTTACCAAATGACCTGTCATGGTTTTATGGAAGACTGTGTATCTGGCCAGAGTAAATGACCTTTGCCATCATTCTTCTCATCTAGTTTCATTACATCATGATTGACTGGTCTTCCTGTATTTGTTGGCTTTATGAGGTACATATACTGCTGTTATGAACAAGTGTTTTAATACCTTATTTTCTCATCAGCCTGAAATTACACAGCTAAGCTTTTGAGACATCTTTCCACAAAGAGGAACATTTACAAATACATTTATTTCCACTGGAAGGTCATCCTTAAAGATCCCCTCTAGACATGTTTTAAGACATACAGTATAGAAATACTCTGCTTTGAATAATAATTTGTGCCACATGGTGTTTCCACAAAAAATGTTCAGTTACCAAGTTAAACAAATTATTAAGATTAAATCTCCTTCTCCCTCATTGAAAAATGCAGAATCTATGAATATTCATATTCTCTAAATATTCTCTAAAGTTTAACTGCTGGACAAAAGATGCCTCTACATCATTCTGCACGGTGAAGGCCAAACATCTAAATGAAGTGACATAAAGCAAAACATGTTTTTGAGTGAAGGGGGACTTTTTAAAATCTACATAAATGTATATTTTAAAGTGCTAGGTCAAGACTTAGTACTTGTAGAAAACCTGTTAATCTATTCCAAGTAGGAAGTGCATAAAAAATCAATAATTAAATACTTGCTATGAATACATTTTGCAATAACAGTCTGTCTCTTTGAATAGACGAGACTTTAGGACAAACTCCACTGTTTGGCTACATGACCTCATACATCTAGAGTGAAGAGGGGGTTGGAAAGCTGAGGACCTGTCCTGCCCAGGGCCAGGAGCCAAAAGGGCAAAGTGCAAAATAGCAGCTGAGGAAAGGAGAGGACAGAGATCACAAGAACTGTGACACATACTTAAAAACACTCCAGCAACTCTCTCTCAGCGGGAATCATCGATTGAAACAGTGCCTCGCACCCTGTGGACTGCTGACTGAGCCCGAGGCTAGAAGACTGTGTGAGTATAAATCTGACACAATGACAAATGGTTAGCACGGATGTCACGTATGGCTGGTACATCTGTATCTGACATCTGCCACCATTCTGATTTTAATTCCACCATGTCTGCTATCTACAGTTCTGTACAAGTTGTAGTTTTAAAAATGACTAAAATATAGAATAGAGTGAACTGCGACTGCTGAAATTTTGTTTGTAAATTTTCTCAGTTTCAATCAGCAACGAAAAATAAGTTCCATACTCATACATCAGTACTGAAAAGAAAAGGATCATGACCAGGTTTTAAGTTTTCTGATTTTCTGATCACTTTAAAATTATTTCTTCTGAAGGGAAGATGCGATTTAATCAACTGATGTTTGTGAACAAAATATACAACAATGCAAAAAGGTGATTTTCTGGCTCTTTTAACTGCTTGTAGGTGCTGATGCCGACATTGTTTTTCTAACAGGTCCAATAAGATTGATTCAATAATATTAAAGGCCTCCAAAAACGTATTCCAATTTTGTTCAGGCAATTTGGTGGAATTATTACTTTGTGTTCTTGAAATTAGTTGATTCATTATTTAATTAATTACCATCATAAACAGCAACTATGTGTAAATCAAAAATTTTATATAACGATAAAGTTGTTCATTATAAGCAAATGAGAGGAATGTCAAACATGCTGCAAGTAACCAAGCATGATCCTTCACCCTCAACTTCCCCTAAGCACGCAATGAATAAGGGTTGATCTGCTCAAAAACATCTCTTTCTCTGCCATCTCAAATGCAACCACAGAATGTATAATCTGTGTATCTGTGTAAAGCTTATCTGCTATATTGACATTTCTCTTGAGGAATGATCAAACAGCATGGATTAGAAAATGAGGCCAGTCTGTGTCGTTTACCCCTCCTTGGAAGTCTATTCAACGCAACAGTCAGTCTTCTGTGTATCTTATCTATAGTGTGTGAACTTCCACGGGATAGTTAGATCTATTTTTTTGTGTGTTTCTTTTGTTTACATTGTTTAGCTTGAGCTACAATGACTGGTGATAACACTCTTGTTATGGAAAAGCACTGTAGGTAACTATCGTTCAAAACCCCTGACCTGTATATATTTCTGCATTCAGACCAGGAGTCTGCATTTTTTCAGTTTGGGATTCACACGAGTAAACTCGTGTAAGCTCATCATAAATATTAATGCTTTTTAGCTTGAGGCAACTTGCCTGCAATGGGCCTGTGACCTCATTCAATCTCTCAATTTATAGTTAAAGATTCTCAAGTCTACATCGTCAAACCTCAACAAAGGGTAAACTCACAGTCAATCACATAGTGTAAAAACTTTCGCTGCACTGCCCTCTATGGGTTGAACGTTTTGAGCATGTTGCATCTATGTCCAGTGATGTCACAGCACATAAAGGGGCAAAAACACCTGATTTGACTAAACTTACTGTGGTGTCTCAATCCACAGAGGGTACCAGCATATTTCTGCTCTAAGTGATCTGGTATGGATTTACCTCAGATTATAACCAGGAGTTGAGCCATGTGTGCATCCAAATAGTTTTGAGGTCACCGGTCTTGTTAGTCAGCTTTTTTTAGCTTTTAATTTCCATCATTTATCCTCAGGGAAGCAACAATGTGTGTGAGACTAACCTACAACTTTGATGTGCACAGGATTGTCCACCTGAGTCCCAGCAGATAGTCCTAAGTGTTGTGGCGTGATCCAGTGGTAACCATGACGACTGCAGAGCCACCTAACAGACTGTTGCACCGAAACATCAAGGCCCTTCAGTCAGATGAGATCTCCAGTCATGGTATAGGCAATAATATATTTACATACTCATCCATTTATAGAGAATCTGTTTGTGTTATTGGGTTGTATTGTGTTCTACTGTGTTGCTTTGTTGGAAGTAATTGCATATTTTGCATTGTTGTTGTGGTTTTTTTTGCATAATTGTTTGTGTAATCTCTTACTGACAGAAATACATTTCAGTATATACAGTATTTGTTTTGGAAAGGTGATAGCAAGAAAAACAAGACCATTTACTGTAGAATTCCACAGTTCCAAAGGATTTCATACTTTTCAGTAGGTTTGGGGATTTGTGCAATTCTTATAAAGCCCACTACACCATGTTTTGCTTTTCTTAAGTTGCTATATGTAGGATTATTGCAGAAATATGTGCAGATTGTGGGATTCCCATTTATCTCTTAGTTTTCTCTCATTAGTTTTGCGCTGAATATTAATTTAGGTGCAATATGTAGAGTAAATTGTACTGGTTGATGATCGTCTGCAACTTATGTTCTTCTCTCTGCAGTTGGGGACCATGATAATGTACAGGAAGACGATCTAAGTCAGTGGCAGAAACATGCACAGGTAACCCATAGCTCCACTCCCAGCCAGTATCTTAACCAGCCCAACAGTCCCTCAATTATGCTGTCCCTTCTCTGTTTTACTCATTTGGAAAGAGAACATACTGAAGCTAAAGCCGTGCAGTGTAAACAGGATTTAGTGTAAACAGATATTTTAAAAGCAAAATATGGGATGCAATTTGTACTGTGCTTAGAAAGTGGGGTCAACGAGACAAAGAGCTAAAACTAAATTTTCTCCCGTGTGTCCTCCTGTAGAGGGTGAAGGAGAAAGTCCTGGAGCAGGTCCAGGATCAGCTCAGTGATTTACTAGACAAAGCTCTGACTGACTCCTACCAGCCTTTTACCCAACAGCCAACAGTTAATGGAAAGATGACAAAAAAACCCTTATCCAGGTGAGGAGGAGGACGCAACTATTACTAGCAGATATATTATTCCTTATTGATCTGGGAGATTTATTTATCCTCTCATTAACTGCAGTAAAACGTGTGTGTGTCCATTTTTGTTTGTTTTAGATCTCAGAGGATGGATGGCGGCAAAGTGTTTATGGACAGGCCATCACTGTTGGAGTAAGTATGAAAGACGGGGACTGGTCTATTTCTAATTTGGAGAATGCAAACATAACAAGTGTGAACTTCAATATAGGAATACAACTAACAATTCTTTTCATTATTGATAAACCTGCAGATTATTTTCTTGATTAATCGTTTGGCCCATAAAATGACAGTAAATAGTGATAAATACCCATCACAAGTTTCTGAAGCCCATGGTGACATCTTCAAATGTCTTGTTTTGTCTGACCAACATAAGACAAAGAAAAGCAGCAAACGTTTGGCATTTTTTCCAAAATAACGTATGAAAATTGTTTTCTGTTGGTCAACTAACTGATAAATGAAATAATTGTTTCAGCCCTACTTATAATACAAGTCCCTCAAAACTTAACCCCTCTTGTATGTTCTGTATTTATTATAATTCAGATTTCTCTTGTACAGTCACTTAACTAAATGACAGATTGTATATAAATAAACTGAAAACAACCTCATATATATATATATATATATATATATATATATATATATATATATATATACATATAATTGTTTGAAAAATATGGATATATGCATGGTATATTGGAGAGGAGACAGAAATCTGAATCTACAGAGATCAATGGTTATGTGGTCTGCATACTGTTTACATGACTGTTATTCAGATCATTCAGTCCCACAGACATGTTTGTGTGTATTTTAGATTAATAATCCTCTAACATTTTTACAGCACAGCAGATATGCACATTAATACAACATAGAGCAATTTTAATGAGAAATTTAATGAGTTTCTGTCTCTGCGTTTCTTCCTCTACATCAGTGAACTGTTTGAGATCAGCCACATCAGGACCATCTACCACATGTTCATAGCCGTACTCCTCATCTTCTGTCTGAGCACGCTGGCTGTCGACTACATCGACCAGGGCAGGTCTGTGTGACGTCTACATGTATGTGTGTTGGCGTGTGGAAGCGTGTATGTTTACGACAATGACATCTCAAACTCCATGACCCTGAACTAAATCTAATTACCCCGAAGCCTTTAAAAACATCTTACTCACTTTTTATTTTCTTTTTCTCCCTATTGTGTCCCTCTCTCCTCCCCTCTCCCTGCCTCTCTGCTCGTCTGGCAGCAGAAAGATAGAGCAATCAATTCCTCTGAGTATTTGCGCTGTTGCTTTGGGCAGCTCAGTAATGATTTGGTTGCTGTTTGCAGACGCAGTGTTGTGAGTTCAATTCTTATGTTTCTCAATGCAAGAAAGGGCCAGCAGGCAGCTGTTCACCATGTGCAAATTATTCAATAACATCCACCCTCAACATAACATTGATTTTAATATGGGTAAATTGATTAAATAAAAACTGCTAATATAGCACTTGCAAATGGCCGTGTTGAATTAAACAAATCCTTTGACTGGCTGCAATGGCTGGGTATTTTAAATCTATTTTTATTATCACCAGAGGGGTGTTTTCAGATGGGAGAAAGTAATTGGAAAAATATTCAATGCATTTAACTATGCCTGCCATTTATTAAAGCCAGACATGCTTTAATATCATTAAAATGGTTATTCAAAACCCTATTTAAAGCTAAAACAGACCACAGTGATCAATAGAGCGCATCACCTAAATGTCCTTAATGTCAACTTAATTTTTTCAGTTATTTTTCTGGAAATTGAAGCGACATGCCTTAGGAACTAAGGCAGCCTTTAATTCTCTTCTTTATAATAATTTGCTCATTGTCTTTATATAATGATCATAATTTGTAATTTTTTTAATGCAACCTCAGGTTGGTTTTGGAGTTTGACCTGCTGTTCTTCGCCTTTGGGAAGCTGGGGACAGTCACCTGGGCATGGGTTGTGATGTTTGCCTACACCCTGCTTGTTCCATACTACACCCTGGTGTTTTGGGGATCTTTGTACCACAGCTTCCCCTCTAAGTTGGGGCTGTCTCTCGGCACGGGCCTGGTCCTGTCTGCAGTGCAGACCTGCATACTGGGACTGTTCCCCATCTACATGGTTGTACACTACCAGCTGCCACCAGCCTCACGGTTCATTGTGATACTGGAGCAGGTGAGTGTGTGTGCGTGTTTAAGGAAAAAATCATTTTGCTGGGTGCATAGGTACAAAAGTTTAGTGAATATCAAGTAGCATGTGACTATTGAGAACAGGGTACAGAAATGCAGAATATTAGTTTGAAGTAATTTAGAAACCATATCTCCATTACATTTGTCCACCAGAGAGCACTGAAAAGTTTATTTTTCAACAGCAAAATGTCCTGCTGAAGACAAATCTTGGTCACAATTCTTTATTACCAATTTTAAGAGATCCTTATGCAAAATGTTTGTTTATGTTATGTGTTTCTGTTAAAAAATTAATATTGGCTTAAAAAAAACAACTCTCAAATATTGATATAGGCATTGGCCTCAAAAATACAGTATTAGTTGACATCTAATCCACACTAAACACAAGAACTATGTACAGGTGAGCTGATTACCCAGTCACCTGTGTGTAAGACCTCACATCAGTGAATAGAATAGAATAGTAGACATGGACAAGAGGCATGAATATGCACTGAGAAAGCATAAAAAGCACAAAGAACCGAAATAAGATGGAAATCAATAACATAACAAATAAGTCAAACAAATAATGGCAAACATTATAGGTGTTAATAGGCCACACAGCAAGCAAGAGAGCAGTTAGGCTGAGGCAACAGAAAAAACCCTTTATTTTCTCTTAAATCTCAAACACTACTGCCTTCATGATAAAGATGTGATATGTTATTTAGATGTATCAAACAAATGGCAGGATTGGGCATTATTTATTGCATATACTTAATGTAGCGAAGCCTACAAGCTAGTACAGGTAGTCCAACTCAATTCTGCTGCTAGAGCTTAGCAAGACAGCAACACCAAACTTAAATCACATAAGGAGGAGGTTTTTGGTGTTGGAGCAGAGTTAACATTAGGATTTGACAGAGTAAAAGCGAGAACTGAAAGATTGTAAAGGCCACCTACCTGTAGTACACTTGTATGAATGTGACTGGATGTTGCTAGTCAGCAGGTAGCCAAATAATGATGCATTAATAAGTCAATGTCCGTTTTTCCAGTCCCAAATAGTGTCACTCTTGCTTTAATAACTCCTGCAGTATCACTGAAGTGTTTTTAATGCAACGTGAACATAAAAATCCAATAGAATAAATCCCAAGCATTAAAACTCTTATTAGGAATGACCTGTGGTAGAAACACCCTGTACTGTAGATAACATTATATTCATTGGCAATCCAAATTATAAATACAGCCCTTCATTGCCATCAGCAGGAACATTGTGATAAGAAAAGCCTGCTGGCTAGAGATGGGAGACTTCAGCTGGAAGGGCACCAAGGCGCAGTAGATCTCAATGTAGCCAACGTTTGAACATCATGGACCCATACTGTAATACCTCCTCATCCTCTTTATCACACCAGCTCTGGCCTCCCCAAACCGTCTTAGTGCTAAGATCTTTTTAGCTTCATTCGTTGGAGTGAGATAATCCCAGTACTTAGATTCTTTTGGGAAACCTGGTCCTGATCCTCATCTGACCTGGGTCCAATCAGTCTATTTGTAAATCTGATGCTGTTCATCCCATTTATAAACTGTATTATATTGATTTTTGATTTATTTACTAAATTGCCCAAAAAGAGTAAGTGGTTCCCTGCTGTATGCAGATTGATGACGCATCATGTCTGAACTGTGGTTTATGAATAAAATGATAAACCAGTCGTGCTTTACCATTCCCTTTTGTTGGACTTCCTCCTGATTAATTTCAGACGTGAACAAACAACTAAATAATACATCATTGGGTCAATATGTACTAACACGGAAACATGAGACTTAGGTCACAGGGATGTAGGTTTTCCACTTAAGACACCTTGTCAAGTCATGCAATAAAGACAGAGAATGTAGAAGCTGTTATTATTGATATATTGTGCTTCACTTCACATAATAACTATCAATTTTCCTCAGATTCGATTCCTGATGAAGAGCTACTCGTTCATAAGAGAAACTGCTCCTGGTATTATGAAGAATACACCAAAGGAAGGTATTATACTGAATTGTATTGATGTCAGGTGTATTTTACTCCTCGGGCAGTACAATTACTCACAGTGACACTCCCAGACACCGGAGAAAAATGAATAAAACTGAGCTCAGCAGGTTACCACCTAATGATTCATTTTGAAGTTAAAACTAACAATGAATACACCCACATACAATAAATAACCTCAAGTATGTGCAGCCCCTTGAGATCCTATTGTAAAAGTCTGTTAGTGCTGAAGAATGTGTCTCCTTTGACAATAAACTCACAGTAATAAACGTGAATACTTACTCACTACAGTACAATGCCTCCAGGAGAAAACTGTAAAGTTTATAAAATGAAAATGGCTTTATAGAAGTGTCCATGGTTTGAATGTGGTTTTGGAATGAGACTGAAAATAAGTTCCTTATTTAACACAGATTTATTATTCTGTTTAATGCAATTTTCACAAAACAGCACTGTTCTGACATTTATAAATGTCATTAGTATTAGTAAAAAGTCGAAGCTTGACTGAAGTACAGCTAATAATTCAGTAAAAGAGATTAGAGGCTTTAAGGCAAACAATTTAACGATTTTGTGATTAAACTGTCGTTTAAGTTTAAAGACAGCCATTTGTTTCCTGGTCTCTACATTAAGGCACAGTAAAGCTTTAGAATTCACAAGTGGAACTGTTAATGGCTGGTATTATGCAACATAGTAAAACAAGAAAAATGAAACGAGAAGCGTATGACTGAACCACAGACCTTAAATCAGCTATTTTTTAACAGAAACCCCTTTTTTTTTTTTTAATCATTCAAGGCAATTTGTGACGGCTAAAAGCTATTTCACTGCCAGATTTTAGGACTCAAAACTGGACTCCTCCACTTTGATGGTCATACTTACTGAATTGTCTTTGCTTTTCAGGAGAAAGTCCCAGATTCCCAACATTTTCCAGCTATCTGTATTTCCTCTTCTGTCCAACGCTCATCTACAGGGAATCATATCCTCGGTAAGACATATTGTTCCTTTGACCTGGATCCCATTTGCTCATCCTTTGTTCTCTTATTTTAATTGGTGATGTACAGTAATGTGAGTGCAACTGACATGTAACAGAGAGGACGTCGTATTAACTTTGTGCCACAAACTAACAAAATGCTGGAATTTGATGAAAAGTGGTAGCATTTTACATTTATTGCAGCTCTAGAGCCTGTCTCAACAAATAAAAAACATACATTAATTGAAGAACGCTCAAAAGCAAAAATAGTCCAAGGCAAAAAACTACATCATGCTGAGTGGGCAAACACACATTATATAACAAACTGTAAGGAAAGCAAACTGTCAGTCCAAACAACATAAATAGATGCAAACTATGCACAATTCACAGAATACATTTGTGAAATAGTGACATATCCTGTCTGTTCTTTGCAGGAATACCCACATACGATGGAATTATGTTGGCATCACACTTGGTATGGTAAGATGAAACTCATTCACTTCATTTATTTGGGCTGTTGAGAGTTCATTTTCACACTTATCACCTTTTAGTCAAAGTGTGTAATAGAATACTAAGAACGCCTATGTGGAGTCACTGACCTAGAACATATCTGACCTTGTGTGATAAGGTGAAGCAATCAAACTACAAATGCTTAATAGCTTTAATGTTTGATATCTTAGATCACACCAGTACCTCCAGTTTTCTAGTGCTGACTCTCAAGAGTGCTCTATATATTATTTCCTTTTCCCAGGGTCCCATTGTAACTTTTTTACATTTTAATGCTCAATCTGCAGATCTTGGGATGCCTGTTTTACGGCTACTTCATCCTGGTCCGCCTTTGTGTGCCTGTCTTCAGACCTGAGACCAACCAGCCTTTTAGTAAACGAACAATGGTTCTGGCTGTGTTCAACTCAATATTGCCAGGTACTGTACTTTCTACTCTCTACCTACATGGAGCTTGTTTTTTGGAAGATGTTTCCAGCAATATTAGAAGGAAGTCATGTAAACTAACATATAAAGTAAAGTTCATCTATAACTTCATCTGTAACATCACTTCTGCTTACAACCTCTATTATCTCTTATCAGTATGAGTCAGAACTGGTTAATATATCACTTAACATGGAAATAGAGGAAAGGACTCTCTAGTGTTTTTAAGTCAGTGATAAGATTAAAGATGCGTATGCAATCAGATACAGGTAATCAAAGTCTGGCATGTTTATTACTCTCTTTAAGTGAATAGCTTTTTGAGTAAGTGCTGATATAAGAGTATCACTGTCAAGTTACAATTCTTATGAGAAAGCTGGGAGCAATGCCCAGAATACAAGTGTTCCTCATATCTCTCTCTGTCTCTCTCTCTCTCTCACTCTCTCTCTGTCTCAGGTATAATGCTCCTTCTATTGTGCTTCTTTGCCTTCCTGCACTGCTGGCTCAACCTCTTCGGGGAGCTGCTGTGTTTTGCTGACAGAATGTTCTACAAGGTGTGTGGTTTGGCTGATTCTGTGTGGCATCACCTCTCCTGTGAACACATTATTTTCAGATATGCTTGCTTTTCCAGATGGGAAAAATTGGATTAATGACGTGAAGTGAAATTACAGCAGTGTGGCCTCATGGTCCCAAAACAATAAAATCTGTTTGGTGCCTAAAACCTGAAATGAAGATGTAACTTCCACCATGTTGTGTGTGATGCTGATGTGTGTAGACCAAAAGTCAAAACTGTGTGCACCACACACAACTATTATTTATTTATTTTACTTTTTGTAATGCAAAAACATCTCTGTAACTGTTCCAGTGTTAGCCAAAAGGCTAGTTTTCAATTGTTGTTTCTTGGCCAAATGTTGCATTAGCCATTAAAATTACAATTAAGCTAGCTAGAGAAGGATCACCATGTTAACCTTTGTTTAAATAGTGCTTTTAAAGGAATAGTTTCACATGGTACATTGATATCACTTTCATGTCTGTGCCTTAAATATGGAGCTAGAGCCGGATTGCCGTTAGCTTAGGCTAGCTTAGAAACAGCTAGTCTGAATCTTTCCAAAGATAAAAAATCTGCCTGCCAGTAAAGCTTACAAATAACATATTGTATCCATACAAAAAGCATAATGTAAAAACGACAATTTGTGGGTTTTGGGGGGGCTATGTTCTGTAACTATTTCTTGGCGAAGAGTCGGGCACAGTGATTGTGACTTGCAGTGAGGTTGCCTCAAGCAAAGCAAAGATGCTGCACAGAAGTGCTGTGTAGAGCGATAAACAATTGTTCGTCAAGAAATATTAACTCCCCTTAAAATCACAAATTGTGGGTTTTAATCTCTGTTTGTAGACAAATTAAACAAACACGATACAACATGTTAATTACTGAGCTTTAGAGGTGTTGCTAGGTGGATTTTTGAACTTCCAGTCTTTATGCTAGGCTCCATACTTACTGTACAGACATGAGAGTGGAATCGATCTTCTCATCATAGTCTCATAGAGAAAGTAAATAAATGTATTTTCCAAAAATATTGAACCACCCCAACGTGAGATAATCTGGTTTGCAATCAAAGTTACAAGTAGTCTTTTGAAGCTCTCATTTGCTGTATATTTGTTTGTTATTGACCATTTCCTTGAAATCTGTTCTAGGTGCTCTATGGTTTAATTGATCTAACTATGTGCACCTAACACCACTTATCTGTTTAAAAGACATTGGACTATGACGTTCACTGAGCCTTCACACTGAGGAAGGCATTAGCTGAAACTTCTGTGCTTTAACTTTGAGTCCAACCAGTTTACCTGTACAGTAGTTGGAAGCACAATTTGCCTCCAGCGCTACAAACTCTAAACCTCTAGTTGAGTTTTAAGGCCATATTTCATTCAATATCAGAGAACAAGCTCATACAGGTTCGGCTCACACCAGTATAACTTAAAAAAAGTAGTATGAATTATTTGACAACAACCATCACAGTGTTTTTCAGGCCACAAAATTTAAGTGATCCTTGTCTATTCTGTTTTTATTTTGATCTACATACTCATTTTATTACTCTGTGTTGATTTTCCAGGACTGGTGGAACTCTACATCTTTCGCCAACTATTACCGTACCTGGAACGTAGTGGTTCATGACTGGCTCTATTACTATGGATATAGAGACTTCCTCTGGGTGAGCAGAGTGCCAGTACTAGATTATTGTTTTGTTTAATGTTATTAATGTCATTTTAATGTCCCACTGGGTCTGTATTTCCAAAGCAGCATGTCACATGATGAAGTGTGTATAGTAGTTTAACACTCTTGCTGTAGTGACAGAAATTCCCCACTGAGCCAGTCTGACCCCTGAACTTTGAGCCAAACCCTCTCTCTATTCTTTCTCTGATCCCTGCAGCTGTCGAAAAGGAAATTCCGAACAGCTGCCATGCTCTCCGTGTTCATCGTCTCTGCTGTCGTCCATGAGTACGCCTTGGCCATGGGCTTTGGCTTCTTCTATCCCGTCATGTTCTGTCTCTTTGCCGTCTTTGGAGGTGAGGGTTATAGTCATTATTCAGGGAACAATCTTCACTATGATATAAACAGAAATTGTTGGCATCTGGTGCTCTGACCTGGCTGCTGAAAAGAATTTAAATAACGTACTTGCCTTTCATATAAGGAAGAAAATAATAGTATAATAGATGAAACACTGTCTCTGAATTGTCTGTCCATAGCTTGTTAAAAATATGCAAATGTCTGCTTCTACATTCTGGACTGTGCCTTCAGGCCTTCAGAGTTAAAATCTGTAATTATTCATTTCACTCTAACACACATTTAGTAGCTGCTTTCAGAGGATGACTCATTATATTTACAGAAAGTACACTTGTGCATTATGTCCCTTTCCTCTGGGACTCAATAAGTTGTCATCTGGCACAACGCTTTATTTTTTACTTTTCACGCTGTTTACTGTCCCTGTCCTTACTAGCACATCACAGCAATAACACAAATAAATTGTTACTGTTAAACTACAGAAAGGCCTTCACAGAAAAAGAAAACAGTCATCAACAACAACATTCCCTCTTGTCCTCCTCTCGTAGTGGTGTTCAACTTCACAATGAACGACAAGCGACAGAGGCCTGTGTTCAACGTCATCATGTGGGCGTGTCTCTTTCTCGGTCAGGGTGTCCAGGTGTGTCTGTACTGCCAGGAGTGGTACGCCCAGATACACTGCCCTCGGACAGGGGTATGTACTCCACCTACATGTATACTGCTCGTACTGGAAAGGCTGAAAGGAGCAATGCCATGATCAGATTTGCGCTCGTTTAATTCATTTCGTCATCTTTTTATGTTACCAGACCTGCAACTTCTGCTGCAGCTTCTTTGTAGGCTTACACATGTCCAGTGGGGCATTCAGACATCATTATATTTTCTAGCAGCAAAAAAGCAGGTAAAAAAAACATGCTTTCTGTCAGGTTTTATTAAACTTTAGTTTTCTTGGCTACATTTGCGACAGAAACAGGTATTTGTCTGAAATAAGATCAGTAAAACCTGACAAAGTGCAGGCTCAGTGAGAAGCTGCATGACTGAAAAACCTATCCGTTAAATAGACAGAACTACAAAAACATAAACAGATACCATGTGACTGCATCCCTGTGTATCCTCTAAAGCCAGTGGCGTCATTCACACCCACAATGGCTTAACACAGATAACTGCTGTCTAAAAATAGAGCCAACATTCGTAAAATGAGATTATTACGTGATAATAGATAGACGTTAAATTATACAGATAAAATACATAAAAGGATTACAGATAATGTTACTAGAAGGAGGAGGAGGAGGAGGAGGAGCACTATATGAATATTTAAACCATGTCTTCTACTCAACAGAATAGTTTCTTGGAGTTGGTGACACCTCGCTCATGGTCCTGCAGATGAAGCTGCCTTTATCCTGGGCTGGAGGGATACATGATGAAAGGATGGAGGTCTCGAAATCATGATGGACTGAACATAGGAAAGAGCAAGGAAGGACAACTTGAAAGACAAGTAAATATATAAGGTTTTCTGTTTTCAGTATGTAAAGATTTCTGTGGGTCAAGATGTGACTGTCACTTTTATCTTTATGTTGTTGGTGTGATGTTATCCATATGCCGCTGATCCATCACACCTGAATTATTTAAGTTTTTATTTGTACTGATAGTATTAAATATTGTTAAATAATTCAGGCTGTATAAAGACTGATTTTTTTTTTTATTGTAAGCAAACTGTTGCACATTAATCAACAAGTAGCTTGTTTATTGACAAAGTCTTTATCAAGTGCAAAGTTTTGAGAAAATGTGTCCATAGTTTTGTGTACGGATTAAACAAATGAGATACAACATGTTAATCAATGAGCTGTTAGGCAGATTCTTGACCTTTGGACAGAGCCAGGCTAGCCGTTTACCTCTTACCAGTCTTTATGCTAAGCTAGGCTAATCGCCTTTGGGCTCAATCTTCATATTTAATGCACAGTCATATACAAAATAATCTACAGGGAGAAAATACATACTGTGTATATTTTTCACGAGTTATAACAGATCTTAATTTCTTTACCTCCCTGAATGTGATTCTTTGAATTATTAAATGTATTTAAATATTTTAATAATAAGCCCTCAAGAAATCTGAATTTATTGTAGACTGTAAATAAAATGTGTAATTGAATTTTTATTTCTGCTATATTTATAGTAAAGCTAGACATGGTTACAAAACCTGAAACAGGAGTGTTTTTATTCTTGTTTTGTAGCAGCCCCGTGTCTTTGATTTTGCCTTTTGTTAGTTGTAGAAAATGTTTCACAGAAGACAGGTCAAATCAGTGACAACAGACTTTGCCACATTAAGGGCACCTGGCCTGCAGTGTGTGTTGCACATTTAATCCTGCCTTGGTTGACATTCAGCTGGCAGGGATTGGTTGGGAGAGCAGGTACGTTAACCGACCAACCAAAGGCAGCGCAGCGTCTTATCAGTCTGCCACAAAGCCTCTGTTTGTCTGCCTGCCACGTCCCTCTGAAGTCATACAGGAAGCAGAGGATTAACATTGGTACAGTGTTTGCATTAGTGATGTAATGCTCTGTAAACTGATATACTGTAATACCAGAGGCACAGCAAGACAGGTCGTTTTAAAGGCAGTATCAGTAGTAGAATTGCATATATTTGTGTCTACTTCTCTCAAGTTTTACGTTTGAAAATAAAATCGTTTTTCTTTTTTTTAATTTGACATCCTTTTTATCTCTAGCTTTCTTTTAACTTATACATAAAAGACAGTCACATATTTTATTTCTTTGATGGATGCATTTGAAATGACATCTTTGCTGGATGAATACAATGGAGGGAAAGGATATTTGCAGATTTGGGATGTTTAGACTGGCAGAGGAACGAGCTGAAAAATCAACAATGACATAAATCACCATATAAAGTTGTTTTAGCAAACTGTTGCCTTTTTACTCATCCAGCAGAAATGCAGCTCTGGTCTCCACCAACATCTGAGAGAAACATCTAGGTTTTTAACTGCTAAATGCTCCATTTGGCAACTTTAGTCTGTCTGCTGTTTGGTGCTGGGTAGGTAGCACACAGTGGCTTCTTTGCTGGAAACAAGGTTGATGAAGGCGGTGAGAGTGAACCAAAACAATGAGCTGAAAGATGCTAAAACGCTCTGTAGAGCTGAGGGAAACTGCAGAGTCGTGATAATTATCTCCAGGTTTGTCACAAAGAGTGACCCCTTTACACAGTCATTTGATCCATTGTTAATGGAAGTGAATCATCCAGCAACAGATTCACTGTTTGGTTGCTATACTGATTGTAGTGAGGGAGATATTTTCAGTTGTTTCAGTAATGTGTTTCAGTAATTGAATGGATCAATTACACAAATGAATAAAATGAAAGCTGTCATGTGAGATATTGAGCATGTAATGCAGCCAGTATAAATGCATCAAGATTTATGTTCAACCATCAGGCTTTCGCAGCTGCTTCTTTCTCACTCTACTGTACAAGGCTCCATGATTTTGGCTCTGTCTGACACCCAAGTGAAAGTGCAGCTTAAGTGTTTTTTTTGTCCTGGATGAGGTATGTTCTTGTGTTATTTCATCAGAAATTTCTCAACCCAGCATGAGCCATATACAATATATTCATTAAGACCTGGGAAAAATTCTACAATTATTTGCACTGCATGAGTACATCTTATTCTGTAACAATATAAGACAAATGTTCTGTTTGTTTACCTCTAACACTGCATCACAAAGTGCTGAGAGTTAACTTCAGCTGAAATACAAACCTCTGCTTGGCTGGTCCTAACTTGGAAACTGCAGCAACCACATGAAATGTTTTGGTTTTTTTCATACTTTATAGATGGAAAATATGCTCAACGAGCACATGAACAATTTCTCAGGCAGATTGGATTATTTCACTCCACACAGTGTGTCCTCCAATACCTCAGCTGCCTCCAGTGGCTGCTGATATGACAATTTCTCTGCTGAAAACAGACTTTGTCATAGTAGTAGACAATAAAGGAATAAATAAAACCAAAGTGACATTAGAAATCCAGAGTGGTTTATTGGTTTATCAACTGGCAGGTTTGCCAAAGCACCATAAGAAACAAACTGAGCAATAACCCACCTTTATATATTTCAATGGCAGCAAGATGCATTCAGAAACAGTGGTATCAGAGCATGAGTAAACAATCCAAACAGAACATAACACTTTCATGAAAGCGTTTAATAAATCTTGAAACAAAAGCACAAACTTAGACAGCAGCATTTGTACTTTGCACGCTATGTGCTACACTTTTTTACAGCTGGCTGTAATTCTCAGGGAACAGAAATTAATCGTATGCAAGCCACACAGAGGGGGAAGGGCAGCGGGACACACACTGCATCCATAAACAGGGATTAGAGATGAACACGCAGATACTCACTTACTTCCATCTGAAATGCCAGCCAGCCAACACTGTGCTGCTGTGTGTGTGTGTGTGTGTGTGTGTGTGTGTGTGTGTGTGTGAGATCGTGGTGGGTGGGTATGTGGGGGAACAAATCAGCTTTGAGTAGTTGATCTGGAACAAAGTGGCTCAGGAAGCAAGCAAAGCTGTGATTTTTATTCCCTAATGTTCGTGAACAACATTTATAGTCGGGGTGTAGAGAGCACAGGTTAGGGAGGACAGTCAGATTTAGAGGGACTCACGTCGAAAACCAACCAGGAGACAGACAGTAAGACTGAGGAAGTAAAGTACAGCTCAGTGGAAACAAATTTAGAAAAGCAGAAATAATCTCATGAGAGAGCCACGAGCTGGATAACAACAAATTTTACTTTCCTCCTCCTTTCCACGAAACACGTATCTAACTTTAAATGAATGCGGGCACAGTCGCATGACCAAAATGTTCTTAAGTGTTATTTTCAACAGGAAGAGGAGGATGGATTTCACTCATTATAAGTGTGCAGACACAGTAAATCTGTCCAACAGATTTCTGTGGGCTAGCAGTAGGGGCTATAGTCATAATAGGTCTTGGCAGCAGAAATGTGTGGCCTGAACCACATGATGATGATGATAGTGAGACTTAAGGAAAGTCATATAACTGCACTGCCTAAGAAATGTTCACCTTGGGGACAAGTATGCTTAACAGTGTGACACAACACAACAGGTTTTCTGTTAGTCAGTGTAACAAATGGGATTCTTTACACAGTACTGTTTTTCTATCTCAGTCACTTGAAAAGAGCAAAGGAACCATTAATCGCAAAGACAAAAAAAAATAAAAAATCACTCAAGTACAGCAAAGAAGTGACTTTTCAGTTGGAAGAAAATCAAGTAAATGAAGGATACCAAGGGGCTTTGGTCCCAGTCCCATTTTGTCCAAGTGCTTCAAAAAGAGCAGAACAGACTGCTGCAGAATGTTAAACAGGTGCTTTGCCAAAGACAGCATAGTCTTCCTTACATTAAGAAAAATAAAACAGCTAAACTACATACAGTACTTAAATATTTAGCTCAGTGCATAATGGATTTCTCTTCCATTTCTCTTTGTCAAATCTATACAAGTCCGTATTGAAAACTCACTACAGCGTTTATGCGTCACAGGCGAGGAATGCTTGTGTTTAGAATCGATACTCAATTGGTCTTGGCATCAGAAAGTCCCGAGCCAGCGCCTTCCTTATTAAGTAACAGACAGACTTTGTTTACATGCAGAGTGGTGCCGGACTGCAGGCGGTGGAAGGTCCCTGCTCATATTAAGTTTCTGGAGGCTAAATTGCTCCCATCAGCATTCATGTGACTGTCAGTGGCAGTGCCAGAGGCTTAAACCATGCAAAGACATTTAGACATTTTTGTAATAAAAGAAAAACATGCAGTTTGAGGAAAGAAAAACTGGACCTGAAAACACAGAATATTCTTTGTTTGTGTGAAAATAGTACCATCTAGCATCATACAAAACATCTGACAGGCTGAGAACTATTTGGTAGCTCTATACTGTAACAATCCAACGATGACTTCTGAGAGGGCAGTTTGCTTGACCTTCAGAAACAATACATTTTCACTTTTACAGTATCTGTGAGATTCCTCACATCTGAGAGGCTCAAAACAAACCTGCAGTACCTTCTTTACTTTTGACCTTGTCACAAAAATACTGCTTGTGTCATTAAAAACATGGGTTAGGCTGGAAACAGACTCCAAAAAACTGTGAGTCTTTGCCCACTTAAGGAGTGGAGAGGGGTCATTGGGTGGTGGCTTCAAAAATCTCGGATGTTACACCTACTGGTGCGTGATGCAGCAATCACTAAAATATGGTGTTTTCAAAGGTTTGGATATAAAAATACAAGAGAATATAAAACAGAATCTTTTGGCATTGATTGTTAAACAGGTAGGTCAAAACACAGAAAATCATCTAACAATGTGTCATTTTTCCCTTCATTTTGTCTTGAAGTTATTTCTTGGCCATTTCATTCATTATATTCTCTCTGTCACCTGTTTGCGCCTCCTAACGAACATTCAGATTTCAGACAGCGGACGCCTATTTTTGAGCGCGCTGCCTCGCCA
Source organism: Siniperca chuatsi (assembly GCF_020085105.1). Lineage (NCBI taxonomy): Eukaryota > Metazoa > Chordata > Actinopteri > Centrarchiformes > Sinipercidae > Siniperca > Siniperca chuatsi. The sequence continues at coordinate 12,945,471 of NC_058043.1, forward strand.
GTCGCTTCATGAAGCAGCAGGTTACTGTTGCGATGATGACGATGCCCACAAACAAGGCAGAGGAGACTCCCACAACCAATGGGATGAGGAGGAGGTCAGCAGCTGGGGAAAGAAAAAATAAAAGAAGGAAGCTGTGATGTAGACTGCCATTTGTAAAAGGAAAATACAGCAGGATGGGCTAAAATTTTAAATTGACAGATTTTTTATTTTAATTGTGTTATAAACCACTTTCAGATGGAGAAATGTCAAATATATACAGTACATTAATTAGAAAAAAGTCTCCTTTGGGAGAAATTGATTTGGTTGGTTCAAAACAATACAGATATGGACTTTTATATAGTACTTTTAACATTCAGGCAGCACATATATGGATGAAAAGTAAGTTAATGGCCTGTCCTGCTGGGTAAACTAAAAGCACAGTTTGCTCTGGTGACTCAGTCATCTAGTGCTGGAAACTGATTCCATTTAGCCTCAATCTAGGATCCACAGCCATGTAGAACAGAAAGGTCAACAGCTAACTTTGCTACCAGTGCCAACCCGTGATTAGTGTAAAGGTGATCACGTGCACTGTGCTGGACATATCACTGTATTCTGCACTGCATTCTGGATATTTAGACTAACTGGATGCGACTAAAATGCATAAAAATTTTAATATATCCAAGATCCACTGAAGGTCATCTCACCTAAAACACCTCCAGTAGCAGATACACATGTGGTAAGACTCGTGTATCCTCCTCCTCCTCTGGCAGACCACTCAAGTCCACATTAGCTCCATTCAAGATATGTTTAACTTTTCTTCTGTTTAAATGCTGACATATACTGACGCTAAAAAACTTTAACTTGCAAGTTATGAGCTGAAACAATTAGGCAATTAATCGATCGACAGAAAATTAAATCGTAACTTTTTTGATAATCGATTCAGTCATTTTTTAAGAACAAATGCGAAACATGTTTTCAGCAATGAATGAATTGCTGCTTTACTTTGTCTTATGGGACAGTAAATTGAATATCTTTGGGTTTTGGACTGTTGGTCAGAAAAAACAAGAAATTTAAACGTCACCTTGGGCTCTGGGAAATCATAACAGGCATTTTCACTGCTTTTTGACATTTTATAGATAAAATGATTAAAGGAGAAAATAATCAGCAGATAAATCAATACTTAAAATAATCGTTAATTGCAGCCCTACTTGCAAGCAATGTTTGAACTCAAGGACCATGACTAGTTTTCTCCCACAGAATTAAATTACTGTTAAATGGGACAGGAACAAGTGACAAAGTGCATATCTACATATTTAAGATGTAAATACAGGGGAATTGTGCCCTTCAATCTGCGAGGGAAGGATGTAGAGAAGAATCAATCTACTTAAAATGTGCAGACACCTCTCTAGGTCAAGAGTAAATGCTTGAAATTTACACAGGCTACCCTCCAGCCTGTGACCAGGGGTCACCTTTTCAATCCCCAGACCACCTGGATAAATCTGGATGGGGAAGGTGAAAGAGCAGCACTTGCTCCTTAATCCCCTATTGCTGCAGTGGAGCTGCTCAGTAGCCAACAGATCAGACTGTAGTTGTACTGGGCAGCTTCCAGATGTGAATGTGTTTAACTGGGAGTGTGAAGAAGAGTCGTGCTCTCAGCAAAACTACCCTGCAAAAATAGTTCAGAAACTGAGTCTGTTTGTAATCCATTATATTTACC